>NC_048893.1:132171756-132205608 GCF_011077185.1 Oxyura jamaicensis
TTTTTTTTTTTTTTTTTTTTTTTTTTTTTTTTTCTTCATGAAATGTCAGCGTTTGGTGACCTCTAGTGGACACAGTTACATTTGCATGTCTTCTGGATGAAAATCTATTTTTTTCCATGTATTTTCAGGAAAGAGTGCGCTGCAGTTATTGAATTCTGATCATTTGTCTAACTATTTAGCAAAGTAATCGCAACCTCCAAAGTTTTTATGTGTCCTAGTAATTAAGAATATGCTTAAACTGAATTACTCTTTATACATATGCAAGATCAAAAAAATCTTGAGAGAACCATTAGTAGGTATACAAACAAAAACAGATCAAACACATTAAAACAACATAAAACCACATGTCTGTTTCCCAGCTTTTCAAATTTGAATTTTGTGAGGTTACAAAAATCGTGTTCAATCGTGTTCATTTTCTAAAAGATTTTTCCTTCAACAGGGTAAATCATGCCATTTTCTAAGGAAGTTCACCTTAAGAACTATAGTCATCAATCACCCTGTCACAGTCCCATGTGTACCTTTCTCCTGGTTTAACATTAGCTGTAGTATAAACACTCGTGTCAGCACAGCATGTGAATAAATTATCCATTTTCTTTTAGATACTGCATACCATCACTAGATACTGCAGCTGTTTCCTTTCTCACTCTATATATGGTAAGAACTTCTTTTCTTCTATACCATCTCCTGTTCCTTGATGTGGTTTCTCCACCCCTTCCTATGAGGAAATATCTTACCTTCACCTGTGTTCCCCTGAGGAGCTCAGGAGTGAAGGATCAGGAAATTCTCCTCTTACTTTGTTATTATACAATAACCATTAGTTTATTTTTTGATTATTCAGGGTGAAAATAATTATACAGTTTCCATACCTGATATCAGAAGGTCAGTTTTCTTACTGCATGTCATTTATTGCTTTATTATAGCAGCCTGTGTCAAATCGAAGAGAGGATGGATAACAGCTGGATTCAAGTCTAAGTAGGAGCTGTAATTCTGAGGAAAAAAAAAAATATATATATATATATATATATAGCATTAACTCTTGGTAATATAAACATCAGTGACAGTTAAATAATAAGTATCCTGAACATCCCTAAATTACCACTGTATTCCCTTAAGAAGGAAAAATAGGACAGAGCAGAAGAGTAGATCAAAAATGTCTGTACATTCTTCAGTTGTGATAAGATAGTTGTAAAGGCAATAGACTGCATACAACATGCAGCAAGCAATAAAGTGTAATGTCTTCGCAGTCAATGAAGTCTGACTCATACTGTCTTCTTCATCATGCAATTCATTACATAGGCACAGTCCTGAGCACTTCCATCCAATTCAGCCATGGTTACAATCCTTCTCAGATGCCTCTAGCAATTTAGCTTTTTTATTATTATTTTTATTTTTTTATATATATATTTTTTTTCCTAAAATTAAAAACAACTATAATTAATCTCTGATCTACTCTTTGACTGTAGCATTTCCTGCCATGTTCCATGAAGGAATATAGACTTCCCTGATAGGCAATCCAATCCAGGTTTTTACTCCATCAAGGACAGATATTTTGAGTCACACTTCCAGTGAAACATGTAGGGATGCATCGTTGTCCTTAATTATTTAATTAAGACACCAATAGACAAGACACCAATTGCAGAAAAGTGGTGCAAACTTAAAAGGTGAACCTTGAGATACACTGAGCAACAGGACTGCTGCTATTGCAGCTTCTGGAAGATTGCTCTGGTGAAAGGAAACAGGAGTTGTGACAGCCTCTATCTGTCTTCTGGGTATCTTGCATCAGACCAGTTGCTTGTGTCTCTGCCATGTGTTTAGTACTTTGAACTGTCCTCACCTTTCATAAATTTTCTACTAAGCTGTTTCAAAGTTGAGACATCTTCCACTTTGGATGTAACACTAATGCAAGCAGTTCCCCTGCCAACACAGCATTATGCTGCTGTGACACTGAACGCTGCTACAACCTCTACAACTCTGTTTTTTTCCCAACAAACTCACTCTGTCCTGTCACAGAGGAAGATATCTTCTTACATACTTAATCTACCCAGGCATTTATTTAGAGACTATCCCATGTTTAAAAGCCCCTAAAACCAGCATCACACAGGGAGATTAATCTACCCTTGTGATAGTCTCAAGTGAAAGTGATGTGCAGCAGTAGTATCAAATTTGCTTCATTAGCAGTAACATGGAAAAAACATGCAGTCTAACTGATATTTCTTCTCCCCACTTAGTCATCTCCATAGGTATATAGAGAAATACTGCATAGAACAGATTACAAGTCTCTTTCTGATCTTTTGTACATGAGATTGTCCCAAACCTGAAGAAGGACTATCAGTTGTCATTCCAGTTTCCCATATTTATAATTAATATAAATTACATTCACCACTGACTAAGACTTACCTATCCTTCTGTGTAGGTAGCTCATTCAGTGGTCAATCGGTGACCCATATTAGTTTTTATTTGTTTATTTCACCATTATTCTGTATTTCATTCCATATTCTGTGTCATTGCCCTTTCTCCCCTTTACTGCAGGGAGCACTGACTTTGCTCCTACTGAGTCAGGCTTGCTAGTTAACTTTCTGGCCCTGTATGTGGAAACTCTAAACCACATGGATCGTTATTGACATTTGCTCCACTCAATATGGTTGAAGGCTTCTTGAGAAAAGACATGCTTGAGCAAACAGAGCAAATCACTGGGATGGCTACCAGATAGCATTATTTCCCCTCTGGCAGGAGATAAAAACAAGTGCAAAGCTTATCTTGCAGGCTGTTTTGTTAACAGAGTTGATATCTACTCTAAAAAAAAAAAAAAAGAATTAGAAAAGAAATCTGAGTATTCATTATAATGGATCTAATGTATGGCCTCTTAGCAGCTGTTATAGCTGGACAAAACACATTTGCAATCTGTTTAACATAAAGAAATCCAAAGGATAATAACCTATCAACACTGATGTTTAACAGTTACTGGAACAAACATATCCACTACAAAGAATTAGGAAACACAAATGAAAGTGTGATAGTTATTTTCAGCACAGTAATTATGCCTGGTAAATGCATGTTTACATTTTTTGATTAGACACTTAACAAGTGCAACAATCTACCCTTCTATGAGCTGTTCAAAATTACTTTTGTGATTGTACAGAATATGGTGAATTTTAATTACTGTGACATTTGCTTGTGTAGATATTACAAAGCACTAAGACCTTTTACATTTTAATGAATTATTGTGGAGGCAGTGGGACTTAATGGATAGACCATGGGACCAAGACTCTGCATTCCCTTCCCAGCTCTACCTCTCCATCTCCTCGTTATGTGGTCTTAGACAATTTCCCTCACATTTCTGTCTTTTACTTTCTTTGATTATAGAAGAGACATAATATTTACCTCCTCTGAAATGTATCTATATCTATGGATATATATATTCTATGGAAGAGTGTCACAAAAAGCTAAACATTATTTGTTATTAAAGTATAACTCAATAGACATTAATATATAAATGTAGTAGATCATGCCTTTCAACTACAACAGAGTAAGCAATCTTCCTGAGAGCCCTGTATGCAAGAGTCATTTTGTATTCATTCACACAAATAAATTCAGACTTATCCAGGCACAAGGTTCAGAAGTTCTAGCTGTATCAAGCAGCTTGTCTGAAAATTTTTTAAAAAAAAAAAAAAAGAAAAAAGAAAAAACAAAAGAAAGAAATCATGAGTGCTTATTTTGAAAGAGTTGTGAAAATGCTGAGTGATCTTAAAAAAATCAACAACAACAACAAAAAATATTTTATAAGCAGTCTCTTTCTTTTATTATTTCCTACATAATACTTGTAATGTAATGGCCCATGTAGAGACGCCTGCTGTGATTTAACCCAGCAGGTGGCTCAGCACCACACAGCTGCTCACTCACTCTCCCCAGGTGGGATGAAAGAGAAAATCAGAAACATAAAAGTGCAAGAACTCCTGGGTTGAGATAAGGACAGTTTACCAGGTAAAGCAAAAGCCACATGCACAAGCAAAGAAAAACAAGAAATTCATTCACTACTTCGCATCAGCACGTAGGTGTTCAGCCATGTCCAGGAAAGCAGGGGTCATCACATGTAACAGTTTCTTGGGAAGACAAGCACCATCACTCCAAACATCTTCCCTTCTTCCTCCTCTACCCCAGTTTTGAGTGTTATTGCTGAGTATGATGCCATATGGTATGGGATATCCCTCTGGTCAGTGTGGGTCAGATGTGTTCCCCTCCCAGTTCCTTGTGCACCTCCAGCCTCCACACTGGAAGGGCAGCACAAGAAGTAGAACAGTTCTTGGCTCTGTGTGAGCACTGCTCTGCAACAACTAAAAACATCAGTGGCTTATCACCACTATTTTGATCTAAAATCCTAAACACAGCATCACACAAGCCACTACAAATAAAATTGACTCTATCCAAGCCAAATCCATGACAACACCCAAGGGAATGTTTTTGAAATATATATATATATATATATATATATATACATAAAAGCATAAGCAGCATATCAATCTTACAGTACTGCAACTATATGGAGATGCTGAATTGGAAATAAGTAAAAATAGTTTATGAGCAACAGTAACATGAAGAGTTGTCAGCTCTTCTGAGGTCAACCCTGAGAAACAGTCTGTGTTTATGCATTCAGAAAGCATTATCAGGGAATGCTATTTGTGTGGCCCAGTCCCATCAGGTCACCTCTGGCCATGATTTCCAATCACATGCACAACATCTGAAATATTGCTGAATGCAACCACTTAAGTATAACATATGGATCTCTGGAACAACTGATGTATTCTGACAAGATGCAAAAACACTTTTGCATTTCCTGTGAAAGACCGCATAAAATCTAATAAAAGTGTTGGATAATGCAGGCTTCTGTAGACATTAAAATAACTTGTTCCCTGGATAATCCAAACAGAACAAAAAGGTGCCACAGGACACTATTCATGGCTACAGCTGCCTGTAGATGGTAAGATTTTATTTAAAGGAAAGGCAGCAGTAATTCCAATAAATTCAAGGTGTGATATCATGAGCAAATATTATTGCAGCTAACTTCAGATGTCAAGATGGAAGTAATATGCACTTTAAAAGTCCAGTGGATCTGAATCTGCCTATGCCAGGAGAGATGAGATGATATGAAGAGCATTCTGAAAGTGCACTTTACTTTAATTGCTATTAAAGTAGGTGGCTTGCTCAGACACATCAATCTGTATAAAAGACACCTGAATATAATTGAGGAAATCCCACCCTATTAGATTGAATCTTGAGTAAAAAAAGACCAAAGTCAAGAGAGTCCAGACAGGTGCAAAAACACAATCCAAAAGAAACATTAAACAATGCAAAAGGTACGAATCATGTAGTCAGATATAAACAGATTCACTGTTCAGCTGCCTTGATGTAACAGCTAAACACTGGAAAAGGCTTAATGAGAAGAACTGTATGATGACAGTAGGTAAGTACTCTTCAACATGTGTTATATAGGTTTTCTGATGGATAGGCGAAAGGTGGAAATAGGAGATAAATTTTTAAGACTATAGTACAGTAACACTCTGCTCAGTGACCAGTTCATATAGACAAAGAAGTAAAATTATCAAGTAACATATTAATGTTGCTGTGTTATAAATAATTCACCTTTATTTTAGTGAGAAACCTCTTTTGGTTCTCTTTCAGTAAAACATTGTTACCTATAAAAACATCCAAAAGATGATTGATAAAATGAGATGTTTCATTCTGGCAATGTTTGGCCAAAATACCAAAACATTTGGCAACAATGTTTTGGCCATAGCACTAGGCTGAATGAAGGGTTAGAGTCAGCTATATAGGAAAATCCAAACAGCAGAGCACTAGGTGGTAAATGTGAGAAGGAGTTAATATAATCCCAGAGTAAGCAGCTCCCCACCCACACCCAAAATTAAATAAATAAATAAATATTTTTTTTTAAAAAAAAAAGGAAGTATCAGAGATAAGAGGCAATATACAGATTAGCAAGTGTGGGTTTAACCAACAAGTAGATCTATAAATATAAAAGACAAAGCCTTTTTGAGATATCTTGTATGTGGTAGCTTCAGCAGCATGAAGAGTAATGGAAATAAAACTGAAGATTTAATTGATAAAATCAGATACCTGGTGTGCACAGATAAGCAAAGCTAAAAGTAGAACTGTTAGAACATAGGTAAAGTCACTGAATATCTGGGATGATAGGAGACTCAGAACAGATATGAGCATAAAGGAGCAATAGCAGACATCCCCTACATACCAAGCAACCGCTGTCCTCCCAAAAGTAATTAATTACTTGCAAACCTGCAACTTGCAAAGCTTATTAAAACAAACAAACAACAAGAAAATCAGCTACTACTCTGAAATGCATCATGAAGAATCATATATCGTGATGTTCAAACAATGAATTCCAGATAGTAGGAAGCAAACATTCAGAAGAGAAAGCAAGTAGCCATTCTGCATACATCAGGATAGTGCACGGCACCAGCAATTTTCCTGAAGAAGAAATGTGTGTGTGCTTTTTCAGCACGGCCTTGCTTCTTGCTTTTACCCAGAACACAGTTCATGAGACACAGTATAAAGCTTGTGGATTGAGCAGCCATGAATGTTTTCCATGTCTAAACAACAACAATTCTGAAATTTCTTCTGAAAAAAAAAAAATAAAAATAAAAATAAAAATAAAAGATAAATTCAAGCTGAGGTCTCCTAGATGATCTGTTAAATCATGGAGCTTTTGGTTTGAAGAGGTCTGGAAGTCATCATCAGCTTATATCATCCAGAAGAGAGGAATGAAAACTGGCCACAACTACTGGCTAAAAGTGTTTAAATCAATCAGATAATTACTAATTATATTTTATTCCTGGCAGCAATGCATTTCCCTCAGGGCAAATTGAGCACTTAAACCTGTAGTGAGTAATTACAGCCTGTTTTCATTGTCTCACACTGAACATAAACCACCGCAATGAGACTTTTCTAGGAGTTTGCAATTCCCTGATAATGTTTTTGCAATTTCCCTTAGGGAAGTCATGATACTGCTCAAGGTAATTAAAATTATCTTCTCCCTTCAAGTTACATCTCTTGAAAAGCCATTTTACTGTTATTGTCTTTTCCTTTTGGGAATCTAACCAAGAAGGAACAAACATGACATAAGGAAAAAAAGAGAGAGAGATGCCCATGCCACACTCACAGGCTTGGATGGGCTCAGAACAGGCAATAACTTCAGGTAAAACTTTTATTTACAAAGAGTAGTGTATGCCACTCCCAATCACTGGATCAAATAAATGATGATGGATTGGTAAAGACACATTAACTGTCATTTCTCTGCAATGACTCCTCACCAGATGGTAGCACAAGATTGACAGGCAGCCAAGAAACACATGGACAGACAGACCAGCTCTAAATGTCTTAAGTCAGGGCCATAGAGCTCACTCATGCCCATGATCTTTTATTTTAGCCTTTATAGTTTCTGGCTATGTGTCTGCTGGGTTCTACATGAGGTCCACACACTCTTTTCTCATCTTAACTAGCGTCTTTTTTCCTGATCCTACCTCATTCCTTTAAATTTACATAAAGGAAACTGAAGACCTCCCCAGTAACAATTGTCTGAGCAATGACATTTTAAGGAGCTGCTTCTCTTCTCCCCATGAGATGCTTACCTTGTGATCTGGTAGAGGCTGAGAAATAGATTCCCAGAAAATGATACAGGAAAAGAAAGTCTCTGGACTAGCAGAGAAATTCCCCAACACAGGGAATTTTAAAAATCCCACTATTTTATCCTTTGTAGCTTGTGGACTGAACATACAAAGGTTTCCTTGAGGCCTCGCCCATATTTTGTAGCAAGACTGTCCTACTACTTTCATACAGGAATGGTTATGTCTCCTCAGAATATGAGCAACTGAATTATTTTGCCAATTGCCATCAGTTTAAGATGACTATCTGGGCAGAAAAATTGCATTCCACTAATAATTTTATCAGCAGGAGGCCTTGTGTCTCAGTAATATTAGCCTTTCATTCTGAATAGTAATCCATAGTGGCAAAAATAATCAGGTAAAATATGGGGGGGAAACTACTTGTTTAAAATAAATCCATTTGGGTGTATCATTAAAATTGCTAGAAGGCTGCAGATGGTATGTAGACAGCTGACATTATTGCCAAGGGCCCACTTAGAAGAACAACACAAATCTGTTTGAAGTGGGACTTCTGTTTAAAAAAAAAAGAAAAAAAAAAAAAAAAAACTCTATAGAAAGAAGTGCCAAAATTTTTATATTCTTATTATCAAGTTATTGGACATGGTGGTGACCTGAGAGAGTGAGAGAGCCTGAAACTGATGTATTGATGTATAACTCTCTCTCTGTGAAGCTCATATATTTTCATATATATATATATTTAAAGGTAAACAGTCATATATATATATATTTAAAGGTAAACAGTTTATGCATCATGATAAATGATCTGCTGACTAATGGAGATAAATAACCAGCCACTTATTCTATGAAACACTTGTACTATTTTATTAAATGCATAATCAAGATGAAAAATCCATCTTTGGCTGAAGTTCTCTCCTTCCAAAGGTAAAAGAAACATTCAAGCTACAGTTCTCTCAGGTGTTGTTTCACAATTTATGGGTTACCTGCAGAAATTTTTTAGGAAGTTTAAAATTAAATGACTATGCAGAAGTTAAAATAAATTTTCTTTTCATGGAAACCTATATTTTCCAGAAAGTACATTTAAATAGGACATTCCCAATCTACTCTGAAAGACATTGTGCCAACAGTCCAAAATGTCTTTTAGAAGTCAGACCAGTGCAATTATCAAAAATTGCCTCCCAGAAAAATAAATAAATAAATAAATGAAAACAGAAACATCCTCCAACAGAGACTTCAGAAGAAGCAAATGCCAAAAACAATAGAAGCTGTTTCCTTTATGTGTGTTTTTATACAGTTACTTGCATAGGAATAGACAGCTTTTGAAGGTCAGAGTTAGCAAGTGGAACCTTTCTTTTTATTAGTGAACATTTACTCACTGAAACACTGTCTTTGACTCATTGGTTTTTCATCAATGTGAATCAGCAATTTACAATTTGATCTCAACTGAATGAGCCACAGATCTTCCATGAAGTAAAAACTTTATGAAATAAACCACTTCAGGAACTTGCATACGTTAGCATAGACTGAAGCATACCAGTTGCACTGGTCATATATCTGAAATTTGCCAAAAAGGTGGTTCTGCAATTACTGACAGTCATCTATTTGAACAGTATTTATAAGATATTGATCAAAACCACTCTTCAGTAAACAGATAACAGGTTGTACATGTATTCTTGATAAGTGCATGTTATTTGGCTTGTAAGTGCTATTATAGTTTTCTATTATTTCTTTAATATCACCAATTGGGAATTCTTTTGCAATTTTTTGTGATATATCTTATGAACTCTATTCAATGCCTGTTATTATACTTAAACTTGTTTTTGTTAATATATTTTTGTCTTCATACAATAGTATGCATCTTTCTAGTATCAAATCAATTTTGTCACCTGCAAGTCCCTGTTTCTAACATTCAGACACTCCTCCTCCAACATGTCTAACTCCCATTTTTGACTGAATCAGTATTCTGTGCACATGGTGGTTTTATGCTGTCTTTTCCATAGTA
Organism: Oxyura jamaicensis; assembly: GCF_011077185.1. Classification (NCBI taxonomy): domain Eukaryota; kingdom Metazoa; phylum Chordata; class Aves; order Anseriformes; family Anatidae; genus Oxyura; species Oxyura jamaicensis. The sequence goes on from NC_048893.1 coordinate 132,181,408, forward strand.
CTAATAAATGATATTCATGCCTAGTCAGACTTTGAGCATACCTTCTCAGAGTCAGATTTAGAAAAGCTTCACTTGCTTGTGAATATGCAGCTTTATGAAACTTAGTTTCCTTTTCCTAAGGTATTTGGGAGTTAATCAAGAAATAGACTTTTTTGACTGATTTTCAGATGCTGAAGACTGAAAAGTCCCACCTAAACCAAAAGAATTGTGGGTGTTCAGCATCTCTGATAGTCACTGAATAAACTTTTTGCCATCCTCTCAATTCATCCCTTCTAAGGCCTGGTGTTTTGTCACAAATAATGGCTGTCTTCAAACCACTTATGCCATTGAGCCACAATTTTTCACAAATTCCCCACTTCTTTTCCTTTGACTACTTTTCTTTTCTCTCATTTTAACTTTGTCCCTCGTTCCATATACCAGCTGCAAGTCTGGACTCCACTCATCACAGTTACAAGCACATCTGCCAAGACTGAGAGAAGCTTACTTTGAATCTTGACTTCAGATTCCCTCTTTCTTGGTTGTCATAGTTGTCATTCTGGCTTCCTGAATGACAAACTGCTTTAGTGCGCTAGTAGGAAACTATTCTGAGGCAGCAATAGTCTGTGTGTCCCTCTTGGGGCTCTTGCCATGGCAATTGCAGGGAATGTCTTTCTCTTAAGCTAGGTGGAAGTATATGCATTTGCAATGTAACTGGGTTTTTGACCTTCCAGGTTACACTGCACTTCACTACTGCATTAACCCCTGCAACTTCGCAAACCACTCCTTCACAATTAATTGCTTAACAGTATGGCATTCACAAATCAAATCAAAGTCTCTTTTCAATTCATTATACACTTCTAATGAAATAATTTCTTTAGAATTTCTAAAAGTCTTATCTCTGCTTTCACAACATCCATCACCCTTATTTTTTTTAATCCTCCTTGAAAATTCTAAGTGTTTGATATTATACAGAGAAGTAACCTTTCAGATTCATTTCAATCCTGCTTGATTTTCTTTTTACATGGGTTATATAGTGTCCAAAAGATGCTTAGGAAATAAATAAATAAATAAATAAATAAATAAATAAATAAATACTTTAAATGTCATTCTTAGTACACATCCTCCTCTGAGGTTTACTGTTTCTTTCTCTGAGTCTTCCTACAGAAACGCTGTTGACTTTCTCCAAAATTTTACCAGGCACCAAAGTGAGACTGACAGGCCTGTAATTACCAGGGTCTTCTTTCTTGCCCTTCTTGAAAACTGGAGCACAGTTTTCCAGCTTCCAGTCAGGTGGGGCTTCTCCATGTTCCCAAGACCATTGACATGCCTTGTCACGACATTATTCCAGGGTACATCTCTGAGTACCCTGGAAATGAATCTCATCGGGCCCCATAGACTTACATGCATCCAGGTGAAGTTGTAAATCCCAAGAAGAGGAGAATGCACGCAAGGGAAAATGTCAACCTTTTAGAAAGAAGTCCTCTCTAAAGATTTTCTTTACACTTTAAGACCCCAAACCCGACCCATATCTTAGCCCAGCAGAGGGTGCTGCTGCTTCTAAAGAGCCATGGGATGTAGCAGCCTGAGGACAGCTGGGAACAGTGCCATTGCAGCCGGAATCCAAGCTAGATAGAGCCAACTGCTAGAGGCAGTGGGCCGAGTTGCACCACGGCATGCTAGAAGTCACGTCCTTAATAACAGGAAAGAAGAAAAAAAAAAAAAAAAAAAAAAATACGATGGAAAGATGGAGGATGGGGAGAAAGAACAGAGCAAGACAGACTGAAATAAACAAAAAGGTATTAAAATGAATACCAAGGGGAAGCAATTAATGAAAGAGAATGACAGAAAATATTTTGTTAAGCTACGCTAAAACTTTTTTTTTTTTTTTTTTTTTTTCTATAAGAACCAAAACTACAACAACAAACTCAGATTGTAGAAAAGAGATAACTGAGTGTCTCTTTATGGCCCGCATTTCTATGCATGTGATTCCAGCAATTCAGAGTGGGCATTAAAATAAAGTATTTGTGAGTATTTGGTGAGCATAAACCTCAAAATAAACTAGAGTTTTCTATGCAGACATAGATTTCAACTAAATGTAACAGGTTAAGTGGCCTACTGCAGATAATTCACAATAACATAGGAATAGAACAGATTTTTTTTTTATTTTTTCATGTATTTTTAACAAGAAGATACCTAATTGCACGTCAGCATTCTCTTCCCTCATGTGAAGACACAGAGCAACTGAGATACAAAAATGGAAAACAATCACTCAGGAAGCTGTTGTTAGAGGCGAGATTACACTGAATCCTCCTAAATCAAACCCCACATCTCTAATCAACTTGGCATGCTGGAGAAGGCTGGCAAATTACTTCTGCACAAAATTCTTTTTTGGGATTTTTAAGTGGGATAAGCTCAGGTAAAATAGTGCTAGTTAGGTTTGGGATTTTGTATGTTTGCTTCCTCACCTCATAACAAAAGCACAGGAGTTATCTATCAAATTGTACCAGACCAAAAATCCATCTAGCCCAGCACCATTTTTCCAACAATATAGAAATATGAACAGTAGCATATGCCAAATATTAAATAATAATAATAATAATACACAATAAGTACAGAGAGATCTTTCTTCAATTTGTCTACCACTTCTGGCCAGCCAACTGTTTAGGAAATCTCTGAGCCAGGGGTAGTGACAGAAATGTTGTATTAAAAAGCCACTGATGAGTCTATTCCCTGCAGATTTTTCTAACATCTTTTAAGCTTTTGGACTCCACAAAATCCTGTGGTGATCAGGGTATTAGCTTATGTGGCAAGGTTTTCATAGTAGGCGTCTGCAGGATGGGCCTCTGTGAGTAGAGCCCAGCAGCTGCTCCATGTCTGATCAGAGCCAGCTCCAGTCAGCTCCAAAAGGGACCTGCGGCTTGCCAGAGCTGAGCCAGGGAGCGACACTCGTTGGGCCTCTGGGACAGGAAGGGAAGAACTGCTGTGCAACAGCATCTGGGAGAGAGGAGTGAGAACATGCAAGAGAACCAGCCCTGAAGCCGCCAATGTCAGTGCAGCAGGAGGGCAGGAGGTGCTCCATGCACACAGCAGCAGTTCCCCTGTGGCCTGTGATGAGGCCCCTGGTGGAGCAGGTTGTCCCCTGCAGCTCATGGGTCCCACATGGAGCAGATCTCCATGCTGCAGCCCGTGGAGGAGACCCCGGTGGAGCAGGCCCCAGGCTGGAGCTGCAGCCCATGGAGAGGAGCCCACGCAGTAGCAGGAGGTCTGGGGGGAGCTGCCACCCATGGGGGACCCGTGCTGGAGCAGTTTGCTGCTGGGGGATGGACCCCATGGTACAGAGCCATGTCGGAGCAGTTCTTGAAGAGCTGCTGCCTGTGGGCAGCACCGGCAGGCTCAGTTCGGGAAGGACGGCATCCCGTGGGAGGGACCCCACGGGGAGCAGGGGCAGAGAGTGACCAAGAAGGAGTGGAGGAGATGCCAATACGGTTACTGACTGACCGTAACCTCCATTCCCCATTCCCCTGCACTACTTGTGGATAGGAGGTAGATGAGGGTGGATGGGGGGAAAGGTGTTTGTAGTTTGCTTTTAGTTTCTCGCTTCTCTAGTCTGTTGGTAATAGGCGATAAATTATGTTAATCTCCCCATGTTGAGTCAGTTTTGCCTGTGACAATAATTGCTGAGTGATCGCCTTGTCCTTATCTAAACCAAGTTGTCCCTTGCAACTAAAAAATACAAAGGTGATCAGCCTATTTTTGATTTAGGAGCAGTTATTTTTCTGTTTTGGGGTGAAATATCTGGCATTAACCATTTAGAGAAAGAGCTTGTCACCATATTATCATTTTTGTTTGTTTGTTTTAATCAGAAACTTTATACATTAAATCATGGACAAAACATAATTGTCATCATGATGGATGTTATAGTTTTAATCAGCTGTTGCCTGCAACCTCCTTCACCTATGTGCTGGTATCAAAACAAAAGAACTGCATCTAAAAAAACAGCTACACAAAAAGATCAGTGGCTTTTAGACAATCTTGATAAATTTTTTAGTATTACCATTACATTATGTTATGCTACCATTACATTATGTTATGTAGTTCAAAGAACTTTCTTAGTCCTGGCCCTTTATGGTGTTATCCCTTTCAGCATACAGCATCACCAGCACCACAACACCACCGCCCAAACAAAACTCTTCTCTCATTTTTCCTAGCTTTGTAATTGCAGACAAAGCAATACTGTGCTTTGTAACTAAAATAACAATAACAACAGTAAAAGACTATACTTCAGAATTGCATCATACTCTTGACTTATCAGACAATAAAACTATTCATTAACATCAGCTGATACTTCTCTGTAACAACTGTGCTGCATGAGTGAATCAAGGGCTAAAATAATACAGATGACTTCGGTAATTAACTCTCTTGAGAACTTAATTTTCATCTGGGGACAGTGACACTTGTTCTCCAAAAGGAAGAAAAAAGTATATTTTTCCTTTACAATTCCCTGATGATGCAGGTCAAGTTTGCAATTAGTCCATACAAGAAAAAAACATGATTTTAAGGAATGGATTATGTTTCTTTGTGTTACTTTTATTCTGACACCAAAAAGGCAAATCAAAATTCCCAGACTCTTTGACATTATTGACATTAGTAAAATAAATAAATAAATAGTAGTGCTTTGACTTGTATAGCATGTAACAATGTCTGATGTGACAGAGCCATTGCAAGATTTAATATAACACAAAGCTTTAGTTCCTGATTATGCAGGATGGATTACGGGGAAGACTATGCAAATGTAAAGTCTGTATTATGAAACTCGATGCAATTCAACTGGTGGGAGTTCTCCTTACAAAACAAGAGGTTATGTTCAGAGTTGTGAAATGTGGGTGGGGCTATAAATGAAATATTAAGCCAGATGATACGCTTGGTAGTTAGTGGCTTAAAATATTCCAAGGAAGTGAATCCATACTAATTGCAAGAGGAAAAAAAGAGTTCAGCCTTGGCTCCCTACCAAGGGGGTAATACTGTCTGGAAAGTAACATAATAAATGGAAAAGACCTAGTAGGCTCACAGGGTTTCTCTTTGCTTTCCAGTATCTTTACAGACTGCTCAGCAGGCTCTACTGCACCTACAGTGGAGAATGGCTTCTGCTACTGTACTCAGCAGCCAGTGCATAGCCATTTCCTCAAGCCTATACAACAAGTTCCTCAAAATAAGAAACTACCGTAGCAAAAACCTTTCTACAGATAGCAGCTGAACATTACCCAGAAAAATACATTATGACGATTTTCATCAGGCACTAGTTTTTTATGGATCCTTCTCTTCCTCTTTCTGGCCATCTGACAGCTGCTCGGTCTTTTAAACCACTCAGATCTCACACATCAAAATTGATCCTCTTTCATCATATGCTGTCAGCACAGTTTTAGGGCTCACTACCTCACTTATTGCTTAGCCATAGGTGTAGAGGCCAACATGCATCACCTGAATCCTCATTGATCCTGGTACTAGGTTTAGCTTATACCTAATACCACCATGCCAAAATGACAGGAACTTCTTAAACTGCTGTAAATAGGGTCTTATTGCTGTAGGATGTTGGTCAAAAAGGGTAAAAAAGGTCTCACTCTCTCTTCCCAAAGGATATCTTCCTGCAGAGCCAGGCTACCATTCTTTCCCCATCAGCTACCACTCTTTCCCTCTTCCCCTTCAAACCTCTTTTCTGCTCATTCCTTGTTCTTTCTCACTGAAGAGTACTAAGTTCTTCCATATGCTGAAGGTTGCTCACTTTCTTACATGAGCAGCTGAACTCCAGAGATCTGAGAGAAGGAACCAGGTGTAACTGGGAGTTCTGCCCCTCTAGTGAACGTGGGGAGCAGGAAGGTTTGAGGACTTTCAGTGCAGCACACCATGATTGCCACAGTGCCTGCAGGAGTAGAATTTCCCAGGAGGAGGACTTCAGGGTTATCTGTGCATATGAATGCTGTTTGTAATGCTATATTTTTTTTTGAGAAATATTGCATTTATATATGCGTATAAAAGAAAAGTTTTACTTTTGCTTTGTATTGTTCAGTCAACTTGTAAAAGGTGATGGGATATTTCCTAGGACCATGCGAACATTCTATCATCAATATTTTCATTGACTTTCTGGTAGAATTGGATGAATAAGATTAATCAAATTTTGCATGAGGAAAAACAAACAAACAAACAAAAACACTATGGATACTTTTTTTTCTTTCAGTTTCACTCATCCTGGGAAACATTTTATGAATACATCTGCAAAATATTTGTATAGTTTTTAATTATATATATATTTTAATTTTGGACAAACTGCACAAGGATATGATATTACTTTTTTTTTCCTCTGAGTCCACAAACCCATTTATTTTAAAAAAAAAAAAAAGTGTTTGGGTTTTGCCTAAATCTGTCAAGGCCCTGCTAAATGTGTTTTTGTTTTGTTTTATTAATCTTTCTTGCCTTTATAATTCTATATTTTTTTTATATACATAAATATTTCTTTTTTAATCTGATGCCTTTGGAGGATGTCACTTCTATTCACGGTAAAAAATCACTTTAAAAACAATCCTTTTGGCAACAAAGGGAAAAAATGCTATCAATGGTAGAAGAACACTGTATCACATTACAAATGTTCACTCTCATTAAACTTTTTACTGTTGAGAACAAGAGACACTCACAAATTGTCAGAAAAGATACAGAAAAACATTTGATATACCTAACAGAACTAACAAGCTTGGGTGGCTTCATAACCATCTGTAAAATTATGTGGAAAGTCAAACCAGCCTTCTCATTTTGGATGAGTTTGTGAGAGTGTTTCATTCAAATTACCTGCAAGTCTTTATGTGTTGGCCCCATCTAGTTTCTAGTGACTCTCCTGGGAGTCAAAAGACAAAACTGTAATGTCTAATAAAAACTCTGAGCTGGAAGTGACATTAATATAATATAGAATATCTTCAAAAACAAAAGAAAGGGAAAAGAGGAAAGGAAAGAGGGAGAAGGGGAAAAGGGAAAAACCAAAAGGGAAGCCATTATGACACAGAAGACAAATAACAAAACAAAATAAAACAAAATAATATCTGTTTCCCTCTCCTTTTTCAGAACCACTCTATATGGGTAGATTGGTGTTCAGAGCAGTCTATGTCTATATTCTTCAGTGCCTTCCAAAGTAAAGTCTAACAGATTGTTTCCAAGAGCAGATAAAAGCAGTTGTAGAGGCTTGCAACCAATAGGAGCACAGAAAATGTAAAATAAAGTGGTGGTAGCTCTTACAGGGTAAGTGAAAAAATATCTGAAGAAGTTTGGGGATAACAACAACAGAGGAGACAATGCTGGCATGAAGGGCTGACCCACCCAGGAACTTGAGATTTGCTCAGGTATGGATAGGAAGGAAAGATGCTTAGGGACAATTTGGAAAATCTTTGTGGGCAGGTGGACATGGTACAAATAAGGGGTCTCTGGGTGGAAGGGTAAAGAGGATGAGAAGCAGTTCAGAGGATGAGAAGCAGGGGAGGGCTTGAGATATAGGGTAGTTGTTCATGGGGAGCAACCCATATGAACACACAGGTACACTTTAAGTGGAACCTGCGTTTTGGGGTTCTAGTTCACAAGGCCACACTTCCTCTCTACATCCTTGGTAATGAGAACACATTTGTGTGCCCCAAATGAACACAGCCCAGTGTTCCAGGCATCATTACTTTTTATCCCACACATCCTAATGGGGCAGTCCCTACAAATTAGCTTCTTAAAAGGAAAGGAGTGGGAGAGTTGAAGACTCTCAAACATAAGGCATAAAGAACATTAATACCAAATAGAAAATGAGAGGAAATTGGGTTTATTTGTTTGTTTTATTTTTAAAAAGTCTAAAATATTGGAATGGTTAAAAGAAATTTTAGTAAGAGAGAGAGGAGGAGCATCAGAAATCTGAAGGAGATTAAGAGAGGGACATCTGTTTGGGAGGGTGCTATAATTCGGTAATCACAAGAAGGGAGTGGAAATAGAGGCTGGAGACCGCTTATTCTCCTCATTTTTCTTGACCAGGTAGTCAGCACATAGACATTGTGGGTTGTTCTTTTTATAAGAGTAATGAAACTCCTCATATCCATCACCTGAAACACAGCTAACCTCATGGGTGGTGATACTGGGATTCTCAGAGCTCTTTTCACTGCAGCATATGTGCATCTTCTCTGCAGTGTAAAGTCAGAGAAAATAGAGGTGGAAGAAAGTGCAGGTGGAAATACAGGGAAAATAAGGCTGTCAGGCACAAGATTTAGGAGAGGAATCATTTTACATTCAGAACAAACTTGAGTTAATTGACTACTTGATGGGTAAAAAGAACTAATTCCTATTCATTATGCTTTCCATTTAATGTGGAAAAAAAAAAAAAAAAAAAAAAAAAAAAGCTAAATTTAAACCAGCATACTTTTACTTGAGCAAGAAAATCACACAACTTTCCAGTTCTTTAAAGATGAAGAAAAAAGCAAACAGCTGAAGCAGTGTAGGGCTAGAACAAATGTGTGGGTATTTGTGTAAGACATGTAAGCTTAAATTTCAGTCATTTGCCATACAATTGTTAGACCAGCACTTACTATCAGGTGCTCTAACCTGTATTTCAACATGCATACTGTGAGACACAAGGTAATACTCCCGGTATGGGGTCCAAAACTCAAACACAACTTGGAAGGATGTAGGAACGGGTATTTTTCCAGGTGTATTTGGACATACCACACATTGGGCTGTAGCCTAATCTACTCAAGGAGGAAATGGGGAAGATATTTTGCTCCTGAAAACTGAGAATTGAAAGCTAAAATCCCCTTTGCCTCAGCCAATAAGTCTGTACCTGTGTAAAATGTGCAGTAATATGAATTTATTCGCATTATGTATCACCTAAGAAACTGATTTTCTTTCTGAAATATAATTAAGCAAAAAGTGTTAATGTAGATCATTTGAAAGATATCCTGTTTCAGGATGCAAACAATTTTATTGGACCTTGAGTTTTTGTTTTACTTTTTTCCCTGCTTTCTGACTTGTTATTAGTAGGTGTGTAAGTATTAAAAGCAGAACTCAGATATGAGAAGTCGGGAAACAAAATTAAAATGACTTTACTTAAACTCTATTGCCTTAACCGAAGAGCAGAAGAACAAAAAAAAATCCCCTACTTTTCCCATCTGTAACTCAAAGAAGGCTAAGGCTAGAAGTGTCATCTTTAAGCAGCTAGACGAACTGTCAGAAACACAAAACAGCCATGTCTCCTCAGCTGACCTTGCTTGTGCTGTGTTACTGGAAAGTGATGGTGGCTCCTGTGTTGCCACCTCTTGTGGAGGACATGAGTTTGTGACTTTAGACAGGAGCGTGGCCCCAAGAGAAGCACTCTTTGCTGGCACTGATTCTCTTGCCACGGGCAGAATCCACCAGCCTAGTTCCCCAGAGCTTTTTGGGTGTCTTCCACTCAGCTTGGTTCTTGCCTACAGTTCTCCTCCCCCAGCATACCTCCGGGTGACACCATTCCTTTTTGCCTCCATGGACGAGAATTCCTCAGCTGTGCTGTTTCCCATTGCCAGAGGCACAGTGAATTCAGGAAAAACCCTGACCTGTTTGCTAGGCGGAAGAGCTTGCTGGACACAAAGGAAAAGACAGAGCTTCACAATGACTTTTTCCTCTTCTCTGCAAAATAGGGATAGGAAAATCATTGAATTCCTAATTTATTTATTTTTCCTTGAAAAGACATCTTAGGATCCTTATGTGTTCCACCTGACACATACAGTTTTGAAATACAAGATTTGCACCTCTGGCAACAGCTTAAGGGAGTTGATGTAGACTGGTACATCATCTGAAGAAAATACTGTTGCCTGAGTCTCCTCCGGGCATTCACAGCACTGTAACTGATGTTTATACCTTGACATCGTATATACTTAAACAAGTATAAAAGCACCTTTAATGTATAGCAGCTTTGGAATTTTTAAGCTTTCATTTTTAATTAATCTTTTTAGCTGAAACTCAACATAAGACAAGTATGAACAATGTAATAGAAAATAAAGAATTCACTATAGATTTGAATAGAAATACAATGATTTATGAAATAAGGCTCGTACCTTTCAATAGTTATCTTAGGTGTTTATTACAATTATTGAGAAACAACTAGCAGTAGATGTAGTTAAATTAGGGTTACATAAAAACAGACAGAAGTAGCATGAAATTGATAATGCTTTTAAACATATTTAGTACTTTTTCTCTCTCTCAGCTTGTCATGAGTCAATGACCATATCTTTTTTTTTAAGCAGCTGTTGCTGTTTACAAAGGTTTTGATTTGATCTGATTTCCATCAGATCACATAGCAGCTGCAGAAGTATATTTTCTTCAGCAAGATATCAATGAGGTTTCTCCAGTTTCTTTACAATAGAGAATTTACAGATGTAATTCATATACTGCATTTCCAGATAGAAGACTGTTACATGATCTATGGAAATCCATCTGAACTACATCTGGACTACATTTTATCTTCAACTAATAGCTAAAAATGGTAAAATATTTAACAGCTTGTCTTGGCACATTTTACAATATGTTTTACTATATGCTTTATGCTATTTTTTCTCGACATAGCCTTTGACTTTGCCTCTGGTCTTCTAAAAGAAAAAAAAAAAAAAAAGTAAATTTTTAGGGAATTCTTTTGACTTCTACAATTCTGAATTGCCTGAGTGACTCACCTGAAACCATTCTGCTAATTATGGTCACAAAGAGGCTTGATTTAGAAACTCTGATTATTTTTTTTTTTTATATGGCATTTCAGCTTTTGTGGAGGTTTTCTATCATCAGCCATCTCATCTACATAATTGACTAAAGACTTAGCTAAGAAACTCCAAGCACTGCTGCAAGACCAGCTAGGTTTCCGTTAGCAGGGATGGATTATGATATAGATCTTGAATGCTTGTAGTAATCGGTGGTTTCTGCAGCATGAGATTTCTATTTTGTGGCTGTTTATTTAAGGATTTACACAGAAGAGTTAAGGATTGACAGAGCAGAGTTAAGATGTTTTCCTGAGTTGATGGAACTCAAGTAAGCATATATGAAAGATTTGTTCAAAGAAGTGTGGCTAGGTTATAAGATCTATCACTCAAAAGCTAGAGAATGGCAAAATAATATATCCTGTGCAAATCTTGAACTACACTGCAGTTTTTACTTCTCTGGCCTTATGTGCTTTTCTCCTTCACACTAATTTTCTGTCTTTTTCAGTGCACAGACTGAATTGTTTTGCATCTTGTGCTCCTGCTCTACCTACCTCTACCTTCTAAGTCGATGAGCCAGGATCCTCTTACCTGCCAAAATCAGATGCAGCCAACATGTGATACCTGATTCCACTGTTGATCTGTTCTCTTTCCACATCTTGTTAATTATTCATTGTCCAAAATTTAGTCCACACCCTGTATAATGCATGTGACTCAAGGCCTTCCCTAGATACAAAATTATTATTTTTCTCCTGGGCTTTCCTGTAACCTGCTCTAGTAGCCAAGTGATGCACAAACATTAATTAAGTTATTTTGACAACATACCAGTGAGACGACAAGGTATTATTATACTCAGTTTAAACATGGAGACTAAGGTATGAGAAACTGTGGTTCCACATGTAAGATATCAACACCTTTAACTACACAAGCTTGGACCATTATTGGAACAGAGCTGACCTATTGGCTAAATGAGGAAGGGCTGATGTAGAAAAAGTATTACATGATCATGTAATTAAAGAGTAGATCATAGCAAAAGTGCCTGATAGGGTCAAAAGAAGGCTACTCAATCAGTTGTCATTTTGACATTTCCTAATCTTTCAAGCTTAATTTATGGTCCTTAATTATTTTATTTTAATACAGTTAATATTTGTAAATTGCAGAATTACCCCCCTCCCCCCCCCCCCCCCCCTCCAAAAAAAAAAAAAGAAAAAAATAAAATAAAATCATTTCATCTCATTACCCTGAATTTCATGTGAGTCACCAGAAAGGTTGTGAACCTGCATGCTCCTGGTATAGTCCTGCTACACCTGAGTTCCCACAGGCTGTGCTTCTCTGGAGGTCTAGACTGACCTGCTGTTAGCTAAAAAGCAATTTTCAGAGGAAAAGAATAGTATTCTGAATTATCAGAAAAGAGTCAATTAACACCCACAGTAGACAGATACTATGAAATCATAACCTAAAAGAACAAAGAATTTCTTCACAGAGTGGATGGTAAGTTATTGGAATGAACTGCCTATTTGTAATAGCTTCTTAATAAAACACTGCAGGCTGCTTTCTCTACTTGTAATTCATTATACTGAAAAGCAGAATTCTCAGGTAACACATACAGGAAGGAAAGATCAGGTGGTTAGGTTTGGCCCTAAACTTCTACCACTTTAATTGAGAAACAATTCATAGAGCCTTTTAATTTGAAGAATTGGCCTGGTTCTACTGGATTGGTCCACTGGGTTTTCAAAGGATTAAATGTCCTTTTCAAAAGTTGCAGCATATCATGACAAGACATTCAGTTGTGGAGAGGTATAAAGTGGGAAATACCAAAATGTAAAAAGAAGGTTTGGAGCTCTTATATGTGTGAGATCAATACACAGAAATTAAGTTATTTTAAAAATAAAATAAAACCACCTCCTTCTACCGTACTTATAGTACAGTGAAAAGAACACTATATTTCCTGCAACCTCCTGAACAAAAAATAGATACCTTTCACATTGTAAGATTTACTAGGCAATCACAATCAGTATACAAATAGTGTAATCCAGAACCTGGTCTAAAATAGAGGAACCATGAGATCTCACCATACAAGAGGTAAAGGTTTTTTTCAGGAATCTGAAGAAAAACATCTAAAAATATACACACATACACAAAGCACATATAATTGTAGTTATGTGCTACAGTGTCCCATCAGACTGCTGATTTCCCTAATCTTAGTTTGCTCCCATTCCAATGGCCTTTTTCCTTGAGCTTTATTCATTCTGCAGGTACTTGCCCTTCTTCATACATTAGTCCACCCATATTCAAGTGTTAAGTTCTGTTAGCTGGTAGTCACTCACCAGCCTACATTTCTCCAGTTTACTGTATTCCAGTTGCAATGTCACTCCCTTAACTTTCTATCCAGTTTTAGTTTCACCTGTTCTAGCAAGTTTTATTTTCTTCCCGATTTTGGTATAAATCTTTCTTTTCTACTGTTTCTTCCATCCAGCCTTTCATTTTTTATTTTTTTTTTTAACCCTTCCTTGATCATTGATTTATTAGCCCCCATCTTCAATTCATTGTGTTCTCCTTTCCTAACCTATCTGTTCCTGTGGACTGCATTCATACCCTTTCTTCAGGTTCTTTATCATCATCTCCATTGTCCCCAGCCTCCTCACTCACACCTTTCCTCACCCACATCTGTCCTAATTACAACTCAACACTCAACCACAGACTAAACAGGGTCTGATTCCCATTTCATCTTCTTTCAGTTTACCCTGTTTCTTCCTACGCGGGTCCTGCATCTACTTCAGAGGTTAGGGAAAACAGACAATATTCTTTCCTCCACTTCAGCTATCCAGGACAGGATAGCTTAAGATGAAAACCTCTAACCATATCTAAAGTGGGGCTAAGCCTATGCTTTTGGCATGTATGGAACATTCAAGGAAAATACAGGAAAATAAAAAAGGACTCCATTCCACAATCCACATTTTTTTTTTGTAGATTTTGAACATAGCCAAGTGCCCACAAATTTTAACCTGAGTTTCAAAAACATGCCTGTGGCAATGTTGTATATGCAGTTTTCATACTCAATTCATTCTTTAAGCATAAGGAAGAAAGACCAACAACATTTATTGTTATATAGATATGAACAACTAGATAGATATATAGATATGAACAACTAATACATGATACATGAAGGATTTTGAGTAGTATTTATACACAGACTGGGGGACATATTTTGTTTCTTGACTTTAGTCTTAATAATGACCAAAGTGTGTGTGCTTCAATTTTAAAAATAATCCCATTCCAGTGTCAAGCCAGCTTCAGAAATTTACACCCAAATGATTCATATTTGGCAAATTTAGAAGAAAACATAGAAAAAATGCTAGGCTTTCTTGTGATAAATCAGTTCATTAATCTTAATTAATCTTCTTGTAAAGATGGAGATTGTTTGCTGAAGTGAGTAATTTATAGGATTAATATATTGCTTACAGGCAAAATTAATTCATTCAGGAAGCACTTGAAACTTTTGATAAAAGAAGTCCTTTGTATATTTTGAATTATGGAAGGCTTTGTTTTACTTTGGGACAAATTGTATGTTTCTCAAGAATTTGGTACCTGCTGTACATTCAGCAAAGTACACACATTACCCAATGTTCTATTTACTTAGGAATTAACATGATGGGAATACTTTTGAATGAACTTCTACAGACAAAGAAATATCTGCACAGGTAATAAAAATTAAGTGCCTGTCAGCAATCTGCTGATGAAAAGCAAGTTCAAAAAGTTAGTATTTTATGACATGCAGTATTATTGTAGCATGTACTCTAGTAATAGTGTTTAACACAAATGGAATTAATCTTCTCTTTTTTGCTTCATTACCAGATAATACCATGGTAATGAAGCAATGGTATAGGGCTAGTCTAAAACTAATTACAATGATACCTACCTGCATATAAAAATTCTGTATTTGTTTTGTGAAATGAAATATATTTCATTTGTTTATAGATTTATAGTAGTATTTTCTTATCACAAAAGAAAGAATTATCATATAATAAAAAAGTGTTTCTGATAATCTGTTCCAATCTGTTCCAATTTATTCCTCGAGAAAACTATTTAATTCCTTATCACCACTCTTATCTTTAACAACTCCTATGACTTAGTTGTGGTTTTAGTTTATCATGTAAGCAGATGCCATGAGTCCAGTCCTTCAGTTTGCAAGAATGTATTTTCATTTTTATTTTGTTAAAAGACAATGAGAGAAATGAGTGAATTAGCAGTTTTTTCTATCTTGTAGTTTAAAAGCTGCAATCCCCTAATTTCTCCAGGTAGCCTGGCATACAAATTAATCAGGAGACTTTAACGATATAGTAAGTAAGTCATATACATAGCTGTATAAGTCATATACATAGCTTGTGACTCAGCTTATCAACCTAATCTGTGAGTTTAGCCAAGCTACTAATACATCCTACCGATACATTGGTTGCATTATGAAAGGATAACTGAAAAGGAAACTGGATGGTCTCTAAGCCTATGGGGAACTAGGAAAAAATTGGAGAATTTAATAAATTTATTTATTTATTGCTGGTGGGTTTTGTTTGTTTGTTTGTTTTCTATGCAGAAAATGATGTTTTCCTATTGCTCTCTCACCTTCGTGTTCTCTCCTACTTGTGTGGTTAAGAAAATCATGGAAAATCTGCCAGCAGCTGGAGCTGTAGTTTTGTGCAATAGTTTACACCGTAAAAAGCCAGATATTAAAGTTTTATTCCAAAATAACTTTTTCAAAACTATAGTCTTACAACTTTAAAAAAGAAATTAAGTGAAACATAATTAAGAGTAAATCTTAAAAGAATGACTTAAAAAAAATAGCTAAGAATTATTTTCTCCTTGAATTTGCTTTGTTTGTAGACAGTGACTGTCTCTTCCATGGCAATATTTGTCCTAAGAGAATAGGGTTCTCAAGGGTTTATCAGTAGTGCTCCCTCTCTAGCGCAGGTGCTGACGTACATATGTTCTGAAGATAAAAGGGAAACATATTTACTGGCATCCAGAGACAACATCTGATTGTTTTAAGTTCCTCTTCTGAAAGAATGACCACCTCTTTGCTATTCTGAGAAACCACCTCTTACATAAGCAATATACAGGCTTCATCTTTTTGTGGTATTTTGCATGCCTTTAAAATGTTCAGTGCTTGAACTTGAAGTCAATGAGAACTGAAATGCATATTGCTCTCCAGTGTGATCAAAATGTTGCCAAAGGGAGGCCCAAACTGATGTTCAGAGTCATTATTAAGGATCAGACATGAATAATATGCAAGTGCTTAAATTTAGGCAAGTGAATATTCACAATCAAATCACACTGAAATGAGTACAATTACTGACACTTTTTTTCCTTTTTTTTTCTTTTTTTTTTTTTTTTAAGATTTATTTTATTCTTTATCCTTTCATAGCTAAGTTCTTCCTCTTCTCTGAGACCCAGAGAATAAGCTTTGAAAAAGTCCTTAGGAGGATTTCCAGACTGAGAATTCTCAGGAATGTTAGTCTCTGTTTCTAGCTGTATGCCTCTTGTAAACATTCTCATAAATAAAATCTTACTCACCTGATTAGAGTGTGTGTGTATGTTCAGGAATCTGACAAGCCACATTTTCCCACTTTACTCTTTTTTTTTTTTTTTTTTTTTCCTTATTATCGTAAATCAAGTCTCGTACAATTATTCTATTCTATTTTTACCTGATCTTTTTCAAGCTCTACTGCTTAATTCTGCTATAGGCCATTAGGCTATTGTAATACTATTTTGATTTTAATGTAGCAATATAAATCTATAGCAAACTGGATATTTGACTCATGACACCATCTTAATTACTACCCTAGATCTTTTATTTACCATATTTACAGATTATTTTTTACATGGAGAAAAATTCTTTCTTTTGTCTCTAGGAGGATTCTGTAGCTTTTCAATTACTTTTCAATCTTAAAAAGTTCAACTTCAAGCCCTTGGGGTGCTCTGATCCTGCACCACACAGAGCAGACTTTCCAAAATAAGCTTGCTAACATCAGAACTTCTTGTTGCTAAGAGAAAAAGAGAGTGTAGCCTGCTAAAAGCATGCTGTTTCAGCAAAACCATTTGAACTGGCAGCCAACCTGTCTAAAGACAATGGAAGTAGTTTTAAGCAATACATACCAGATTGTTACATCAGCCTGTTTTACTGGAGCAAGGAAAAAGTCCAAGGGTACTGAGGGTAATGAGGAAAATACCAGATGGGGGAGGGGAAAGAACACATCCTTTACTTACAGAGATGGCAGAATTTAAATGTCTTCCATCAGTCACAAAACTAATGGAGGTGAGAATGACCTACCTCAGGCTAATAATGTACAGTACAGGAAAGTTCTTAAAAGAATTTCCAATTAAGCTTCTTTTTATTACCATCCTAACGAAAGACTCCACTACTGCATGGTACATTACTTTTAAGAATTGAACATTAATTTAGATTAGAGGTAGGTATTCCCATCCTGACTAGGAGGAATGTGATGCAGTATTGCCCCTTGTACAATTCACAATCAGCAGCTGATGACTTGGATGGGTCTCTGTACCATGATCTTTTATTTCTCATCAATTACCAGCCTACTAAAAATCAAGCACACTACAATCTTGCATTCTGACCTTCTTAAAGACACGTATAAACATGCACACACTCCTGAGAAGCCGAGGACAGAGTAAAATACAGGACGATCCTCAGCTTTCACAAGTTATAAAATGACCCCTGTTACTGGTTGTATTAGTGAGAATTAAAAACTTGTCACTTTTCAGCACGTTCACAAGCTCTGCATATAAACTGTAGTTATCATGTGCTTAACAAATAATAGTAGAATACAGCTTGTTAACCCATCCTCGATCATGGAAGAATGTAGAACTGGTTCCCCAGAATAAAAACCTCCAGTGAGTTACAGTGTGAGATATCTGTCTCAACAGCAAAAACACTACATAGGTATGTTTGATTCATTTATTGCCTGTCCTGTAGAAATCATTTACTTTTCAGTGGGATTGCTTTGTTTTTCTTTGCAAAATTATTGTATCCTAAAAATATTGAACGTTCAAAAGGATGAGCAACACTCGTTCTGATGGTCTTTATAGCCTACCTTTGCATCATTTTTTTTTAACTTTTTGCATTTTAATTCTCTGTAAAATCACTGCAGAATGAAATGTCATATTTTAAGGATGAATTTTCACAGATTTTGTGGAAAAACATATATCCAAAATTGTTCTGTTTTCAAACCCTAAAGTAAGAATTTACTATTTGTGCTTAAAAGAGATGTTCCTGATTTTTGAAAATAGGTCTTGATTAAAAATCTTACACTTCAAAGTTCTTTTTGTTGGCTTATGAGAGTTTTGAATCAAGTCGTTGATTAATGCCCCTGTCTTGAGAGTTGGAGAACACCCAGCTGACACTGGCTTCAGGGAAATTATCTGAATTCAGGGTAACTATGCCTAGCTTATATATATATTGTATTCACTACTATGAAGAAAAGCCTTTTAAATAATGTATATTTGATCTAATTTTTCTGGAATTCAGTAGGAAGGCTTGGGAGTTCATGGTGGTCTTCCTTTTGACTGTAATAGAAATAGTATTTTCTGCTTTCTGGACTATATTTGTGTTCCTCTTCACTGTGTGGTTCTGCTGATTTTAACATTTGGCACCAAACTCTCCCTTGGTTTTCTGAATTATCATTAAGTTAATTAGCTGGCATTAACTCTCTGAGGTTCTGTGGTGGAAGACTCCATGTTAGCATCTACTGTTAATGCTATTATTTTGTCCTAGCTACTGGAAAATAATTAAATATGAGTTTCATTTGGCCATTATCTTTTAAGATCACTTGCAGAATATATCTGAATCAGACACTATATGTATGTTCCATAGATAAATTTTTCAGAGTTTATTTAAATTCCTCATATGTAAGACCTTGAAGGTGAATTGAACACTTACTCAATCACAAGGCAAAGATTTAATGTCCCTCTAACTAGAAACATGACCAGCCAGGTTAAATTAACTGAAGGAGGAAAGGCTGTGCAATGGAGTATTAATCTGGGCCTCAGGTGCATGCCACTCACTTCCTTGTTTTTCCAGGTTCCTCTTCTGTGACTTTGTATGAATCACATATACTCAGATCCTGGAAGTCATTACATTATCTGTCATTAAAATCTCATTCATTCTCAGTCAGCTGCCTAAGTAACAGAACTAAAAATAACCATGTGAAAAGAACCAGGGACTTAAGATATCTCAAAACATTTCCTACTCCACTTAAACAGACCATCTATCTCTATTGCTAGATTTCACACCTGGGAAGGGGCAACCCTGTCTGTATGTACAAACTGGGGGACATGAGGCTGGAGAGCAGCCCTTTGGAAAGGGATCTGAGGGCTGATGGCAAGTTCAACACAAGCCAGCAGCAAGGAGGGCCAGCCAAACCCTGGGGTGCATCAGGCACGACATTGCTAACTGGTCAAGGGAAGGGATTTTCCTGCTCTTCTTTGTGCTGGTGTGGCCTCACCTCAAGTCCTGTGTGCAGTTCTGGGTGCCACAATATAAGGACATAAAACTATCAGAGAGCAACCAAAGGAGGGCTATTAAGATGGTGAAGAGTCTAGAGGACAAGGCGTATGAGGAGCAGGTGAGGCCAATTGGTTTGCTCAGCCCAGAGCAGAGACTGAGGGGAAACCTCATGGCAGCCTGTGGCTTCCGCAAGGAATAAGCTCTTCAGGGCAGTGGTTACTGCACCAGGCCTGCCAGAGTTCAAGAAGCATTTGAACAATGTTCTCAGACAGATGGCCTTATTTTTGGGTGGTCTTGTTTGAGTCAGGAGCTGGACTCAGTGATCCATGTGGGTCCCTTCCAACTTGGGATATTCTGTGATTCTGTTGGATTCCTTATAGATTTCTGCCTGGTATTACCGCTTGTGTGACCTATTTTTATAAATGTTTCATTAAGGAAAATTTTTGACTTCCCTCAGAAAATAATTCCAGTACCTACTTTTCCTTAAAAGGATTTATTTTATCAAAACTGAAAACCTTCCATGCCTTAGATCTTCACTTAGAAAACACGGTGACTTTTATTATTTAATGGAACTGTTGCAAAAATCAATGTATTTTCATCTGACTAATCAAGTTTAGCTTCTGAAAATAAAGCAGTACATATTTAAACAACTTAATCAAATCACTAATAAATCTAAGCATGGCAATTTGGCAAATTTAAAAGCAGTCTACACAAAATAGGTATCTGCAACGTTCAAATATAAACAACTAAATAGGTTTTTGAGTAAATCAAATTCTGTTGACAGCAGCAAATATATGTATATATCTTAAATATAACATTATATTTCTCCATAGTTACTCTAAGAAATGAAAAGGAGTAAACATACATTTATTTCACTGTGTTATTTTCACCAAATGCTATTGGTGAAATTGGAAATTGAATGTCAAAATACTATGTGGAAAGAGTACATCCCAAAGGAATTACACACTGCCTACTCATCAAAGCACACTGATAGCATTCCTTTCAAAATTGATCCCCATGTAAAAGTAAAACAGATGTTGCTGAGCATAAGGGTTCAAAAGAAGACCTAATGTTGTATTTCCACATTTTCTGAACTTTATAGTTTAGAATTCATGTCTTCAACTTTGTATCTTCAATTAAAAAAAAAAAAAAAGTAATGTGATTTTAAAGAGATTTTCTGATTTTCAATATGATTTTAAATGTTAACTTTACTTATATTAAAATAAATATCAAAATTGGAATTCAATATTTTCAAATAATCAAAATTAAGTATTTAATTGGTCAATTACAATTTTATGTTTGACCACTGGGTCATGAAAATATTTAGAGCTCCATTTTATTGTCTTGATGGAAACATTTTTCTCAGTTTTCAAAACTCAAATACGAGATTTCCTAATAATAGGTAAAGTTAATTACTTTTTTTTTTTTTTTTTTTTTTTTTTTCCCCCAGGGAGTATCAGGTTGGATTTTTTGGGCACCTAGCAGCATTCAAATGGCAATTTAATCTTAAACAATCTATTGCACAAATTTTTGAAAAATAATCTCTTTCTCTTCATCAACATTCCCTTTCCCACAACACATTTTAAAATCTGACACTTTTTTTTTTTTTTTTTCCTACAAGCAAGTTAACAACAAAGGCTTTTCTCTGATTCCAGTCTGGAAACCTTATCAGAGTTTTATAGTAGAATAACCATTACTGATTTCTAAGACCTATAATTAAATGTGTTCTCTGGAGTCAATTTGTTCAGCTCTGACTGATTCATTTAAAGGAGAAGAATCAGGACCCTTTTATCATTTTATGTTACAAAACATTGAACTGCACTGTGCCTTGGTTTCCAATCACCTCTGTAAGTACCATCTGTGCTCCTTATTTATGTTCACCTGCTTTCTAATTAACACCTTGCAAAACTGCACACCTGCAGCAGCTCTATTCTCACCTCACTGCACTTTACCCATTAAGTCTCCTCAACACAGCCTACACAGGAATAATTTTGTCACTACATCATTTTACCTCATCCTCTTCAAGGGAATACAGGCAAAAATCAACTGTTTATGTTGTTTGTGGAGAAATAGCTATTCCGTTTCTTGCATATCTTTACACATTTCACATAAAGTAAAAATATAGCACATCCAAAGTCTGCATTGCATTGGCCCTGTTGAGACCAAGGTGAAGAGCTGAAAACAAAATCAGAAAACCAGAGCTTTCCTTTTGATGTGGAGACTGGATCTCATTAACGAGTATGCCAATCCACAGCCAAATATTTTCAAATGCTCTCACCAGTGAAACATATACTTCTTCATTAGATAAATTTCTTGCAATGTTAGAACAAATTTCTTTGTTAGGAGTCTGTTACGCTGGTTGCACTTGAGACGGGTTGTTTTGTTTTTCTGTGTTGCATCACTTTCTGTGTAACTCATGTATATGCAAACACAAACCACACCACAGAAGCCCAGTTGCTCATGAATGACTTAATCATGAAGTTATTCAGCAAATCCTGGATATCACAGGGACAAAAAGCACCACTTCATGGGACCCTGACGCTTGGTAAAGTTTTAGAAAGTAGCAAGAAATGTTTCCTTATGCATTCTCATACAGTAGAAGAATGAAAATCCTCTGAGTCTCTTCTGTATGATCAATGTACTCTGTCATAGCCTATATTTTCCTCAGATTCTCAAACTGGTATGCATGTGTACCTTTGGAGTATATGTATACAAGGAATAGAGTGATGATCTGGCCTAATAGTATTTAAATCATCATTGTACAGTTGTGATTATTGATGATAAATTCCATGTATAATAGATTTTTTTTATGTTACAGCAACTTTATTTTTCCTGTCCACCTATTTGGCTTAAGTCTTATTTAAGCCCCTCCCCTCCCCCCCCCCCCCAAAAAAAATAAAATAATAATATTCTGTAATTTTTTTAACCCCCTAGTACCTTTTGGCCTGTTTCTATGTGACCAATTTTGCCTCTTTGTAGCACGTGGAATAGGATGCTAAATGCTACCCAAGCAGAATTATCATGAATCACTCTCATGTTGCAGTTGTGTTGCAGAGTTGTAAATGACTTCACCAAAGCAAGTAAGCACTGCTCAGGCAATCACACAGTCTTTTAAGCTCTGAAAGGATTACAGACTTCACAGAACATAGAATTACAAAACACACTATGGAAAATAATAGCTGGAAATAAACTCTAATCCACATTAATAAAATTGGTATGTTTATAAAAACAAGAAGTAGATGTGCGGTTACGACACTTTTGACATGAGCCATGTCCTCTGCTTATCTGGGTCTGTCTGTGCCTCCAGTGTGGTAGATCACTCTTCTGTCAGCCAAGGACTGGCCTGACAGCTCTGTGCTGGGGACTTTCACATGCCTACTTCTGGCATATGTTGTTGACTGAAGTGCTGAGATGATTTTGGAGGGTGTACAGCTAAGGATTTTAAGGATTTTAATATATATGGATAAAAAACCTGCATGAGGGAGCATTAAGAGCTCTTTTCAGCTCTAGTACAAAATATATATATAGAGGAAGATAGATGCAACACTTCTACTGCTTTATAGAAGTGATTATTGTTAAACTGATGTACTGAATCTTCTGTTTTCTGTTATTTTCAAAAAATGCTATGCAAGTGATTGAAGAAAACAGTCTTAATACATTGACTTCAATAGCAAAACAGAATTAGAACTAAGAACACATGCAATTGAAGAGCAAAAACATTTCAAGGAAATTGCAGACAGTATGAGATCAGAGTTTTCAAGAATGAAATTAATAAAATTCAAAAAATATATTCAAGGACGGAAATACACTCTATGATGTAAATGCCATATAATTATACAGAAAAAAAAAAAAAAAAAGACATTTGCAATGTAGAGGTGTTGTTTCATGTATGCAGCTCAACAATAACCGAATGCTGGCTTCACAATCTACTTTTTTTTTTTTTTTAAATAATGCTCTATAGATTAATTTTAAAGTATTTCTGCTAACGTGTAGTTAATGTAAAGCTCAACTCGGTCTTATAACACAAAAATGGCTAAGAAATTAATTTAAAGTATTAAAAAAAAATAAAATTAAATTAATATAGACTGGAAAAATCTAATGAATCTGGAATTTACTTGTTGGAAAACCATTTCTCTGCCACACCCTTGGAAGGGAAAAACCCCATCCCTTTTCCTGTCCTTATCTCTGTTCCAGCTTGCCCAGCATATTTAGTTCCAATGATTGCACTATGTAGCAGACTCATTCATGCCCAAGAAACCCAGCCAAGTGTTGAGATTATATCTTTATTTAAATTATGAGATAAAAATAGTGTCACTTGCCTATTTTGGGGTATTTCCCTCTGCTCCATAGTATTAAGGACTAGATATCAATCTCTGTAATAATAATTCATTGAAACAAGCCATAATTCTAAAATCCAGCTGAGAAAACACACATCATAAAGTCACAGAATCAGAATCATTGAGGTTGGAAGGGACTTCTACAGGTCATCCAGTCCAACCTCCTGCTCAGGCTGGCCCACATAGAGCAGGTTGACCAGAAACACATCCAGATAGCTTTTGATCTCCAAACTCAGCAGCCTCTCTGGGTAACCTGTTCCAGTGTTTCATCACCCACACAGTAAAGACATGTTTCCTGATGTTCAAACAGAACCTTCTGTGTTCCAGTTTGTGCCCATTGCCTCTTGTCCTGTCACTGGGCACCACTGAAAAGAGCCTGGCTCCATTCTCTTTGGACCTTCCCTTCAGGTGCAAACATGGATACATGGATACATGCGTACATGCTGTAGTGGGTTTACGTGGCAAGGTTTTGGTAGCAGGGGGCCATAGGGGTGGCTTTTGTGAGAAGGATCTAGAAGCTGCCCCATGTTTGGTAAGGGCCCAACTGCTGACCAGAGCTGAGCCAATAAGTGATGTTGTTTTGCGCCTCTGTGAGAGCATATTTAAGACAGGAAAAAAAAAAAAAAAAAAAAAAAACTGC
>NC_048893.1:132205708-132232235 GCF_011077185.1 Oxyura jamaicensis
AAAAAAAAAAAAAAAAAAAAAAAACTGCACCACACAGCAGCTGGGAGAGGGGAGAGGAGTGAGAGGAGTGAGGAACAGCCTTGCAGGCAACAAAGTCACTGAAGAAGGAGGAGGAGAGGTGCTCCAGGCACCGGAGCAGAAGTCCCCTGTGGCCTGTGGTGAGGACCATGGTGAAGCAGGCTGTCCACTGCAGCCCATGGAGTACCATGGTGGAGCAGGGTTCCATGCTGCAGCCCGTGGAGGAGACCACGGTGGAGCAGGTGGACCTGCACCGATGGAGACTGTGGCCTGTGGAAGACCCCCACTGGAGCAGATTCTGGGCTGGACCTGCAGGCCGTGGAGAGGAGACCACGCAGGAGCAGGTGACCTGGCAGGAGCTGCTGCCTGTGGGGGACCCAGGGTGGAGCAGTTTGCTTCTGAGGGATGGACCCTGTAGTATGGACCCATATCTGGAGCAGTACTTGAAAAGCTGCTGCCTGTGGGCAGCCCATGCCGGATCAGTTCAGCAAGGACTGCATCCAATGGGAGGGACCCCACAGCACAGGGGACGAGAGTGACTGAGAAGGAGCGGTGAAGAAGAAGCACTATAGACTGACCATAACCCCCGTTCCCCCATTCCCCTGTGGCATTCGGGGGGAGGTGGTGGAAGAGGGTGGATTGGAGGGGAAGGTGCTTTTGGTTTCTTTCATTTATTTCTCACTTCTCTAGCCTGTTGGTAATAGGCAATAAATCTTACTGTCTCTCTATGCTGAGTCTGTTTTGCCCGTCATGATAATTACTGTGTGATCTCCTTGTCCTTATCTCAACTCTTGAGCCCTGTGGTGGTTTTACCGTGCTAGGCAGCTGAACACCACAACTGCTCTCTCACTCCCCCTCCTCAGATGAGGAGGGGAAGAAGTAAAGGAAAGAACAACTCACGGGTTGAGATAAGGATAATTTAATTAAAGAGAAAAAAATATTATTAAGGAAATATTATTTTTAATTAAACAATTCAACTAAAAGGAAAAAATGGGAAAGGGGAAGAGGGAGGGGCAAAGGGAATAACAAAACAAAACAAGTAAAGGCTATGTGGAAGCGCAGAGGAAAAAAATTACTCTCTACCTCCCACAAATGAGCGATGCTTGACCACGTCCTTGAAGCAGGGCCTGAACTCACATAGCCAGTGTTCAGGAGGAGGACAGACGTTTTCGCAACGAGAGCCCACCCCTCCCCTCTTCTTCCTTTTTCCACCTTTTATTGCTGAGTGTGACATCATATGGTATGGAATATCCCTTTGGTTGGTTTAGGTCAGCTGCCCTGGTGATGTTTCTTTCTCACTTTTTGCCCACCCCCTAGGAGGGTCAGTGAGAGTTCTGATGCTGTGCCAGCACTTCTCAGCAGCAGACACAACACTGGTGTGATACCACTGCTGTTCTAGCTACAAGTGCAGAACGCAGCACTGTATGGGCTGCTGCAGGGAAAGTTAACATCTCAGCCAGACCCAGTACAGCCCCTTTCATCGTATTTTCTCCTCTCTCCTCTTTGAGGAGGGGGAGTGAGAGAGAGGTTGTGGTGGAGCTCGGCTGCCCACCCAGTTAAAACCACCACAGTCCTTTTTGGTGCCCAACGTGGGGCTCAAGGAATTTGAGATAAGGATGATAGTTGAGAGAGGCATGGTGACATGCATTTTGCCATGCATGTCACCATCCAGCTTTTATAATGCCCTAGTATTTAACATATTCAGATGAGGTATGAGATTCTAGTCTTTTCTCAGCAACACCTTCTTTTGGTAAAGTGTCTTGCTACCTCAGTATAGGATAGACTAGGAGGAACACACTTCACCTCTGCACTGTAGCCAGAGCACTGTATAGCTGAGAGATAAATGGAGAAACTGTTCTTCACAAAGATATATACTTCTCAATTATTCAGTTATTATTCATAATAAAAATATATCAAGTTTTGAGTACATTAACTATGTGTAAATAACTTTAAATCTACTAGTCAATCTGCCTCTATTCTATTCCCTCTGTTCACTAAATGCATTCTGAAATTCAGAGGAAAAATGCTTATCGTATGTCAACTAAATGAGTCCTATAAAAGATATAAATCAAAAAAATATGTCTTACACACAAATGCTGAAATGAATGTGCTTATTTTGCAGTGCCAATGCAATTAAGTCCTGTCATTTTTGTATACAGCCTTGGGAATCACAGCATTAGTTATCATTAATCAGAGAAAAAGAATAAATTCTAATCTGTATAAATAAAAATATTTTTTTCTTTCCTCAGCATTTCCAAAATAAGACACAGTGGGAACACAAGCCATATTTATAAGACTTATATGCTTAGATATCCAGAGAATTTAGCATTTTTACTAGACATAGACTAATTAAACATTATGTCCCAGTGCTAGGCAAAGACCTATATTCTGAAAAATCAGTCATGCCAGGGATAGAAAATATTTTAGTATCACTACTGGGAGACTAACTCTTAATAAGCCATTTCTCCAAAGAATGCTCTTATTTATGAAATATGCATCCGATTCTGATTTTTTTTTTTTTTTTTTAATTTATTGCTTGCTATCATTCCAGCTGGTGTTGGAGGGATAGGAATTAAATATTGACAGTTCCTGGAATTGACTGTGAAAACTTCAGTGGAGGCAGTCACTATTCAATCTGCATAATATGGTTTATGTGTTGTGAATGGACTTCACGGACCTTTTTGCTTGAATTCTTTTACCTTCAGAATTAAGTGTCTTTGAATATCTTTGCAATTTTAAGTTTTGTTCATATTCCTATGAACTTTCTGCTAGTTGGTAGCCAAGCTGACCACTACTGTCAGCAGAATATGGGCATAGTTCTCACATGTCAACTACTCAAAACGGTGTATTTTCACTCTCTCTGTATAAAATCAGATTTTCTGTGTAAAGATTCTCTGTATACAGATTCTCTGTATAAAATCAGTTTTAAAACCGATGACTTGGCCAAAGTACAAGGAAATTTATTTGCATTAACTCAGAGTTTCACAATGAAAAATAACTTGCAAATGTCTACAAGTAATGATAAAATCTGCAAAATTATCTCCTAGCCTCCTAAAGGACTGTTGACAGGCAAATAAGTTATCCAAATATGAGAGATTCCTCTGTTTTACAATTTATCAGGCTGTCCCATTAGTTTCTCATGTTCTGCCATTGACAAAGTCTTAAGTTATTTGGATAAGAGGAACAGGAAAAAATTGTCTTCCTTAAAGTATTTCCTCATCTATGGAACTGTTGTAGCTAGCTCCTTATTCAAGAAGAGCATATTTTATCCCTCCCTGCTTAAATTCATGTTATTAATAGTTGTCTGATCAGCTAAATATATGATTGCATAATGCACACAGTTACCCAAAGTTTTATAGCTTTGTACTCAAGGAAAATTAATCTACACCTTCGTTAGTAGTACTGAACTACACCTTCGTTAGTAGTACCGAGTAGATTAATTTTCCATACAAACCAGCCTGCTGAAGAATTGTAAGTAAGCTGCATTGTGTCTTTGCACAAAAGTGCAAAGTATTTGCATATTTCAAATCTGTGAAGCTTATTCGATTATCAAAGAAAAATAATCACTGCTGTGCATATTTTGTGTCAGACAGCAGTATGGATATACATTTTTACAGCTGAAATCTTCAGTTTTTATGTTCCCAATTATTAAAGCACACAGAATGTAAAGTATATGAGTTCATATGCAGTAAACTAAAATAAAGGTACTTTAATTGTGACTTTTATTTCCACATAGAGGCTTGTTTGTGGGGTTTTTAGCTGCTTAAATACAGTTCAAACCACAAATATTTATGTGTGTAAAAGCTATTTTAAAGCAACTCTTAAGGAAATGAATTTGCATATTAGCACAAAAACAGCTAAACAGATTTAGAAGGGGTTACTTTTAGGAGTACGTTAGTTGAAAACTATTTTGAAGTATGAAGACCACCATTTTGTTTGCATTAAAAACAAATAAACACAGGAGGTTCCACTGAAGCATTGCAGAGGCTAAAATGAGCTTTTTGACTCCAAAGCAAACAAATAAATAGAAAACCCAAACAGTTATTTGCATGTGTTCACAAGTGCCTGACAGATGCATAAATTCCTGTGGGAGCATCTTAGACTAAGTGGAAGAATTAATGTTTCATTTAGGTGTTTGTTTAGACTTTATGCTTTAAAACCCACTTGTTTATTTATTTCCTTGTGCACTGTGCATTAGAACAAAACCCAATAAAATGGATTAAAAGGTAAGCATATATGTTTCTATTGATGTTAAATATATTTTGTAGCTATTATTAAATCCATTAAGATTGAGTAAATATATGTCTCAGTAATTCGGGAGGAGGGGTTGGGAGGTAGGGGAGGGATAGTTTAAGAAACCTATACAATAGGATGTAGTTCCATATTAAGTTCTTGAAAATTAACATCAGAAATATAGAGCCAGCAGACCAGAATGCAGAATTTTTCAGAACATGAATAAAAAACCCAAGTTTGTTGGTTTGTCTGTTTTTGTTTTTGAGTTAAAAAAATAGGATCAATGTGCAAAAACCATATTTCATTTAAATGTTAGGCAGGTTTATGCCTACTGGACATGGATTAGAGGTGCTCTTTTGTTTTGTTTAAGTACATAAAATCCTATTGATTGAGGATTTTAAAAAATACATTATGCATATAAGGAACAGATCATGGGTCTGTAGTAATATGCATTGCTGTGAAATATTGTAACAGCTGTGAGGAGTCATGTTGTTTATTGTGCCAATAAACTGAAAAGCAGAACCTATTTCAAAGCACAGAAGACTGGAAAATAAAACTGGCTCTGGCATGTACTATGCATCACATTGTATACTTGTATTGGTCAAACAGATTTTTGCCTTTCCTTCATACAGATTTCAGTGAAAGAACATTTCTGAAGTAGTAAAATGAAGAAACAGCAGTCAAGCAGAGGTGAGTTCACAAGTAAGAATATTCAACACAACATTTCCTACAAAATAGTTAAAATGTGTATATGCCATTTCATTGCAGCAGGAAAGGTGCTGCCTTTTTTACTATGCTTTTTCTTCTGAAAAGTTTTGTCAGACTAAGATGGAAAGACGTAGTTCTGCTTTGCCAGTGACAACTTATTAAACACAGAGATCACAAGACACCCCTGGGCCAAGTTTGTAATTTCTCTTCATATTCGTGCAAATCAAACTCATTGAACTGGTATTGCATGTTGTTGCCAGTAGGCCACCTGAAGGTAAGGGACAGGTAAGCAGACTGTAAGGCTCATTTTCTTTACACATGAGTATGAGACTCCCTCCGTAACAGCTCCAAACATAATCTAATTTTGTTTTGCCTTTTTTTTTTTTTTTTTTTTTTGTCTTTTAATGTTAGACAACAAAACAAGTCAGAGTATCTCAATCGGAGTGTTGAACTGAAAATTGTCTGTTAAATGCATTTGCTGTATTTCATGATAAAGAGTATGAATTCTTTGTCTTAAATACTTTCAGAGGAAGCTTAAGCAAGAACAGGAGTATTATGGCATCAAATTGTCATTTTTTTCACTATGACTAAAATACCCAATTGAGTTTAATTGCCTTCTAATAAATGCAACAGTGCATTTAATTTTAGCCTAAATTTCAAACATTATGAACAATTACTCCAAAATATTAGATTAAGACCATCTTTTTAATGCAAATAATGCAATACCATTTATGCTTGTCCGTGGAGGACAGGATGAGACATCGAGACTGGTAATGAAAGACAATAAGCTCGACTACTTTCATTCACCTGTTAGACAGAATTGATTTTTTCCCCTCTGCCAGTGGTGGTGTACTTGGAGTAATCGTGTCCTGTGTATACTGTGTCCATTTCTTGGCTCCCCAGTACAACAGACATGCACATACTGGAGAGAGTCAAACAAAGGGTCATGAAGGGGATGAAAGAACTGGAACAACTCTCCTATAAGGAAATTCTGAGAGAGCTAGGAGTGTTCAACGTGGAGAAGAGGAAGCCCGGGGGGATCTTATAAATGTATCTAAATACCTGAAAGGAGGGTGCAGGGAGGATAGAGTCTCTTTTCAGTGGTGCTCAGTGACAAGAGGCAGTGGGCACAGACTGGAACACAGGAGGTTCCCTCCAAACACCAGGAAGCACTTCTGTGTTCTGCTCTGTGGGTGATGGAGAACTGGCACAGGCTTCCCAGAGTGGCTGTGAGGTCTTTTTCCTTGGAGGTGCTCAAAAGTTGTCTGAACTTGGTCCTGGGTAACCTGTTCTAGGTGTCCCTGTGCTTGAGCAAGGGGGTTGGAACAGATGGGCACTGGAGATTCTCTGAAATCTCAACCATTCAGTGATTTGGTGATTTAGATGTTAAATATATCTTTGAAGTCTGATCATGAGACTTCTGATTTTGCCAAGAACATTTAAGTACATATATATATACACATATAGAAGCATAGAGTTCTGTAGGATGAAAGAGACCTTTGAGGGTCCCAGATAACAGCAAATTTCCAATCCAGATGAGGTTGCTCTGGCTTCATCCAGCCCAGGTTAGAATAGCTACACAAATGGACACTCCAGAGTCTAGGGAGCCTGGTCCAGTCTCATACTCTTGTCCACTCTCAATCCAGGTTCATTTGTTTATTATGCATCTGTTACTGAACTATAGCACTCTCATGGCAAACAAACCTGGTCACACTTGCTGTTGCTATGCACTTCATTCTTTGTGTATTTACATACAGAGTACCTAGCTCCCTGTGATATACAACTGAAGAAACTAAAAGGTATAATGAAGGAAAATCTTTCCTACTGCAATTAAGAGTGGAAGGACTTGGCTACATGTGGCTGAACTGATGTTTTCCCAGAGGTATTGACACGAGTGAAAGCTCATAACCAGCTCTTTTTATAAGCGCTAGATAATATCACATTCATTGCAAGATTGGTCTCCAGTCTCACAAGGGCACCTTGAAATCCATGTACATCTGTATCTAACAAGTCACTATAGTTTTACTAGCTGTAATCTTTAACAATAGTTCAGGTATGTATACATGCGAAAACTCTGTGAGAATCTAACTCTGATTCACATTCGTAGTTTAAATGAAGGTACTCTTTGATCAAATTATCCATCTATCTACCTGTGTGCATATTAAAACAGAGCTACTTAAGAAGAAAAAAAAAAAAAAAAAAAAGGCAGTTTTCCAAAAGGTAATTTGGAGGATAAAATACAGTCTTGATCCAGGACAGAGAGGAAAACATATTTTTCTTTGCACGGTCATTTTGGAGGGGTGGGGGGAAATTATCTATACATTGCTAGTGTGTAGGTGTCTGAAGATAATGATGAAAGTTTATTTTTAAAACAACACATTGCCAAAACAGGCATATGCAATTTCATCATAGATTGTTTAACTACAAACCCTTATGACATGCACTAACAAAATAACCATTACAGTGATATTATCCCCTTAATTTAGCAGGGTGGCAATAGTTTTAGCCTAAATCATTCTGAATAGCTTCCACTGCAAAGTTAATCATGTTTATCATGTAACTCTAAATTATTTGTATTTGTATTATACTGTAATATAAATGTTTTCAAAATATTTTGGAAAGTATTTCAAAAGACAAACTTAATCCAATTCTATTTGCCAGAGCATCCACCCACAGAAACCTGAAAAATCACATTACTTCTTGAGTCAAATTTCTCTCATCTTTTCACCTAATTTTGTTCTCTGATTTATATGCCAGAGATATAAATGTAGAAGTATTTATAGTCATTGCAATGTTGGATTGAAAATAAATTTTCTATTCTTGTAAAACCAGCGAGTTAAGTATTTTCATTTATATGCACACAGAGTAATGTAAATTATTCACATAAACACACTAGTTCTGATGCTATTTTTACCATGGTTAGTGCAAAATCTAATTAAAGACTTGGATGCTTTAAACAGCCTAACTGTCCTATTGCTGTTTTTTGTTGGTGGTAGTGGTGTTTTTTTTAACTTGTGAACAAGGTAAGTGTGAAGAGCAAATGGCTTGTTTTGTTTTTTCTCTCAAGCAGCATCAGAATTACATGAGAAGAGAAAGAAAATTGAGAGTGTTATATTGAGAAATGGGCATGTTCATGCATGAAGTTCAAACAAAATAAGCTGGCAACACAGAACAAAGTTCACCGGGTAATTCCAAATACATTCTTTGGGTAATTTTTCAGAGGGCAGTGATCACAGAGCTAGCATAATAAAGATTTTTTCAATAAGTAAACTGCTAAGGGAATTTAAAATGCCCCTTTTCTCACAAACTTCCCTTGAAGTACAGACATATCACCAAGACCCTACCAGCATACTGACTTTCTGTATACCTTATTTTTTCTGTATACCTACTACTCAACTCCATATGTACTGTAGTGCTTTTTTTTTTTTTTTTTTTTTTTTTTTTTTTTTTTTTTTTTTTTTTTAAGTCTCCTATGTCATTTTGCTCTTCTCCAATTTAAAACATGGAGAAGAGCTCTAAGTCTACAGGTGTGGCCTGGGAAGTAAAGGCAGCTGAAGCTGCCAGGATCTAGATATGTAATTTAGGTTAACCTACATGAAGACCACAGGTAAAACTATAGTAATGCAGAACCCTAAAAAGGAAACTTGGACATTATCTCAAATGTAAACCACCACCGTAAACATCAGGGAACGGGGCTGATACTATTCAGTCCCCCTGGAAATGTTACTGCTACTAAGGAATCCTAGAGCTAGGCTGTAGTGAGGTATATCAGAATATCCCTGATGCTAACAGACCTTATTCTGCACTAAACTGGAAGGAATGATACAAGGATATACATATGTAATTAACAGTCACCCTTGTATCTTAATAGCATAACCACAAATTGATCTCTTCTGTGTCTTTGACATGAGTTACTCTATGCCTATGTGGGTATTTTCTAGGCAGTAATCTATATAACATCATGAAGTAATTTTTTCCTCTAGCTTGTGAATATGTAAATATGTTTTACATGATTATTTACATAATTTAAATACAAGGTTTCTTAGCCCTGCCTGCCTTAAGACTTGTGCTGATAATCAGACCAAACAAAGAAGTATCTGGTGGTATGGCAGATCCACTGTATACCAACAAAGAAAGCTTAAAGCCAAAGCACATACACAAGAGATGGAGAATAGCTCTACAAAGTGTTTCTAAGTAATTCTCCACTGAATAGCCATGAAAAAGCATTAGGCATAGAGATGGGTGAGCACAGCTGTGGATTCCTATGTGATCCTGTATCAAGAGCTGGTCTGTGGATAATCCCTTTAAAAATGCTCTTTGGCCTCTGCTAGCATGTGCCAAGTTTCAGCATCAATCATGGCATTCTGCCTTGCCCAGATAGAAGCCAGTCAAAAACTAATGCGATTACATGGCCATGATAGCTTTTAACAGGAAAATGGTTTACAAACTTGCAATTGGATTTGAACTGATAATTCCTTGAAAGCAAAGGTGGCTTTTCATGTGCTGATGCTGAATGACTGTTTCTAGAAAAGGCAACAGGAAGCAAAAGTCCAAAATAAATGTTTCTCTTTTTTCTTTAAGTCTTCAATGTGTTAAAGTGCTCACCACTTACTTCAAAGGTTATAGCTCAAATATTTCCCTGAGAAGAATGAAAGATCCATTGGGATGCAGTGGGCATACCTTGATCAGCATAATATATACTGTAAATGGCTGTATTCTTTGCAATCAACAATGCAGATCGTTGCAGTTGTATTAGAAAGTAACAATAGTCCAATATGTCAACAAGGACCATTAAATTCCCTTTGTGCAGCTGTGATATAGTGAACTTTGTATTATTTACAGCTGAAAATTGCTTATTCACTGGATATGAAAAATCTGAAATATTATATCTTAGCACCATTATTCTATGTCAGTTTAGCAGAACTAAGTTCTATTTTATTTTATTAGAACTCATTTTATCTAACTAGCCAAAATTCATTCTTTAGACTACAGCATGAACAAGACAGAATGAAAATCACTCTACTGATGCTAATTGTCCAACTTAAATCAAATGGGGTTTGCACTTGTTGCAAAACAAGTTGCAGAACAGCAACTTGTTGCACTGATTTTCCTGTCATGTTGTGTTTTTTTTTATTTGTTTTGGTTGTTGTTGTTTTGACTTGTTTTGTTTTTCCAAAGTTTACTATGGAAAGACGGAAAGGAAGTAGAGCACAAAGCCTAAAACTTTTGCCTTCACAACACATGGACCTATCCCAGCAGCAAATTTTAACCATTTGAATCACCCAGCATGAGGCTTAAGCTCAGCTCTAGACAGAGAAATCAGAATGCACTGCAAACCCAGAATAAGAGGTAGCATGATGATTTCCTGAGTAGATGCATACAGAGACTACTTTTGCCTGCTTCCATTCATCTATCACAAACAGCACTTCTAATGGAAAAGCTAGGAACATTTCGTGGTTCATCTTACTATGATTTAGTAGTTTACAATTACTTGATAATTTCAGTGAATTCATATTTTTTTTAATCCTTCTGGAACTAAACACTTGTATTTTCCTCACAATCATACCTAGAAGGAGCTAATTTAAGGAGCTGTCTGTAATCTGAGGAGCTCTAGGCAAGTATAAGCATTGTGAATCCAGAAGTCCTTACTTGACCTTAGGCTGCCCCTTGCTTGACTCTCAGTAAATCTAGGCATAACATTGTGGCTTCTCTGAAACATGATACATGGAGCACACCCCTCATTTTAGCTTCCATTCCTGTCTAAGGTTGCATCTGCCATCCAGTCTTCCATCACTGGAGAAAACAAGAGCTCATTTTCTACAGTGACTTTTCATCTATCAGATGTCTCCGCATTCTTCACTTGGCTATTGATATTAATACTTCTTTACACCATGAGTTTGGGAGTGGATTTTTTTCTTTCCCCATTTTTATGTTTGCTTGTTTGGTTGGTTTTTTCCTCTCCAGACTGCTTATATGAGTCTCTCTCTCTCTCTCTCTTTTTTTTTTTTTTTTTAAAAAAAAGCCTTTTAGATATTACAAGAAAGTTTATTGTTGGCAAAAGACACAGAACTTCTTGCATTAAAAACTGAAGCATACATCATCCTTTCTGTTGAATAATTTATTAGTCCAAACCCCAAGAATACCTTAGAAAAATCTGAAATCATACCTCTCTTGTGCATACCACGCCCACACCCACAAATGCTGAGCTGCTGAAATCTTCCCCTACTAACTAATTAGTATATCTGAGCCGTTTGTTTTTTGTGCCAAAGTAATCTATGGTCAAAGACTCAGCCAAAGGTATGCCAACTCTGAGTGTTTTTGTTGCTTTGCATCTGGAATTAAATGAATTTTCAAACCTCAGACTATGTTCAAAAAAAA
Organism: Oxyura jamaicensis; assembly: GCF_011077185.1. NCBI lineage: Eukaryota > Metazoa > Chordata > Aves > Anseriformes > Anatidae > Oxyura > Oxyura jamaicensis. The sequence continues at coordinate 132,217,046 of NC_048893.1, forward strand.
GCCTGTTAAAAATACATTACCTCTTCATATGGCAGGGAAGCTAGCAGGTCTGTGTAAGCTCTATTCTTCACAGAAAATCACTGGATCTTGCCTCAGTATAATGTGAGAAATGCGGGCACAAACTAAACAGGGTGGGTAGTGTTTATGGGCAGGATTCTTCAGATTGAAACCTCAGAAAAAGTTTCAAAGGGCTGGTTCATATCCAAAGATTTGACTGTCAGTTTTGAATTGTGCCAAAACAAACCAGTGACCTAAAAATAAGACTTCACTGTGTCTACCATTTCTGTCTTGTTCTATTTCTTTCCCAAAATAAAAAAACAATTGCACACAATCCATTAGGAAACAGAAAGAACATGAGGAAGAAGTTTTCTCAGTCATCTCACATTGAACAAAGATGTGAACCAATTGAGAAAGGGTAGCAGACAACTGGTTTGCAGTCCACACCAGACAAATGAAGAAATAAAGTCAAGTCTATCTATCCTTCTGGTTTCTATAGCTCTGTAATTTAAAAGAGAAAAAATAAATAAATAAATAAATAAATAGGTCAACAGACTAGTGAGGCTGCCTGTTTCCTATTTCACCTTACTTATTTTTAATTTGTTAATTAATTTTGAGAATATTAACATTAGCTTTAATGTTAAGGAGACTACTTCTTTGTAAGCAGATTAAATGATTCCAAGGTCTTTCATGTGCTTTCTAGTTCTCCTTTCAAGGGCTTTCATAACTGCTTGCTCCTATTTATATTTCTCCTACCGCAAAGCCAGTGTCACTAAGGGAGACTTCTGCTTTTGCTTGTAAGAAATGTTAAATCTGCTATTTTTAGAAAGGTGTTTGGCAGTACTTGTGCTGACTAATTATTTTGATTTCTTTCATCTTGTTTTCTGTTTTCCACCTCTTTTATTTTGCATTAACCCCTTACTGCTAACATTCTCTAGGCAGCAATCTTGAGGAAGCATGTTGTCGACAGCTCCTAAACAACAGGCAGACACTGGAGCATTTCAGTGTGACAGGCTGCAAAAGCATCCCTACTTTCTTGATAGGGTCACATTCAGAGATAAGCTGTGATGGGTCACATGTTTCCTTTTTGCACTGTTTGTTTCTGCTCAATTGAGCAATGGCAGCAGGAGACATTTTTCTCCTAGCACTCATCAAGAAGTAATAACAGGGTTCCTATTGTCAGAGAGGCAAGCCTTGCTTTTGTTGGCACTGATAAGAGATTTAATGTAAACATCGGCCTTGAAAGACAACATACTTGTAGCTAAGAGAATACAAAAATGTCTAATAATAACATATCTTCACTCTGAATTCTGACACGTGGTTCTGAGATTGGCAGTCTTTCCTGTTTTGAACCATAAGCCTAACACTGTACCTTAAGCTACAACAATCCAATAAAAGACATAGAGGTTAGAAAACAAGGTGTTTTTCTCTTCAAGAAGCTTGTTTGAGGCTGATACTGACAACAGCTGGAGCTTTCTAACAAAGAAAAGGCTGAGAAAATAAAGGTCAGGATCCTGCCCCTACCTGCTTCTGCCTTGGCCAGAAGAACCAGCCAGGCAAAGATGTGGAAGCAGCTCACCTTGCACTCCTTCAAAGGGCTAGCAAGGATGATACTGACAGGTGGTATGCATCAAAACACAGTGCCTCCTGTTCTTTGGCATTAGCTATCAGACTTTATTGTACTTTGCTCCAGGCCTGCAGGTGCACAAAACACTTCAGGAGCTGCTAGTCCAAAACACCTCCCAGCCTGGTACACGCTGTCCCTACTCTTTTTGTGGACAACAGATCTCAAGACAAGATTTGGCATGCTGGCAATATTTTTTATCTAGCTATTAAAAATTGTTTAATATTCTAAGTCTACCTATTAATTCTTTCCACAAACCAGATAACTTCAGGCTTTGTTGGGGGCAAAAATACACTTCGGTATACTAGCCAGCTCTCTCCTAGTTTCAGAGAAAGGATGGAATGAAAAAGAAACCACTTGGTATTTAGCCACTGCTATAGTTCTTAGCCAGTGGAGCAAAATTAGTTCACAGTGAAATGCAAAGTCATGAGGGAAAAAAAAAAAAAAAAAAGATCTAAAGTTTCAAGCATGTTAATCTAACACCAGGGATTTAAAACCCTGAAACCCTGATCAGGCAGGTAACAAAGCTGGTCACCTGTTACTGAGGTCACAGGACCTCCACCTAAGCCAAGCACAAGCATTTGATTTTGCTGATTTGTTTTTTCTCTGTCAGAGCAATGTCCAAACATAAAGTGTTTCGGAACATTGTATAGTTTATTTTTAAGTCTCCAGTGGCCTGAGAGTAATTAGCCATAAGATCCATAATTTCATCATGATCAGGGAGACCTGTCACAATGACATTCATTTTTCTGTTGCCTACATAAAACCAAGGGTAATGACTGCCAGATATATCCCATCCACATTGCCTAAGTCTTATTGCCAGGGAATGCGAATACTGTGATTATGAAGCTGGGCACTTTGCTGTACTATGTCAGATTCTTTTTTAAACTGCTATACAATTATCTTCCACATTCATGATTTATATTTAAAATGCCTCTAGACACAGTGCTTTAAAACATAAAATGAGTGTGTAATCAATCCAGTGATGTCTCTCTGAATTTACAGTCTGGAACACTGGTTTGAAATGGCATAAATTGCCTTGTACTTCCTGGCAGGATGTTATCGCTGAAGTCTGGTGACAATTCTCTTAACATCAATTATTTCACTACTGATTTTTGTGTTATATCACGCACACTGGACAGACCTACAGCTTCTGGTAAATGATAGTGGGGTGAGGTTAAAGATATTCACATCTTTTCTCTGCACATTTAAAGTTATTCTGTACCAGGTCAGCAAAGTCAGGGAATGAATAACTACATTCCTTCTGAATCAAACTGCTCCCTTAGTACTGAAAACCAAACATTCTCTTATGCTGTTTTAGGTGCCTGAGGACCCAGTTATCCCTCATCTAATTGCCAGCTTTCAGGTTTCTTTTAGCTCCTCAAATGTCTTGTATTGCTGAATTTAATATAAATGATATCTATCATAAATATAATACTAGAAGACATACCTTTTTTTAACAGGGCTGTGCAAGAAAGTGGGAAACAACAAAGAAAGGACATCAAGTAATATAGATGCATAATTGCATGGTGCCTACCATACATTTCAAATCTTATGTGTGACAGAAGTCACTGTGTATCTACTGTATCAAAATTGTCAGTGATATCCATAGGCAGCTATTGCTCCAAGGAGAGTTTTCTGCTTGGTCTACAGAGATGCATCTAAACTGTCTTCACCTCTCCAGAAAACTTTCCAGCTTTCTAACAGGAAGTGGATGCTGTAACATGCCATGAATGTGCCATGGTCACCTTCCTGGCTTCTGACAAATTTATGAGCAAGTTTTTGTCAAGAACAGTTGAACAGGTTACTCCATAATATGCTAGTGTACCTGTGGGAGAAACAAGCCAGAAACATTTTTATTTACTAAAAACATATGCTATCTTTTCCAGATCATTTCGTCAAGACAGGGGAAAGAGGGCAAAAAAAGAGGGAGCAAGCAATATAGCATAAACTGTATTCTACCCTACCTGCAGCATTTGGCACACAGACAACTCACTAAACAGTTTCTTAGTAGTGATAATCAAAAAGTCAGTTTTTCTCTGTCTGTCACCAGTTCAGTCATGTTTTGCTATCACAATAGTTCCAGTCATCTTCTTTTTTCCTACATTGCAAAACTACCAGTGGGAGAATTATTCTGGCACCATTTAATAATTCATTTTTGCAGTGTCCACAGGGTTTGCATGTAGCTATTTTTATAGCATGAGTGAAATTACATTACACTCTGATTATTTTTGAACATTTCCTCTGCCACATCCTTTGAAACTTTAATTTTTTGTGGAAGATGAGTTGAATAAGGTAGTTCATGAACTAGATATAGGCTATACTAAATGAAGGACTAGCTCATGATGGGAGCAAATTTCATAGAATCAGAATCGTAGAATAGTTTGAGCTTGAAGAGACTTTTAAATATCATCCAGTTTCAACCACAGTTTCTATGTTTTCAGTGAGTCTCAGGGACATCATTACAAGAGTACTAGGAGACATTCAGGTAAAGGAGGAGACAATATGCCTTTATATATTAAGAAATCACTTTTTTTTTTTTTTTTTTTTTTCTAGACTGTATTTCTGATTCACTGTGCTGTCATAATAACTTCAAGTACATATGTCATTGTGTCATGAGAGCTTTTCACTAACTTGTATAGGGAAGAAACGTTCAGGAAAAAGGAAAAGGTAAATCTGCATCTTGCAAATTTTCATGCCTCCATACTCTTCAGTCAGAGTCCTCCAAACTCTTCTTTTCCCCTTTTTCTCCTTCTTCATGAGATACCTTTATCTTACCAGGTGTCTTTCATCTCTCTTTTTTCATTTATACTCTCACATTCTACTTGGCCTTACAAATATTTTATGGAAATTTATATTCAATTACTGCTACTTCTTCCTTCAGTTACCTATCTTTTTTAAATTGGAGAGGAGGGGAGAAGGAGGAGGGAAAATCATTTTTTCCCTAAAAGTCCATACAGATTGTTTCTAACGCTCATGACATTAGGGGGAGGGAAGGTCAAAAAATCTGCTTTGCATTGATGAGCTGTTTATAAGAATAAAATCTTGCCATTGTTTCTCTAGGTGTAATCAAGATGCATATCTCAAATGTGACTTGTAAAAAACTCTATGACCACATCAATAAAGCAGCAAGCTTGATATAAACCAGGCAGCAAGGTAAAATGGTTCTGCCAGACAAAGTATTTATAGCTTTCTTGAAAAGCTTTACTGTAGGTTGGTTTAGAATAGAAAGAAAGTAAATAGCTAAAAATGCCAAATAATAAATATTAAAACCTCTTACATTTGCAGAAAAATATTTTTATGTCACAATACCAGGAGATTATGTACTGCAAAAGAAATATGAAATCCTGAATGAAAATAAATGTGTATATTATAAAAATGGAATTGTCTAGGACCATCACACTATCAAGCAGGGATGAACATAAATAGGAATAGAAATAATCAAAAGTGGATTAAAAGTGTTAGTATGAAACTGCCTAGAAGCAAGGGTGAGAGTAACAGTGAAATTTGGATTAGAAAGCTTCTTTTTAAAAGCAAAGATTCATATTCAGGATAAAAAAAAAAAAAAAAAAAAAAGAAACAAACAAACAAACAAAGCCATATTGCATAGATATACTACCCATATAAGTATTATCCATAGAGATACTACTTTTCAGGGGCAGTTTTAGAGTGCTGAATCTAAGGTCAAGGCAAAGAACAGCCCAAACCAGCAGAACTCAATGGACAAAATCAAAGTCCCAGGAATCAGAAAGTAACTAAACTAGGACCACCTATGCCATCTTGCTTCAGGCTCCCACTACATTATCATGGATATTATTACATGTTCATGTATTCTTTTGCTACATTCAGTGAATAATGGCAGAACATAGAGTAAATAGTTTTTATTTAATAGGAAGTGAGACATTCATTTTTCAAAGCCTCCAGCTGCAATGAAAAATAGTCTTAAGGTATTATGATTACAATCACCTTCATTATAAGAGCAAGTCCATGGAAACAGGTCCTATATGTGATTATGTAAATAAAGGTAATGCCTTTAATAATACAGGATGCAAACCTCTGTCGTGCATGTCTTAATTTTGAGTGCTTGGAAACTCCATTTCCTTAATGGGACCTTTTCTGTATGCATTTTCTGAAATGCACACTGAAGTAAAACAAAATAAAATAAAACCTGTTGTATCTTGTCGATAATCTGTATAGATTGTCAGTATAATGGGGAACTACAACAGAGGGTTGTGACACTAAAGGAGTGTCTGCTTGAACTCTAATTGCTGAATAGGATCACATGACTGTGGTCCCAGAGCATTTTGCAATCTCCACCTATTCTTTTCCATTTGCTCCAATTTGTTCCACACCAGGCTTTTCCCCATGAGTTAACTGGTTTTCCCTTTCCCATTCTTCATGACTGCACAATGATTATTTTCCCACTGTAAGCTTCTCACTCCCACAGTTTTGTACATCTTGTCTCAATGCTCAGTAATAACTAGATTTGTCCCAGCCTCCAGGCTTGGGTTCTTTCATTTCCCTGTCCTGGTTCTGATGAATTGTACACCACAGCCGCCTCCTTCACTTCCAGTTTATAGTCCAGGATTTAGCACCTCTGTATTTGAGGCAGGCACTCAGAGAGATTTTCATCTCTCATCTAACCTGTGGCTTCTAACTTTTAAGCTAGATGTCTGACTTTTCCCATTTCATTAATGCAGATCAGAGAAAAAATGATCCCCTGCTTTGGACAAGAAGCCTAATTTAGAAGCCTATCTCTCTTCGTGGATTAAAATATCTAACAGATTTTAAAGCAAATTAGTTTTGTAATTTTCAGGCATAATTTAGGTGGTATATGCATCATCTATAGTGCAGTCACAGCAATGATGGGAACCACCCTATTTCTATGGAGAAAAAAATAATGAGTTTTTTTTTTTTTCATGATGAAATGTAAGAAACCTACCCAGTGTTTGTATACTATAGTTCTTTAAAAGATAGAATAACAGGATTGGGATTCAAAAGGGACAGCAAAAGATGACAGAAATTTAGTGTTGTGGGCCAACTCTGTTTTCCTGAGCAAATAGTCAAAAGGAATAAATATTCTGAATATTGATATCATGTCTGAACAACCCCTATATGTACAGATTGAGTTGCAATTCAGGGCTATGTGTCTTCTTATTCCTTTTGTACCCTGGTACTAGTGAGTGTGTTGCTTTTGAAGAGACTCAGTTATGTTGCCTTAAAGATGAATATCCCTAACTTTTGCTTTTACATAAAAGAAGCTAATGGGAAAGCTATGATAGACAGTTATCTTAGTGTGATCATTCACAACATCTTACAGTATAAGAGCACATAAGTGTATCTCTACTTGCAATAAAGGCTGCCACTGTGTATACCTATCATTTTTTAATCTATTCAGAGCAAGTCAATTTGTATGGTGTTACATATTGCATTTTTATTTTCCATTAGTAATGCAATGTTTACTGTTTGCATTTTTTTTATTATTTATGTATTTTTTGCCATAAGAACTGTTGTAGTTAAAAATGTATCTGGGTGACACTTATTTTTTCTATTTCTAAGACATCTCCCAGTTAGACAACATTGCTGCATACTCAGTCTCATAACTGAAAAAAACTGCTAATAGAAAATAGCAGCTCTGACCCCCTCTAAAAGCAGATGATGATCTGAATGGGCTATTAAAACATTCTTATAATTAGAACAATGGTTACGTTTTGGTGGCTTCCATTATACAAGGCTAGCCCTATATATTCTCTATAATTCATGATTCACATTGACTTTATAGGGAGATGCAAATAAAACTTTCTTCTTACACTTAAAAAAATTAAGGTAAGGAAAGCTCTAGTGCTAATTTTTTCCAAGCATTTTCTAGAAAGTCAATCCCTCTTCAATATTTAAGGTGGGAGGGGTTGTTAGTTTAGAACATTATCTGATAACCAAAGCGATGGTTTCTTTTGGATTAATTTGTTTATGTTAATTTCTGCATTTATTAACAATGATTGAAGTAAGATTGATAATGTATCATACACCGGCTTATTAGAATCAGTCAATTATAATGAGAATTTATAATCTGAATCTGAAAGAAGGTACTCAAGTGGAAATTATTTTAAATTGTTAACATCAATCTGAATCCCTATAATTGCTTATAATGATGAAAATTTTCAAATACCATGATGTAGATGTGCTATGCAATTTCATACTACACACTCAAGTATTTTCTATTTAATTATGTAGTTTCTGTAGATCATTCATTAAATCTTGTGATCAAGTGATCCACCATAAAACCTGGTCAGTGTTAAGGAGGCATACAGCTCAGTCACATATTCCACCATTACATCTACCATGTATTGAACAAAATTCCTTGCTTCCTAGTCCCCATTACCCCAGCAGTAGTTTTATATCACTTTGTAGCTCCACTCCTAGCCACATCCAACTCATTCAAGGGGGTAAAAAGCTGGGAGTAAGTTCAGGGAGTAAGTCAAAGGTGCTACTGTCATTAATTTCAAAGTATGCTAGAAATGTCAGACCAGCATAAGAACAAAAAGTTACCTAGTCTATCCCTTGCTACTGAGACAGGCTAGACCATCCTTAACAGATGTTCACCTAGCCTTTCTTTCAAAGCCTCCAATAATTGAAAACAAACAAACAAACAAACAAACAAACAAAAAACAGGCAGTTTGTTACAGTTATTAGTTATCCATATATTTAGAATATTATCTCTTTCAATTTAACTTACAGCCATTTTGTGGCAAATTCATCCAATTTTGTCCTCGAGTGGACATGGAAAATAATTGAATACCACTACGTACAACCTTTGGATACTGTGTCCATTAACATTTATAAATATGTCTATTAACAGTGTAAAAAAATGACTAAGTTAACTCAGCTCTTTTAAACTTTACTCAGAGATCATATTGTCTAAATCTTTTTGCATTTTAGCTCTTCTCTAAACTCATTCTAACTTGCCTACATCTTTCATAGAGAGTAATTCCTAAAATCAGACACATCACTTTAGCTGAGGCCTCAATAGACATGGAAACCACAGAATAATTTCTATCTGTGTTATGTATAACACAGCTGCTAATACATCCCAGAATGAAATTTGCATTTTTTAACCACATCACATTGATGGTTTACATTTATTATATTGCTTTATGCTATATCCTGAAAATACTTTTCTGTAAGCCTTCTTAAACTAAGGAGTGATTCATAATTTTGTATTTTTTCATTATTTTTTGATCCCCAAATGCATTGATCTTTATTGGATTCAGCTAATTTCTCCTATTTGTTTCATTCGTTAAATTCTCAATTTTGTTTGTTTGTTTGTTTGTATTAAGATATTTTGCTGTTGAAGCTCTAATTTAATCTCTTTGATTTCTGGTTTTCTACCCTACTATCCTTCTTTCATTCTGTTTTCCCCAGAAAATCTACCTACTAGCTCTTTCAATGTGCTGATTCTCCTTTTTTTAAATACACATCTGACAGTCTTTTCTTTCTCTTCCATCCATGCATCCTCTGAATCCCAGATACATCATGATTGCTTGCATGAACATGTCTTCTGGTTTTGGATTTTCAAGTGGTATTGTCTAGCTAGTTAGAATCACACCTAAACAAGCTAGAATTAATCATTTATTCAAATGAAAATATTGTGTCTCTCTGACAAGTCTCTATTCCTTGTATGAAAAGCAAAGTTAGCCTTACAGCAATACAAACTTAATTAAAACCACCTGTTGCAACCCTGCTGTTTGGATGCATTACATAGCTACACAAAAATAGCCTCATCCACCTACTCGTTCTGTTTGGCAGTTTATAGTAAATCCCTAGCATTACATTAACCTTGTTCTTTTTCCCTTTCATCTTCACCCAAGTATCTAAGTACACTGCCTCCTCCTGAACTTCAGAGCAGGTATGTATACATTCTTGATCCACAGAGCAACTGTTCCCTGTATTTTTCATTCAGCATGGGCAGAGTTTTACCCTATATTTAAACTAGACATGAGCATTGTAACTATTTCACATAAATGTTGACTTATATCCTTAAGCCTCAAAACTAGCTTGGGTACTTTTCCAAGAAAACAAAAGATGACCCATTGTAGTGACCCAAGAACAATGTAGACTCAAAGTGTATGCTGTAAAGAGAAATTGGCTGAGTAGGTAGCAAAATGTATTAACATAAAAAGGCAGAATTTTATTAACACAACAAAATATCACAATACATAGCCAAGCAAGTAAACAAGAAAAATCTGTAACAGCCCTATAATTATCATGTACATTAATAATAGCAAAAATACTCATCCCATGCTCTTCTAATCAACAAATAGTAGATTACAGGGTAATTAGTAGGGAATTTATATATGATTATTATGTTCTAGATTACACAGTGACTAATTATAGTAGCAGTCTGAAAGCATGTTAATAACCATGGAATCATCTGACAAAAAGAACATAAATTAAAGGTGTAGCATGTTTCTGAATTGCATACATGATCAAACGTATATAAATACATCAAAATAATTTTAATTATTTTATCCATTTCTCCAAACTAATGAAAAGTAATGCATCTAAGTAATATTTCTGAAAATCCTCAAGGGTCATTATCATCACAGAAGTATAAGATATTACTATTGATTTATTGAATGACCATAAAAAGATCTGCATAAGCTTCCACTTTATTTGCCTTTTAGGGGAAAAAAAAAAAAAAAAAAAAAAAAAAAAAAGACAATTCAGAAAGAATTTAAAAGACTAAGCATGGAAACGTGTAGTTTTTGTGACTGTTAACCAATTCCAGTGTGCGATGTATAGGACAATCTCCATCCTTTAAAATGAGAGCGCATCCTTAAGAACTTAAAAACAATGTGCTTTCTTCCTGAAAATGTAAAAAACAAAATTTATGATATTTTCTAATTAAATCATATATAAAAACTGTGTTCCTATGTCCACAGAGGTTCAGCAGTAGTATGACTGTCTGAAGTTGTAGGGTATGCAGCAATTGTCTCAGATAAAACTTTCAGACACTGAGCATTAATGAAACTTAGCCCTTAATTTAGGAGCCAAATGTGATCTTAGAGTCTTCAGTTTAGAAAGCCTTAAAAACAGTCTTTAGAAGAAGAAGAAAAAAAAAAAGCACTGCATGCTACATGATCACTAGTATGATTATTATTATTATTATTATTTTTATGACAGTTTATTCCCTGGGGTGAAAAAGAAAAAAAAAAAAAAAGGACAGAAGAGTGGGTAATTCCTAGTCAACAGAAACATTAGTACAGTCCACTGCTATACCCGCTCCTTCATTTATCAATGGCTGCTTTCTAGTACTGTCCAAAACAATAACTGTTATCTTTAAAATTGATACAGACTGTGGAATGGGCATGAAAAGAGTGTATGAGAGGTAATGGAACAGAGCATATACCTAGAAAAAAATTAAATAGAAGAATGTAAAACACAGTTTCCCATAGGATCCTATTGGACAAAATGTCCAGCATACAGACAGATAAAAACATCATACAATGGGTGAACAATTGGCTGACAGGTAGGACTCAGAGGGTTGTGGTAAATGAGTCTGCATCAGTCTGGCAGCCAGTCACCAGTGTGGTCCCCCAGGGTTCCATTTTAGGGCCAGTTCTTTTCAATGTGTTTATAAACAATTTGGATGTAGGACTAGAAGGTGTTTTGAATAAATTTGCTGATGATACTAAACTGGGAGGAGTCATTGACCCTGCTGAGGATGGAAAGACCTTGCAGAGAGATCTGGACAGATTGGAGAGCTGGGCAATCACCAACTGCATGAAGTTTAACAAGAGCAAGTGCCGGGTCCTGCACCTGGGACGGGGAAACCCTGGCTATATGTACAGACTGAGGGCAAGAGGCTGGAGAGAAGCCTCGCAGGGAGGTATCCGGGGTTGTGGCTGATAGCAAGCTGAACATGAGCCAGCAGTATGCCCTGGCAGCCAGGAAGGCCAACTGTATCCTGGGGTGCATCAAGCACGGCATTGCTAGTCAGTCGAGGGAAGTGATTGTCCCTCTCTACTCTGCGCTGGTGCAGCCTCACCTTGAGTACTGTGTGTAGTTCTGGGCACCACAGTACAAAAAGGACATTCAACTGTTGGAGAGTGTCCAGAGAAGGGTTACTAAGATGGTGAAGGGCCAAGAGAGGAAGACGTATGAGGTGCAAGTGAGGTCACTGGGCCTGTTCAGCCTGGAAAAGAGGAGGCTGAGGTTAGACCTCATTGTGGTCTACAACTTCTTCACGAGAGGGAGTGGAGGGGCAGGCGCCGATCTATTCTCTTTAGTGACCAGCAATAGGACCTGAGCGAACAGTGTCAAGCTGCAGCAGGAGAGGTTCAGACTAGATATCAGGAAAAGGTTCTTCACCAAGAGGGTGGTCACACACTGGAACAGGCTCCCCAGGGACATAGTCACAGCACCAAGCCTGTTTAAGAAGGGTTTGGACTGTGCTCTTAGTCATATGGACTTAATTTTTTGGTAGACTTGTGTGGTGCCAGGAACTGGACTTGATGATCCTGGTGGGTCCCTTCCAACTCGGGATATTCAATGATTCTCTGTTTCTATGAAATGCTAGTAGAAAGAATAAACTGTGAGAGAAAGAGAAATAATACAGAAGGAGTATGGACTATACTCTTGTAGCTGCCTAAATGAGTTTAACTTATAAGTTCTAGTTACAAATGCTTCACAAACAGGATCAAAAGACTTGTTCTCAAGTGAACAATTTGACATAGCATGCTTCATTCTCATATTAATAAGGACCTGGGAATGTGCTAAAAAACATTAAACTATCTGTTGCTGTTTAGCCATATGATGCTTCAGAAGATCTTCCTTACACAAAGGCTGAATTCCATAAGCAATTCTCATCAACTGTGAAGAGCATTTAGAGAATCAGGACATGTATGATTTGATATGCAAATCTTCCATTGTTTGACGCAGCAATTATTTCTGAAACCATAGAACTGAATGGTGGTTTTTTTTTGAGAGCCAGCTTGAGAGGAGATCTGGCACATGCAGTTCTTCCCCCTGCAGCACAAAGACTGGCTTGGTTGCCCCTCTGGAACCATCCAGCCTACTTAAGCCAATACAGAAATGTTGTGGGCCTAGAATTCAAAGAGAAGAAGAAATGGTTATTGAGTAGCCCATTTCCCAGAGCTAGTGATGTAGGGATCAAAACCAGAGGGTTGTTCTCAAACTCATAAAGATTAGGAAGCCTGAGGCTATTTCTTTTGATTTTGTGCTGATATTTTACACCTTTTCTGTGGAGCTTTTCTCCAGGGCTTTTTGCCAGAGAAAGCTTAGCCGTGAAATGATTTCAGTATTTCTGTGAAGAGCACAGCAAGGCTAGAGGTGGAAACAGATACCCTGGACTGCAAGACACAATTAAAACAGCAGAGTCTATAATGACTTATATAGCTTATATGATTCTCAGTCAGCACGTTTTTCCTCTTCAGCTGAATTTTTATTTCCACTTAGTTCTCGCTGTTATTTTCTTAAAAACATTCCCACGTTAAGGTTGACACTGCAGGGCCCACCAGAGTTAAAATATTCACCTGATACAACCTAGAAGCAGCACTGCTGCATTAGCCTTCTGTGAAACTGAGTTTAAAATCTTTGTGATCTGGGTACTATCTCAAAAATCCATAGTGAATATAACTACTGACTGTAATCTACCTTCCCCCCCACCATGAAAACAAATTCTAAGTTTGATTTACTTTTTTTTTTTTTTTTTTTTTTTTAAGGAAATTCAACTGCTATATTTACCTTATTCCTTTTTTATCAACAATTGGAGCAACAATTAATCAGCTAGTTAATCACTCACAGAGAAGTTTTGCTAAACACATTTTGAAAAAAACAAACAAAGAAAAAACATATATAATAATAGTGAAGAGTTCAGGTGATAAAATAAATATACGTCAAATAATGACAAGGAAAAAGAAGAACAATGGCATAGAAAATCTGCTAAATATTTATGTTCCCGCAAAATAACTAAAAAAAAAAAAAAAAAAGAATCATTAGGGATCAATACATTTTTAAAGACATACTCAAGATTGAACTGCTGCTACAAAAGCTGAAATAAATCTAAAACAGCAGAAGGCAAGACAGTAGTGAGGCAGAATGAGCAAAATAGGCCCAAACCAGTCACATTTTCTACAGAAATTAAAAGTAGATAGGACATAGGATAAGTTTGTAGGCAACCAAAATACAAATAGTGGAGAGAGATCCAAAGAAGATTGTTTGTATTCTAGAAGTATGAAGCAGATAAAATATTGGGAGAAATACTAAGAAATAAAAATGCAATAGGAAGAACAAAACCTAACACAGGCAAATTCAGACGTATTTTATAGTAGCACAGGGTCTAGTCTTCAAATTAACAACCATGACAGATTTAACATATTTTACATTATAAATACTGAGATGCAATTACAGAAGGAAAGAGATTATTAAATGAAAGGAAAAACCGACGTGAAACAATGGAAAAAACAATGAAAAAAAATCAAAAATCAGAAAAGATAATAGCTCTATGATAATAACTGTTGAGAAAATCATACAGAGACCTGTCTAATATTTGTGGGAATATGTTTCAGAAGAAGATGGTAAAGAACCATGAATGATAAAAGGAAGTCAAGATTGGCAAGATCTTGGGTTGAACTTGACTCTGATGAGAGATTGCCGTAATAATATTTTAACAAAATAAATACATATTGGAAAGTTGTATTTCTTTCTTTCATTTTTCTCTCTCTTTTAAACTGCATAAGATGGGTTCTTTTTGTGAGGTTAAGGCCAAAAGAAGAATAGGGAAAAAAAATAAAATCTGTGTTGTAAAAGGAAGATATCTCACTGCAGGAATACAAGAGAAATCACTTGGAATCAACTCATGGACTGTATTGTCATGGACTACAGTTTAAGACTCAACTATGAATGCAGTCCAAGAATGTAAAAAGTCACTGAGGACAAGTTTCACCATCTTTGTACCTTTTCTGATTATTCTCATTAATTTTGAAGACCCAAAATACATCTAGGTAAAATAACCAATTTCATAAGAAAAGGTATATAAGTAAAGGTAATTTTTTTCTTAGAATAATGGCCTCAAAGGACAGCTTTAGATGATAACTAGATTTAGGAGGAGCCAAGAGGGTGGTTGTGCACTGGAACAGGCTCCCCATTGAAGTAGTCACTGCACCAAGCCTGTCTGAATTTAAGAAGCGATTGGACTGTGCACTTAGTCACATGATCTAAACTTTTGGTTAGACTTGTGCGGTGCAAGGAGTTGGACTTGATGATCATTATGGGTCCCTTCCAACTCGGTATATTCTATGTCTTGTGCATCAATTCTGTAGTGAGCCTATAACAAGAAATAGTTTAACAAAAACATGTCTGTGAGTTCATCATTTTTTGTGGGTATCTTCAGCTGCAGCACCCTCATATATGGGCCATGAGCATTCTCTCTTCCTTACCACCTCTTCCACTTTTCTGGGAGAGCTATTTTTGCAGCTGTGTGTGACTCAAACCAAGGAAACAAGTTGGCAGAAAAAAAAAAAAAAAAAAAAAAAAAAAAAAAAAAAAAAA
>NC_048893.1:132232335-132265697 GCF_011077185.1 Oxyura jamaicensis
AAAAAAAAAAAAAAAAAAAAAAAAAAAAAAAAGAAAACAAACAAACAAAAAAAACTTTTACATCAGTTTGCAGACTTTGCCAGGACAGTTTACTGTGTAGTTGTACAACTAAGGTAACTAAGGTAGCAAGTAGAAAAGGCTGAGGGAAAAAGAAACAACCAGCTGAGGGTTGTTTAAGTTGGTCTGAATTCCATTTTAATCCAGTTGCTGTGGTGATAACACACCTGTATTTCCATCTTGATGTTGAATATTACTAATCTGCTCATCAAAAGTAAATTAGTGGCTTTGCCTACACCCCACATACCTTTTTTTCCTCTCCACTCACCCACAGGTGACTACCAGTTCCCCACAGTGGCCTCTGCAACTCTGGTTTTGGTATTGCATTTGGTTTTTACTTCTTATTTCTCTTATCACAGAAATAACCTAGTCTTTAAGGGGAAAAAAAAAAAAAAAAAAAAAAAAAAAAGGAAAAAATTGCAGTGTGAAAATAAAACAGTTAAGTTCCCTGATTTCACAGAAATGAAATTCTGTCCAAAAAGAAATGTGATAAGTTGAATAAATGTGCTTATATATATATATATTTTTTTTTTTTTCAAAATTAAAACAGTGAAAAAACCTCTCTTTTAGATGAGATTACTAAAAGTGAAACATAGATACTGTTCAGCATTTTACACTATATGTGTTTGAGAAAGTGCAAAGCATAACTCTCACAAAGACACTCAAACAATTATTAAATGTCTCTAGAAGAAAAATGTTAGACCCTTAAGTGAAGCTTGGCTTAAACTTGAAATATTTTGTTTCAAACTGGAATATGGCATATAAATTCTGATCCTAACGCTTATGCTATTTGAAAGTTCCCCATGTCAGATAAATGAGCCACTCAAAAAACATCTGATTATCATTAGCATAAAACTAGATTTAAAATAAATAAATAAAATGCTGAAATAGACAGAAATAAGTGCCAGACTACTTTATGTACATGTTTACATACTACAAAAGCAAAAAATTAAGAATAGTGACTTAATACTATGAGAAGTTGTTTCTGGAAGCAACACGTAAAACTTCACTGGGTAAGGACAAATAGACACCAACAGAAATCCTTTTCTGGTATTGCAAGAGGTCTCAAAGGGCTCTGGAGCTCATACAGTTTTCCCCATTTTAAAATAGTTCCCTAATTAAATCTTACCAAGCTCCACTCCAGAGGAGGTATTCTCTTATTCTGGAATGATTATCACAGCTTCAGCAGGAACACTTCAGAACAGTGACAAACATTTATGCAAGGAATAATCTTTTCAGGATATTGGTATCATTGCAATTTTATTTTCAGATATTAAATCATTTCTCATGAGAACTTATAGTTTTTCTGCATTATGGGGGAACATTCTTTAGATACTATTAACACACGTTTGGATTATTAGAAGATATTTTAATTCTTTGGAATGTCTTAGCACAGGGATTTATATGTGTCAATAACATCATTTGCTGGTCTTTTATTTGTGCAATACGTTGTAGGATTCATTTGGTAAGACATTATTTCATATTTTCAGCAAATGTATATAAAATATATGTCTAATATATTTCCTTTCAATAAGTAGTTCCACTTCGATACTTTTACTTCTCTGTGAACATAAAACGTGGTGTAACTTTCGAAGAGGAAAAAATGGGGTGCTAAAGACATATGTGAAAGTGAATTTTCCAGCAAATCTAAATCATGAATGCACCTTTTCCCTCTGTCAAATCATTATCCACTGTCAGCAAACATCAGTATAGTACTTCGTTTTTATAAGGTGTTTTCTGTGTGCTTATTTCATGCTTTTGGATTTGTAGAAAACAATTTCACACCCAGTGAAATTGGTGTTACCTGTAATAAGAACATGTAGTGTGAAGCTTCATTCTGCTGAATTGGCCTGATTTGTTACAAATGCTTCTTACAGATCCCAGCCTATAATTTACATGGTTCAGAGAGATCAAAAGTAATTTTTTCTCTTCTTATTTCACTGTACTCTCACCTCAACTGGAGAAAATGTTTAAATTATAAGAGTTTCAATCTAGTAAAGCACTTACTATTTAGTATGTGCTTAGGTTTTTGTTAGTCAACAAAGCACTTACACATTTTTTATTCCTACTGACTTCAAATCTTATATAAGCTTAAACTTAAACACACTCATATTTGCTTTCAAGAGACAAAACCAAACTGAGAAATATTTTAATGGACTTATCAAAAAAAAAAAAAAAAAAAAAAAAAAATCAAGCTGTCATCTAATTCCATTAAAATTCATTAAAGATTTTATGCTGCTCAAAATCCCTGAGAGTAGCTGGGGAGATTAAACTGTCAACCTTTGAAACCTTCTCTAAAGCTTAAACCTTCAGATCAAAAAACTTAAGTAAGTATCAGAGTTGTCATGTTATGTTCAGCCTATAACTACTGATTTTTAAGAAATAAAAATAATCTATTCTGTAATTAGATTGATATGCAATATTTATAATATTGTCAAATATATACTAGTGGTGCTTTTCAAATTAGCTGGTGATAACCACTTCTCACTGAACTCAGAAATAATGTAACCAATTATTCTTGCATCTCTTCTTAAATGCCGAAATCATCCTTGTGATTTTTTTTTCCCATCAAATATTAATAATGAAATAATTTAGACAGAACAGCAAATTACACTGCTGAAGCTCTTCAATATTTATAAAGAAAGGGCTCTCTATCAATGGTCAGGTAAAAGTTATTCCACCCCACATAACAGCGTAGAACAGGATACTGAATTAACATGAAGAGGCATTTGGTGTCTTCATCTTCCAACTTTGCTGTGCCTTTTAATTCTGCTGTCTGTTATGCCATCACAATATGTATTCAATTCTTGGTTTCTTAACTCTTGAAAACCTGCCTGCCTTGTCCTTTTGCTAAAATTCTGACTCATCCGATGTGACATCCACTGGGGGCATAGGCTAGCACAGTCAGGTATTATCACTAACACCAAAAATAAATAAATAAATACATAAGTAAATTTAGATGGTCAGCAAACTGTCCAGCTGATTTTGACTCCAACCTAAAGAACATGTGTTCATTCAGAAACAGGTGACTAAGGTAATATCTCGTCAGGTATTAATGCCCTCAAACTTATATCTCTGTATTTTTAGGGAAGCATTTCATTCTCCTCACCACTGTTTCTTTATGAAATTCCCATATCCATTTACCTACATTTCTTTCTCAATGAAGGTAATTTTCTTTTTGATATTCCCCAAGATCCAGCTGTTCAGATTCCAATTCTAAAAACAACTGATGAACACAGTTAATTCATCCCAAAATAATGTAATAATTCTCCAATTAATTTTAGGATCAGATTTATATCCAAAGTCTAAAGCAACCAAAGCTTAAATAAACTAGGAAGCACAGTGCCTTGATTTAAAATAAAATAATAATAAAAGAATGTGCATTTATTGCCCACTCCACCTATGAGACTATGAGATTTAAAATGGACAGAGCTGACTAGGAAAGTTATGCAATTAGCCAGTTCTGATCCAATTTCTCTCTTCAGCAGTTACTATAGGCTGTGCTTCTAAGTCCCCAGTGAAATTTCAATCTGTCGTTCCCCATTAGGAGGTCTGAAGGAAGCTGAAAAGGGAGCCCTGCCAACACTCTCCTTGGAGAGGCTGCCGCTAGGGCTCCTAAATCCCCTGCAGCCTCTCCTCCACAATCATGCCTGAAAGTGTTGTCCTGATTCCCACCACACTACCAACCCTTCATCTTGCTCCAAGTTTCAAGCAGGAACAGGCAAATTCTTTATTATAGGCCAATAGGCCAATGTTTTATTATAGACCAATGTTTTACTATAGGCCGACATTCTATTATTTATTTATATTTGTCATTTCTCACACACTACTTTTTCCTGGAATGAACTTGGGTACACTTTTCAGTGGAGTGGGTAATAAAAACAAACAAATAAATAAATAAATAAATATTCTTTAAAAGCCATCTGTCACAGTTTACTATTCATTTTATGTAATAACCTTTTCAGCTGTGCATGTGTCATTGGGAGATATGAACCTTGTTCCATGCAAGGAGACTGCTTGGCTCTCTGATGAAAGGGTGTGTAAAAACAGAAGCAGATAAGAAACCCACAGTATATAAACATGAGGAGAACAGCTTCTTATAACATGAAAGCAGCACCACTGATAAAGTGGTCAAGGCAGTAAAGTATCTGAAGAGTAACGGTCACAAAAAAGGAGTAACCAAAAAAGATTAAAACCATATCCTCACACTGCAGGACCTACCAACTAGTTAAATGCAGCCCAGGTTAAAAACAGAGTTTATATAGTTTATATATATATGTGTACATAGGGTTTTAACAAATATATATATACATTTTATTAAAAAATACGTGGGTTTTAGTAAAATAGATTATATAAATTTGTGTGGATTCCATGACACATTTAACATAGAGGGAAGAGAAAAAAGGAAAATTGAACTGTTCAAAATGAAAACAATTTAACTACATGCAAAAACACATATTTCTGAAATCACAGCAGAAAGAATATTATTACTATTTTCATTCTTCCCAACCCAAATCCATTTTTTTTCCTTTCAATTTCTAACTAATAGGTTGGAGAGACACTCAGGAACATCGAAGAGCAGAATAGCAAAAATGTAAGGGTGCACAGATAAAACAAATGTCATGCAGCCATCACCTTAATCTCCTGTATGCTTTCATGCATCACAGCCTGAGATCACAAGGAAGTGGTGCTCTGAGGGACTGCTGTGTCTCCTTCTCAAGGAAGGATAGACATGGACAAGCAGCACATTCAGTGGAGGCTGTGAGCACTTGTGAAGCTCTGCTGGGGTAGCTGCAGGCTGTGAAGAGACAAACCATGGCTGAAAACAAAACCTCATGGTTCATTCCCAATATAAATTAATGATAAATATAAATTAAAGAGCTCTCTCTTGCTGTGTGGTGTACTGGTTAGTGGTCAGCTCCACACCCCAAACTGTGAAGCCAGTGAAATTCCTGACAAAACTCCTCTCATTTCCAACATGAGCAAGACTGCTCATAACATTTTTATGGGATAGCAGCAGCTACAAACAGTTATCTGCAGTCCTAGCACATTCTCCAAGCATTTTTTTTCTGCCAGCATTTTCATTTACCTGCAAATATACCAACACGGGAACAAAGTCAGAGCCAGGCAGAGCCTCCTGCACAAGAGCAACATCCATGTGTATGTAAAGAGACATCTGCAGCATTTCAGATGAACTTAAAAAGTGGAATTGTCTATAATAATGGTGAGGAATAGACTTGGTATGTTTAAACGGTAATGTTTCAAATAGGGTTCCAAGTTAACACAGGCTAAGTAACTTTTAATGCAACTTAAAGTTGTCATAAATCATATATATACATACCATAGATTAAGCACATAATACCTTTTGAGAAATTTACTAAGAATTGAGAGAGGGAAACATCAGAACTAAGGACCTGTTTCCTGTAAGGAGAAACTAACAAAAATAGTTTATTTTTTTACAAAATCATATTATCTATTCACGTTGGACATCAGTAAGTGCAAAATTCACATTAATTTCCACTAGATTTGAATCAGTGTCTACAGAGTCATCTTTTAATACTCGGAGTGTGTCCCTATTAACTAACCCCA
Organism: Oxyura jamaicensis; assembly: GCF_011077185.1. NCBI lineage: Eukaryota > Metazoa > Chordata > Aves > Anseriformes > Anatidae > Oxyura > Oxyura jamaicensis. Next base: position 132,237,982 of record NC_048893.1, read on the forward strand.
GCAAAAGGAAACAAAAACAAACAAACATAAAAGTGTATGTAGCTTATACCTGCTACAAAAACTCTGTCATCACAATATCCCTGTACCTATGAGGAGGAGGTGAGTGGATGAAGAAAAATATCATCACAAAAGGAGACAAACATGTTGAGAAACTTTCCAGAACACTGGGCATAAGCCTTTACAAAGTGAATTTGTTAACAATTATAACATGATGCTTCTCTGCCTCATGTTGGATATGATCTGATTCCTAAACCTGCAAAGCTCAAAGAGTATGCTTCTATTTATTTTTAGCAGAATAAATGATATCTTCTTCCTGAATGACTTTTTCCTCTAATTCAAGCCACCATGTACTTCATTCTTCTTGGACATGCAGGGAATTGCACTGAGAGTGCATCAGTTAAATGTAGTTAACTATGTCCTGAGAGGCTGGTAGCTTCAATTCCACCTGTCAGATTTTACATTTAATTGAGTAATCCTAATTACATCTGTCTAAAGTTTATAAAATTCAGTCTAAAACCTGGATAGCAGAATGGCTGTGCACAACACCTTGGTTTTCTAAGAGTCTGTTTTTATCAGAGCTACGATCAAGTGATCCACTCCAGCTGTCCAGAGAAATGATCCACTGCTTTCCAACAAACACAAAGACTGGAAACAAGATAGCTCAAAGGCCATAAATCATCTGCTAAATATAGTAGGAGAGTTATGTAATTAGGTATTTTGCAAGATAAACCTCTGGTTGGCTTATATATTGCTGAACTCTCTTCTACATCCATATTTTGCTTGCCCAACATTCATTGTATTATGCATTTATCATGTTGACTATTTAATACTATACAAAAGTAATATACAGGGGAAAATAAAATGTACCACAAAGCCCTGGATGGTTAATTGACTTTCTTCAGGAGTGAATGTGACCAGCTATGTATAGTATGTATAGATTATGCTTGGACATAATCTAGGGTTTTCTCATATCTGTAATGATTATTAACTTGACTTAATGATATTAACTTGACTTTTCCAAAAAGCCACAATGTTTTTGTTTGTTTGTTTTGTTTGTTTGTATGTTTGTTTTGTTTGTCTGTTTTGTTTTTGGTAAAGTTCATAGTTCAATGAACAAGATTCCTGAATATATTTCCATTTCATATGTGAAAACGGTTTCATTCTCAGTTCCATTGTTTGAACACTTTCATGCTTTTTGTTTATGTTTCCATTCTTAGAAGCACTATCAAATCCCACCATTTCTAATTCCATTGGTTTTAATAGAATTTAGGCACTTGTTTAAAACAAATAGAAATTAGGTAGGCACTGGAATATTTTGCTTAATGAGTCTACAGTGACTAATGTGGTGAACAGTTCATAAACTGAACTGTAAACAGAAGGATGAATCACAGATATATCACTCTACATTTGTTTGGCTAAGTATATATTTGACTAGCAGGAAAAAAAAAAAAAAAAAGCACATTTTATTTCATGCATAAGATTATAACAATGAATTATAAGAAATCTAAAATCTATTTCTTCACTTTTGGCAGTGATTAGATGGTAGTAGTATCAGCAGAAATATTTTTGAAGGTTTTTCTATCTGTTTTAGCTCATGTTTCTGTAAGAAAATTAACTGGTAGTGTAGATAAATCAGTTCAGTTTGGAATGTTATGTTAAAGTGGTCCGTCATTATATAAGTTTGTTGTGGTTTAACCTGGCCGGCAGCTAAACACCACACAGCCATTCGCTCACCCTCCCCCCTCCCTCTCTGGGATGGGGGAGAGAAACGGGAAAGTAAAGCCTGTGAGTTGAGATAAAGACAGTTTATTAAGATAATAATAATAATAATAATAATAATATGTACAAGCAAGTGATGCACAATGCAATTGCTCACCACCCGCTGACCAATGCCCAGCCCAACCCTGAGCAGCCAGCCCCCCAGCCCGGCTAGCCACCCCTATATATTGTTCAGCATGACGCCAGATGGTATGGAATACCGCTTTGGTCAGTTTGGGTCGGCTGTCCTGGGTCTGTCCCCTCCCAGCTCTTGCTGCACCCCCCGCCTGCCCGCTGGCAGGACAGAGTGAGAAGCTGAAAAGTCCTTGGCTTAGTGTAAGCAGTGCTCTGCAGCAATTAAAACATCAGCATGTTTTCAGCACTCTTCTCATCCTAATCCCAAACACAGCACCCTACCAGCTACTAGGAGGAAAAATAACTGTCCTAACTGAAACCAGGACAAATTTAAATTATTTAAATTAAAATAAAGTAATGAATTACAGAATACAAGAGAACAGATTAAGAAAATAATATATTATTTCATGGCAGATCAGTTATGGATGATAATAAAGCCATAATTTTTGTTGCTGGATTCAACTGACAGAGTCCTCTATTTTCACAGTTCCATCCCATTTTTAAAGATGCAGCTTTCAAGCTTGCAAGTATTTTGTTTTCAAAACATACATACTTACATTTACCCATGAATAAAAATACTTATAGCATGTTTGTATAGCATTTGTAAGACTTTAGAGAATGTGGTGTCTCTTTCATTTTTCAGATACTGCATAGATTTGTAAAGACTTGTCTACGTGATTTGCTAAGGGTCAGAGTTTGCTTAGCTGACTATATTACAGAACTGAAAGAGAATGCTTGCCTCCTGCCTGGAGGTAGCCTCGGTTAAATCTGACTCTGTATTTCCTGATGGAGTTAGGCAGATACCTCCATAACACAAGAAATTTTGATAACAGAAATTAGGTGCCCATCTCTTTCCTCTGGCTCTATGGCCAGCCTCAATGCCACTGTGAAGTGATTTATTCATCTAGAAGACTGAATGAATATCTATCTAAAGTCATACTTGAGAAACACTAACCTCAGCTGTAGCTGTGCATATTCAAAGTGTTGATTCCTCTGTAGAGGGGCAAAGGGGGGACACATGACATGAAAGAGAAGAAAGTGGAGGAAAAAAACTAAGCAGCTTGATGGAAATGCAGCCTGTTGCAAATTCCCCACAGCTCACTGATTAAGGCACTGAAAGCCCTAAAAGCCTGTGCATGACAATGATCTGACTACAAAACTAGTAACTTTACTTCATAAGTAAATCTCTGAACCAATTCCGGAACTGGCTTGCCAGGGAGCTGCCTAAATGTTAAATGCACAAGCAAGGGCGTGGGTGAGAATGCAGAGCGGAGAGAGGGAGGAGGAGAGAATCGTGGCAGCCTGCATTTGGATCAGCTCATTTTGCACCACGCCTTTCCAAGCCTGAAGCCTGTGTAAATTGTGACAGGGGGAGAATCTGACACTAAATCAATGAAGATACAATGGACTCCTATATCTGGTATCTTTCTCGCTTTGATGCCTGTGACTAGAGGGAGATTTTAGCTCTTTCTTTTTCCTCGCACTAGTCCTTAGTCTTGGATATGAAGATACCATCATGAAACCAAATACTATTTCAAAAAACACTGAATTAAAAGATTTACTCTGTTCATGCATTAGATGTACGTGCCTTAGTAAAGACAATTAAAATTTCACTTTAGAAGTGCTTTAACTATTGTCTCATATCGAGGGGAAAAAAAATAGGTTTTGCACAGAAATTTTACATTTATCTACTTGAAGACTCCTTGAAGAAATGGCTTAGTTCCCTGAGGCTGGTACCGACAGGTGTGCTTTATTATTCTGTTTGAAACCCCTGAATGTTACAAAGTTTATGTAATGTTTGTCTTGCTGAAGCTCATACTATTTAATCATTTTTGAAATTTATTAATTCTACAGTAATCTTTGCAGGACCTTGATAAAATTTGTAAAAACACACCACATTTATATATCATAAGTTTTATACATAAATGCGACTCGTACTACATTTAATTTCTAAGTCTTCTGCATCCTTCTACAGAGCGGTGAACTGACAGCTTTATCTCATGGGCATAGCAAAGAAAGGAGCAGTTTTGAAGTTAGTATGCACAATATGGGAAAACATATAGTGCAGATGCCTTTGGTAATTTAAGGGAAGGAGGTTGGAATGAGAACCCTTTTCATACCACCAAGATCAAAACCACCAGGTATTCCATTTGCTGAGTAACTGCTATAACCAGCGTGCTATCCTGAGTATTCAAAATGAGATATACTGGTATGAACATGCATAATTAGTTCTTTGGGGAAACGAATGAACAAAAAGATGTCCTGGTGCACTGCTATCCTATTCTGTCTTCCGTCTGAAGAAAATGTCACTGACTGTCTCTGAGAGTTTGTCCAGCACACTGGTATTTCTGCGTCTCTTATTACATAAAACTGCATAATTTTTTTTTATATTTTTTTTTTCTAAAAAGTTGACCCCAGCTTCCTTTGGAGAAGGGAGCAGTTTTGCATATACGTGAGATATGCATTCAAAATGCTGAACACAACAGGTTCTTCAGCAAACGTAGGCAAAGCAATGTCTTATTTCCAGATCTCAGTCTAGTTCTGGCAAAAGCTAGGCACAAACTTGCTCAGACCAGGCAGAAGTCTAGACACCCCGGTAACTGTACTTCCACAAGCGGAAAAGTTAATGCACTTCTGAAGCTAGGCATCAGTTCAGAAAGGTGCTACAAAATCACAGTTTGGGATGTAGACATCTGCATGACTACTTTTATTTTGAGTGCTTAAATTCTCATTTGGACTTAGCTACTCTATATAATCATTTTAAACACTTAAAAATAAACATAATCATATTAAAATACAAGTGTGATAGTTGCTTTATGAATCCATAGATACATTCTCATAGTGTGTGATTGTTCATTATACAAATGGTCTGATTTCCATACATTGAAGGAACTACTTCAGATGGGTGGAACAATTTTCCCCTTTCTTTGTCCCAGGTAGGGATTTCTCGTATGAAATCCCTGCTTGTTTGCTTCACAGAACTTGCCCGATCATGAGCTTCGTTAGCAAAACAAAACAAATGAAAAACACATAGCAGTACTAATTATCTTTACTAGTTATTCTTCTTCCTCAGATCAGTCCCTGGCTTTCAGGCACTGTACTTAATGTGACAAGAGGAGAAGATACAGAACTATTTATTAATAATAACCATCACTGAAGGACTTATTCACTTCCTCCCTACAGGCTTGGACAGGTTTTCTAACAAACTTGCAGTAGTTTTACTGTGATGGTGATGGTAGAGATATGCTTTTAACAAGATTTGTGAGGAAAATTAGATATTTGTGGGGAGGGAAAAGAAACAAACAACAACAACAAAAAAACATGCTTTCAGGTAGACAAATGCAAGTCTGCTCAGACCACAGGAGAGACTCTTTTGTCAGCAGTCACAGAGACATTTAAATGACTGCTTCCCTTCACAAACCAAGAGTTGAGTGCCTAAATCATATCCATTTGTTTGATATGCACATCACAATGTTCCCTCTAAATGACAGAGCAATGATCTCTGTTATCAACTCATGGACAGTCAGGTAGAAAGTTTGGACTCATTTCTATAGTTTAACCAAAGGTTTCCTGAAAATTAGAAAAGCAAAGCAAAGCAAAGAAAAAGAAGTAGGTAGCTTATCACCCAAGGAATCACAGTACTACCATTGTGTCTGTATGTGGTGCAAAATGAAGTTTGGCAAACATACGTACAAGCAAGGAGAACAGGGCTGGAAACCTTCCTACAAAGTCTGGCCACATTGGGCAAGAAAGTATCATATCCACTACTGTAACCCAGTAGGCAGCTCTACTTCCCGGTGTAATTTGCAACGTTATGACTTTTGATTCTCAGTCTCTTTGTATTGGAAAGAACAGCATGTTATTCCCCTGAAATACTGTGAGCAATAATCAGCAGCAAGATAAATTCTAAGTAGGTTACACAGAGGTGGTAAAGAACATTAATAATACGTTGATGCTCTAAATATAAACATTGCAATTATATTGTTACAACTACAGCTAGCAAATGCTTTGGATACCAGGCTAGCAAGGCAGTAAGCACAAAGCTAATTTCCATCATACGAAAAGGGACACTGAATGAAATGGAGCTAACCCTATGTTTGCCAACCTGGCTGAATCACAGATTTTTTAAATGTATCCTGCCATACAAGCCGCGTGACAGGCCACCAACTATTAAAGCTTATTAGTAGAAGATTTTAAAGGAAGTTTTAAGTTCTCAAGCAGCTTAGTCACCAAGTAAAGTTCATGGCATACATAGAAATATCAGCTGAAAGTAATCAATACCTTATATAAGATTTTTGTTTGTCCTCTTTAACATCTGAGCAGTGAATGATTTCCTAGTTTTTTTTGTTTGTTTGTTTGTTTTGGAAAAAAAAAGGGGTTTCAAGAAGATCATATATTGATCTTGGACAGACTGAAGTTAAGGTACTCCTTCATGAAAATGATCATAATTAGCTCACATCTTTTATTAAAAATCATCTCAATTTGCAATGATCTGGCTAAAATAACAAAGTTATATTTGTATATAGCCTCAGCTTGAAAAATAAACATTCATCTATTGAAGAAAACTATCTTAAACAAGATGTCTCTGTTGTTGTTGAGAGAGGCTTGTTGGCTTGTTCATCTTTTGACCAAGCTAAACTCACGGCCTGCCAGAACATTTACAACTCATAATTTAAGGAATCTTTGAAATATGCCATTCAAGGCATGAATCACGAGGATTTTTGTATACAGAACATAATGTGAGTTGAAATAATAAAAACTGTAAAGCAAAAGAGAAGTCTGAAGTTCGGAGTCGGAAGTCTGGAGAGCACACTACTGAAATTTTAGAGCAAAAGCCATGTCACCCTCCGTGAGCGGCGATTCCTCTCACAGGCTGACAGGAAGCAGAGATGACCTAGCGTTTTTCCAATTAGTCACAACCCTTCGAGTCAACAAGCCAAAAGATAAAAAACACACGTCACGTTCCCGAGCACCGCGACTACAGAGGAGGCCGTGAGGGTCTCTCACGACCCCAGGTACAGATGATGTAACAATTACAAGTTCGTGTGTTCGCTGATGCTCCGTTCCATGCACAGCCGCCCGCTGGGCTCTCACAGCAGCCAGCAGGCCTCGTGCTGCCCCCGCACCGGGCACCGGGGGAGCCCCGGGCACGGCTCTCTACGCGGCCCCGCACCCGCCCTGCCCGCCTCCCCGCGGGACCGTGCCGCAGCGCCGGGCGGGCAGACCCCGCCCCTGCCGCCCCGCCCGCAGCACGGCTCGGCTCGGCACGGCTCAGCACGGCCCGGGCTCTCCCTGCCTCGCCATTGTGTGCCCGCCCGGCGGCTCGCCGCGGGGCCGCGATGCTCCAGGGCTCCGCGCCCCCTCCCAGGCGGCAGCGGGCTGCAGCGCCGGCGGGGAGCGGCCGCGCCGCCTGCTAAGGGCTGAAACTTCGCCTCGCTCCCGCCCGGCTCGGATCGGCCCGGCCCAGCCCGGCTCCCTCCATGCGCTGAGCGAGCCCCATGGACGCCTTCAGCGCCGCCAAGGCCAAAATGGGGGCGAAGAGCGGCGGCGAGGCGGCCGCGGCGGTGGGGCTGGCCGCGCCTCAGCCCGCCGCCCCGGCCCCCGGCCCCGCCGGCCCCGGCTCGCCCTGCGAGCCCGCCGCCTACAAGCTGGAGGACCTGGAGACCCTGGCCACCGTGGGTGAGTTAGTGAGTGAGTGCGGGCGGGCGGCGCGGCGGCGGCGAACAAAGGAGCTGCCCAGGTGCCTGCCTGCCTGCGGCCGTGCCGCCGGCACCGCTCCCCGCTGGCCCCCCGCCGGGCGCTCGGGGGCCGCTCCGGGGCGGCGGGGTTCGGGTTGCGGCCGGTTAACGGCCGGCAGGTGCCGTTGGGGCATCCCCCCACACAGCCCCTTGAGGGACGCGGGGAGCCTCAGCTGCAGGCGCCCGTGCGAGGGTGTGTGGCTGCCTGGCGTTAGGTTTGGGGGGAAAAGCGAGGCTACAGCCCGCATCTGCCACGCTTAATAAAGCTGCCTGGGATCAGCAGCACGGCGGAGTAAATGCGTGCTGAAATAAATGGGCGTTCAGGCAGCCGTGGTGGTGCTCGGTGCGTTATCATCTGCAGCATCTGCCCGGTGCGTCTGAGGGTTTGTACGGCTTTGCACCTGGTTTGAGGGACTGTCTGTTCAGAAGGGCTCCTTCCTCAGAGGACCCTGTTGAAGGTCTGTGTTCAGCCATACAGGAGGTCTCCTTCGGTCTCTTTCATTTGAAGACCATGAAACGGTTTTGAATAGATTTACTCTAGCAAGTGCTCTAAACTTAAATGTCACTTAAGCTCTCAAAAGCCAGCAAGCACAGTTTAAACCCTTAGTAAAGTTGATGGCTTAAAAGGGTCTTCAAAAACGGAGTTGGGAAGGCCTAGGAGTGTCATGGTTGGTGAAGACTGTGTTATCTTCTCTTGAAGCGTGTTGTTTTGTGAGATAATAGTTCCAAGTTGGAATGTCAACAGGCATTTTATTGAGAAGTTAATTGAGATTACTAAGAGACTGCCGGAAAGGTTTGCGATGCTTTTCCTCCACCAGAAGTGGTTAATCTTGTTTGTTACATCACGACCAGTTGCTGTGGATACAAGTTGTCATCACTGAGGATTATGACTTGAAGCGAAGCACAGGCTGCAGGAAAATAATAATTTTTAAGAACACGTAATAGTCATGGAAATGTTCCTGGGGCCAGTGAAGAAATTTAGAAATAATCCTGGTGTCGATTTTAAACAGCATATCTTCTTAGAGTGTTTTTTAAAGTGCTCCTTTGACTTTAGGGAAGCAGAAAGGCATTGTTCTATGGAGAATAAGGAGAAACTGCTTGCAGTAAAGACACAGAGAAGGAAAAAAAAAAAAAAAAAGTAAAAGGATCAGATAGCTGCTCATCAGGACACTGAAGGAGTACTGGAAGAACAGCCTCCCTTCCTGCTCTGGCTTCCCCAGCTTGATTTCTTCTTTTCCCCTCCATCTTTTTGTAACTCGCTCTGTCTGAGAAGATGACCGTTCCTTGCACCTCTTATGAACTGTGGCAGTGGTTGCTTGGTAGGTAGTAGGAAGACAAACCGTATAAGGAAGACAAAACATACAGTTGAAGAATATAAACATATCACAGGTACATACATATGGCTTTACCTTAATAAAGAAGCTGAGCTGGTCTGTTTTGAGTTAGTTTTGAAACACATTTAAGGCATGCCAGCCCTCCTCATTAAAAGGCTGTGAGGTGTGAAAGGATCTAGCTCCTGACCAGGAAGCAACACAGCAGCCTCAAAGTGATACTGAAAGTGAACACATCTGTGCCTGCCCCTGAGTGGCAGAGTTTATGAATTTCAAAGATGAAATGCCCTCCCCACATGGCTGTAGTGCCTCTGTGATATGAGCCATTAACTGCTCTATGAGGTTGGGCTGCTCCGTGTCCCTTAGTTATATGTGCTGCAGGCTAAAGCCGTGCAGAGTACTCTCTAGATCAGTATTTTAGCTTGAGAAGTTCATTTTTGCTTGGCTTAAACATCTTTCTATTTAAGTAGTTAAGTGCAGTTTAGGTTTATGTCACATGTACTGAAAGAGTATTTTTTTTTTTTTAAAGCAGCGGTTTATCTTAGTATCACCCTATCCTCCTTTTTCTGATCTCCTTGCACAAGTAGGTGAGATTAATGTACTGTCATCAGTTTCACTGCAGCAGTTCAGAGTCTCGCGTGCAGTTTGACTGCTGTGATAAGAATAGCCATTGTATTTCTGCTGATGCTCTCAAAAGCAGTGTGCGCTCTGTCCAAGATATTTGGCATGTTTGTGGAAGGGAGGGGGATACCCAGAAATGGCAGGACGGGAAGTTCTGGTATCTTCTCTACTAGAATCATTGTTGCTTATGGACATACCCAGGGTTAGAAACAGGATGACCTTGGAAACCATCTGTGAGAAAGCAAAAGAGGGAGGTAAGCTCCGTGCTCCTACAGCTGCATGTGGTTAGTGTGTAAGCTAACTAAAGGATGTTAGTGTCCGTGAGGTTGTGCTTTTCCTTGGGTTTAGGCAGCTTCTCTTGGAGGATGGAATGAATCTCAGAGGATTCTGAGCCAGGAACCAGATTCTGTTTCTCAGAGGGTTCCTGGTTCAGAGGATTAGTCTGTGTTAACCTGACCACTTTAATGCAAGCTAGCTTGGAAGTGCTGCTGATTTCTATTGGAAGTTATGACTGATTTAGCAAAGAACTTACTATGAAGGAGGAAATGGAGCAAAAGAAGTTCAGCACAATGATTGTGAGGGCACTTTTCTCCCCCAGACATCCCAGTACTCAAGCTTTATTTCAGTGTTTGTAGGCTCTTTGGTAAAAGGCATTGGGAGCAGAGACTAGAGCTTGTTTTTTGTGGCACCACCCTAATATTGGTCTATAAAGTGAAGTTACAAGTTTGGGGTGGGCACAGGAGTGGGGTATATACTGGTTTCTGGCACTCAGAGGACTTGAACAGGAAGAACATTTGTTTGAGGTTGCTTCCGGAGAGGCTGAAGATGTGGCTTTGAACCTTTGAGGTACATGGTGTTTGTTTTGTTTTGTTTTTTTGGTTGTTTTTTTTTTTTTTTAAACTAACCCTCTTATCTAAGAGGATAGATGTTCTCACTTTCGAGCTAGTGAAGGTGCCTTGTTCACTTCTGTATTTTAATTAATTTTCCTTTCAAAGGAGGTCAAACTATGAGTGTTTGCTCAGCATGCTCAGAAACTGCTGCTCAGACGAGGCTGACGTATTTGTGAATCTCAGCCGAACTTAAGTAGTAAATACTCACCCATGCCAAGGCTGTGGTGGCACTGTGCTGCACAGAAGCAAAAATTAGGTGTCACGGCCATGTTCAGTGAAACTAAACTGCTGAAAGTTCATGGCCCAGACATGACTAAATTTTATCTGAGCACATTTCAAACCATTTGTTGGTCTGGGCAGTGAAAGAGAGATTGTGAGCACTAGTGAATCATCCTTGGTTTTGACAGGCATTTAACAAGGGCATCCTTCCTAATTCAGTAGCCAGTGTCTGCAGCTGGACAGCTTGCATATACCCTTGAGTGGGGATACTACATTTTTAGTTATGTCATAGTGAAGAAATAACGAAGGTAAACTAGAATAATAAGTACAAGTAGAATAAATTTAGAAGATATTTGAGTAAGTGAAAGTGGGAGGAGAAATTCTATGTTCCCAAATAAAATGCAGGGTAAGGGGGCACCTCTGGGTTGGAGAAAGGTGACAAACTTATACTTGTCCTTTCTCCTGCGAGGTAGTTTCCTGCCTGTTTTTTGAAGTGCAGTGAATTCCATAGCATACATTGTAAATGTAAATCAGTTTCTATAAATCTATTAAATTGATTGAAATATTTTAATAACATTTTCATTTGAAAGGATTCTTTTAAACAACTGTTCCCATGAAGTGCTTCAAACTAAGCAAATGCGGAATAAAGAATTGGGCAAACCAGTATTTCAGTTTTTCTGAGCATGGGAAAACCTTAAAATGTACATGGGAAAAGTCAGAAGCAACTTCTTTTTAAATACTTAATTTCAATGTGTTCGCACACAAAATATGCTAGCCAAATGTATTTTAAATGGTATTATATCAGAGGGACAACAGGTACAGAACAGCAGTCTAATGCTGTAAGATGGAACCTGCTTATTTTCCATCTGTGTAGTCTAAGTAAAATATTCTACACCAGAATAACTAAGTTCTTCTTTTGTAGCTAGCTAAGCTAAGAACATTGTAACACTGTTGGCTTTTTTTTTTTTTTTTTTTTTTTTTTTTTTTTTTGAGGAGAATTAGCTCTTCTGTTTCTGACTAAGCCTTAGTTTTGGTTTCACTGCTGAGGGCACCTACTTAAAATACCGCGCTGTGGGATGTCTGTGCATTTTTTTCCTGTTTTGTCACCTTTACTTGATACTGCCATGATAAACAATGATCGATGATTTTACTTGGCGTGTCCTTAAATACCACAAGTTTTGAAAGAAAACATGGTCTGAATGTTGTGACTGTAATGGTGATCCGAATTCACCATTACATCTGAACATCTTTGAGACTTTAGTCATCAAGCTAAATGACATGGATTTTATTTTTGCTCTTCTGTGGAATGTGCTTCATTTTCCCCTGCCACAAGATCATACTTGTCCCAAAATAAATCTTTAGTATTGTTGTAGCTGATGCTCTAGAGGGAGAGCGAGCAGGTGTGACTCAGCTTCCTTCTGTTGCCTTTCCCAGTAGTGTGGTGCTTATGTGGAGTGGGCAGCAGTGGGTCCTTCCTTCCTCATAAGGTTCTTGTTCTCTTTTTAGGCTGGGAAAAGTGGACTGAAACAAATATCATTTTTTGTCTTTCACAAAGAAAGGTCAGAAAAGAGAGTATATAAAAAATCTGAGCATGTGAAATCTGAAAGTTCAGATTTCTGCTTTTCTATCTTCTGTGTTTAAAATCAAGGTGGAGGTAAATGGCTTAGTGTTTTCCTGTCTGTCACCTGTTTCTTTTGCTGTAATCTACGAGTGCGTTTTGGTATGTAACTGATTGTAGATAGAAACTCTGAATTCTTTCTCTGATGTTGTAGACATGGTATGTATTAGAATAAGCTTCGGCACTCAAATAAAATTCTTAAAGATAAATAATCTAAGTCCTATAATTAGCCCAGAGGGACCCAAAAGTGCCTGCTGCAATGCAAATAATCTGAAATCAAACTAGTACTAATATTTCGGGAATAAGAAGTATGCAAAACTCCTCTCCTACAAAATCAAGAGCACCCAATGCTTCCTCCCTACAAAAAGTTTATGCTTAAATAAAATTAACATTCCTGGCAAAGGTCCTGTTGAAAAATTCCTTCATTAATAGTGTTGCACATCAGTCCAAGCTGGAAAAAAGACAAAATGTAAACAAATAGAGAGTCGATCCCTTCTACCCTCCCCCTTCTTCAAAGGCAGGAAATACGAACTTAAAATACTGGAGGTTGGCATCATATGGGCTGTTAGGGCTTGACTCAGCTTTTCTCTGCTTAGGTTCCTGAGTTTGCATGTCTGGGCTCTTTGTAGTGGATGGAGAGGACAATAGTTTGGAGGTGGACCTCTTGCTGTTTGGGCTACTACACTGTGAAAAGTTAGGGAAATGAATCCCTGAAACACATTTAAGCCTGGTTTGGTCCACTTCAAAGGTGATATGCAATATATAAGTATCTGAAGTAAGGAAAGGGTTTTGGAGTTTATGTACTGCTTCTGTTTGTTATGAGAGGCGTAGACATGCGGACAAAATGACGAAGGGTGAATTTTCGTGAAACGAGATGGGAACTTTGTGTTTACCTTGCAAGGACTTGTCTGGGCATAAGCTGTATTTAACTAAATTAGTTTAGGTTAAACAATACAGTTCCTTACTGTTGATGCTTATCAGCATGAAACATCTTTAGCATTAGCTTTTTCTAGTCAGGAGTAATTTCATACAATGTCTTCTCTTGTTAAAGCATAATATAAATCCTCCCATGCGTACATGATTTTTGAGGTGTTTTTAGCGGCTTCAGGGGTGTTGGTAAGTAAAATTCTGCTGAGTGCTATGTGTTAGCATGCAACTGGGATATTCCTGTGACTGGGAATAGCAAGTTTCTTTCTAATTCTCAAAATTCTAATTCTGCCCCCCCACAAAGGAAAACCATTTTCAAATGAATGAACAAATGCATTCTTCTAAAAAAATGTTATTTTCACTATTATTCACTGTTTGCACTTCACATTAGAGCAGTGGTTCAATTCTGAGTTAAAATGCATACTGATTTATTCTTCTTCTTCTTTAATACTGAGGGCACATCAGAAATTTTCCTGGTCTTAATAGAGCCCTTCTTTTTCTCTAAAGGCTGTACATGTAGACTGCTAATGAAATTTACCTGGACAACAGGTAAATTGTGAAAGTAGTTAATAAAATGAAATATATTGGAAAGTGAGTGGAATATTACAGGACAGGAGAAAATTCTCAAAATACTTAGCTCCGTTACTGCATTTCTGTGGATATCTGTGATTTTGCTTTGTTAATTCTCTTAATAGAAATGTTCACATTTTTGCCCATTGTTTACTATTCTACTTTGGGTAAATAGTGTGTTTCAAGTGTTTTGAATTAATCACCAGTGTGGTGGTAGGATGGTAAGTTGGCAAATAGAAGGCTCTGTTCTTGAAGGATTTCAGGGAAGGGTGTTTGAAAGGACCTTATCTCTGCAACAATAGATGCTCCCAACCTTGTTCTTTCCATCTAAACATGGAAAAACTATTAGATATTGAGAAAAACATTGCAAAATATAAAATAAAAAAAGGAAAGGAAACTTTGAAGCTTATGTGCAGAACAATGTCGGGGCTAGTAAAACAAATGCTAGCCCTAGATTTATTTTAAAATAATAATAATAATAATGAAAGTAAAATAATAATAATAATAAAAAAATACAAATTAAAGTTTTATAAACCTGGAGGAGAAAGAATTTTCAGCACAATAAAAATAAAATAAAAAATAAAATTCAGCACTCCTTTGGGCCAGAAGGGACAGGGTGTAAAATAGAGGCAATGTTCCTGTGAGCAGTTTTGTCCAGCACCCACTGGTAATCTCAAAAGATAAAATTTTGGAGTTGTAATACAGATTTATCATTCTGAATAGCTTATTTGAACAAGAAGAAAATGCCTTGTTCTATGCTGAAGATAATACTAAGTACTAAAATAGCAATCTCATGAGGATTAAGCTCCCTTTTTGTTTTTATGCTGTTTAATGGCCCCAGTTTTATCAAACTCTAAATTATTTGTGTTTACAATTCAATTGAAGCAGTTTACCTGTATCTGTGTAAATACACAAGCTCGTTCTCTGAAAGGTCGACAGATGACCTATGAAGGGAGTATAGTGCTGAAGCTCTAAGTCCTAGCATGCTGGAATTACTCAAAATATGCTCTTTTGGACATAGCTGCATTGAAGATTATTGCAGTTCTCCTTTTTGGAGGACTAAACTAGATTTAAACCATTTACCTCATAGTGTTTGTGGTTTTGTATTAGTAAAATAAACTCACCTGAGCTTCAGCTCATGCTGAATGATTGGTATTAACAACTCATTTTACAGGTAGTTTGAGGATGTTTGCCGAGTAGCTCTTCAGATGTGCGTAGTCTAAAATTCTCTCTTGCTAAGTTCTGACAGCTGCCCTGCCCAGTCTTAAATTGTAGTGATCTGTGGCATTTGTTCCTGACAACTTTCCACTCAGTTGCCTTCTTTCTGCACTCCCGCCCCGACCTGGAGCAGTTGATAGCTGGGCTATTAATTGGGGGGCAGCAAATTTTGCTTTGATACACTTCACCTCAGACAAATGGCTAGTGTGTATGTTTCAGTAATATATTTATTACTGAAATACATTAAAAATAATGGAGAAAGCATTGTTTCCAGGTGACTAAACTGCGAGCTCGAACATCTTTCTGCGTATGACCCATGGCAGTGGAATGTTAGGCCAGACTGCGGGGCTGCATGTTGGTCTCATCCTTGGTGCCGTTCCGCAGACTTTCCTGTGCGACCCTACACTTCATTGGTGCATTGAGGGAGAAGGGAGCATGTCCGCTTCCATTTGGCCTACGATACAGTTAAGTAAACCCAAACTGCATCCTTCAAGCAATTTGAATGCTTTGAGAAGTATCCAGTTTTCTAATCTTAAGACTATTTATTGGGGACTGTTTATTTAACGCCAAAATCAAAGTAAATTGGTTATATGATTTTGTTTGGTTTGCAGTGTATATCATAGCCTTTATGACAAAAGGCTGTAGTGTCTAAACAGACTAATTTTCATCTAAAATCTTCTTTGCTCTTGTTTCTTTCCTGGATATTCAGTTTAGACACCTATAGCTTTCTCTATCAGATTAGAAATAAACTACATTTATATGCATATGTAGTTAAATTTATATAAAACTCATAAATTCCATAATCTTACAGGTTGATATGGAAAGAATGAATATATGGGAGAGTCTTCTCGTGTTTTTTTGTTTGTTTTGTTTTGTTTTGTTTTGTTTTTTTTTGTCACAGTATATACAGGGCTTCCTAATTGGCTACCTATAACAGCAGTTCTTTATTGCTACAAAGTAAGAATACCCTATCTGCAGTGCATAATAAGTAGCTGTTCTTAGGATACTTTTAGCTTCCTTCAAGGAGATTCTGAGTGACCTTTTCATGAAAGGTCACATCTACAATCTGTGGTGTTTTTTTTTTTGTTGTTTTGTTTTGTCTTTTTTATTCTAGTGTGCAAGTTGCAAGAATTGAGGAGGTGTAGTGATCTATATTTTATATTGAGTGCACTAGTTGGGAAAAACGATTCAAGACAGAAGACCTATGTAACTCAAATAGTTGTAGCCTGTGACTTAAACTAGCACTTGTTTTTCTTGTGTACGCCTGGCATTGCCTTGTGTATACGTTTAAAAAGCACTGAAGCTTGCAATGTATTTTTACTTGGAAAATGTGAATATAGAATCTCTTACATTGTCTAATAACAGGAAAATGTGGGGCTGCTAATTTTATTTATTTACATGATGCTTTCAAAGGAGGTAATGCTCTGTTGAAAAAAAAATGACCTAAAGTGTCCATTTAGGGTGCCCACTGTGCAGTATGTGAGTTCTGGAATGGTTCTTCATTAAGATGTGCCTTCTTACACAGAGTTCTTGGCATTTGCCTAAATGTTGTTCTGATTGTGCTGGGGACTCTGAGCAACCTGAAATATTTATGGTAATGACACCGCCATTATTTGTAAAGGTTCAGGGAACTTTGGATTAAAGCAAAATGTCTGCTTTGTGTTGCTTTTTATGCCTCTCAGGTAGTGTCCCAGTCAGTAAATTAAATGCTTCAGAACTGTTTAGGTAGATGTTGAGAGGGCTATGCCTCCGTAGACTCTTCAAAAACAGGCTAAACTGGGTGTAAAATTTTTACCTTGCTGATCCAGTAATTAGGATGAACTATAATAGTTATATAGATGGCGAATATAAAAATAAGAGGCTGGATGCTGACTGTATTTATGTAAAACTTGGTGGTGCTCTAATAGCAGACTCCTCTAACCACCTGCCCAAAAACTGCTGATGCTTCCAGCCTTGGCCTCTTCTCTTCAGCTTGGTATTGGCTCCTACAGCTCTGTGAGCGCAGAAAATGATAGCCTGTACAGCTTTAATTCTGCAGGGCCTGCCAGAAATAACTTCAGAGTATGCATTTTAAAATTTTAGCTTGTTTTCAGGAAGATTAATGGCTAACTCCTTCCCCGTTCCCTGAGAACTAACAAACAATGAGGACAGGTGCTGGTCAGCTGGGATTCTAAACTGGGATTCTTGTCGCCTCTTGCAGTAAAATGTGTCAGTTTGCACTTCAGTGTCCTGAATTTTTCTTCAGATGCCACTAAACCCTCCCAGATTTTTGTGAATTTCAAAGGTTTCTGAAGACCTCTCAGTGCAACAACTGGAACATACACTGCAGAAGTGGTGGGTATAAAAGTTGCACTGAATCAACAGCATCGCTCGTCCTTCTTTTTTAAGTGACCAAGACACTTAAATTAATGTCAGCAGCCATAACGGTGGAAATCGCTCACTTATTAATATGTTTTGAAATAATATAATTTGGTATATAACTTATAAAAATACTTCTAAGAGTTTCCTAGTATCACAACTTATTTGAAATAATTCTGTTTAAAAGCTCCCTGCATCTCTTCTAGTCATTTCACAGTGAGCAGCAGTGATGCCTTGGGCCTCTTTCTGGAAAGTTTACCTTGCTTACTGTTGGATTTTGTTACTTTTTTGTCAGAAAATACAACTGAGAGACAGTGTGTCCCACAAGACAGAACCATTAGAGGGAAAGCAAAGTAATTGAGAATTATGAAAAAGCTAGGAAAAAGAAATAACACCAAGGTTAATGCAAAATATTTTAAATATAATGGAAATATATTTCTGCTGGGAAAAAAATGTATTTTTTTAGTTAACTTTGTGGATGTCAGTTATATACATTCCATCCTTCATTGGTGGGAGAGCAGAAACAAATTGGGACACATCCATTCTCGATGACTTAAAGCCTATGAAAGCTTTCCCCATAAGTTTTAAATGAGTCTAAGTGGAGAAAGTTTCTACAATTACCTCAGCTGTTGGTGGCTGCAACACTTCATACAAGCTAAGAGGTTATTTTGATGGAGGTGTGGATGATTGCTTGCCTTCATTGCTGTTTTCTTTGTTGTTAGGTAGGTGTTGTAAGGTTTTTCTTTAGTTCCTACTGCTGTCAGTTGGGGTTTAGGCAGAGTATGGCTCTGTGACTTGTTTGGGGTAATCCTGGGCAAAATTCGTGATGGGACATTTTGAGCGTTTCACATGCATTCTGTGGAACAGCAGTATTTGACATCTGAAGTCGAAAATGTATTTTGAAACAACGTATTCCATTGCATCCCCAAGAACTGGAACATGCCATAATTTTGCAAGCATGAGTTGAGTATGAGATATGCAAGTGGCTAGGCTGTGATTCCATAAACATTCAACCAGACCGACACTGGAGGCAAATTGAGACGTAGACTTCAAAATACTGTTCTGAAGTTTTTTTTTTTTTTTATTTTTTTCCTTTTCTTTTGATATTCTTTAAAAATGAAATATATATGAATTATACTGTAGGTGATGTTACTTACTAGTGAATTCTTTATGTGTTGAGAGCATTTTGCTTTAAACGGTAATAATAAGTAGAGAAACAAAATTAGGAAATGGGAAGCTTGAAAGACAGCTGGCTGAGTTGATAATTAGCTAGTCTCTCAGCAATCTTATGTTTTTCCTGACATGTCTCCAGGTAAACACATCTAATGTTAAAGCAGGAAATGATTGCACAGTCCATGATTTAATAGCTTGGAATGTGACTATTTCAGTTGCTTTTAAGAATTTCCTAGGACATTTCTGTGGTGATAAAGCCTGCAATACAAAGAGTTCTGGCTTTGAGTCTTGATCTTAAACGTTTAATTGCAAATGAAATACTTTGATATATTTGGAGACAATGGTTTGCACCTGTATATAATTTTAAATATTCTTTTTGAGCGTTATTTTTTTTTTCACGGTTGCTATTTATATTCTAATAAAAAGGCCACTTGGTGAAAAGGGGACTACCAAATTGGATGAAAAGTTAGAGAAGGCTGGCAGACAGTAACAGTGATGAATGCATAAGTAAGCCTATATGTACAACTTTGGTTGAGAATGTTGGATTTAGTAGTCTTTTCTATTTATTTTTTTAATATGTTGGAACAAGCAAGTAGAATAAGGGGACTTAAGCTGTTTTGAGAAACTCTTTCATTTTGTTTAGGTAGGTTCAATACTGTTTCTTTTCAGAGCAAAACGAGTAGAACAACAAAAAGAACCACTGGCTAGGAGCACAGCTGGTTATTTTAAATGATTACATGGGAAGAAACAGATTTTACAAGTGCTTGGTTTGGAATATCTGAATTTGTATTTGTCAGTAGTTAATAATGAGTGTGCAACATCAGCAACTCCACAGTAGTGCTTCATCTGGAAATGAGCCAGCTGTGGATTCACTGAAACCCTGAAGTTGGGCACTCTTGCCTAAAGTATTCCCAGTTTATCTCCTGTAATGAAATACGTTGATAAACCTCTCTCTAATCTTCATGTGTTTGGCATTTAAAGTATCTGTAGGAGGGTAAAATGTTCCTGCTTGCAATTGGATATAACAGCTAGGGAAAGATACAGAACTCCAGATACTCCCAGTCTAGTTGTGATTTCTAGCTTAATTGGTTTTCATTTTTGATAGTGATACTGGCAGAAGCATTATCTGAGAACAAACACAACCTTGTTGCATGGTCTCCCCTGGTTCTTTGAAATATAGTTCTTGAAATAAGAAAAATAAATGGTGATTGTGGTAATAGAGGGGGAAAAAAGACACCGGAACATTTGGTGGGGGGAGAAGAACAGAGATTTTTAATTTAAAAAGCAAAATACTATTTGATTGTTTTGCTTTGGAGACCATTCTGTAGCACAGTCATTCAGTTTTATAAGCAAGCCAAGTCCTTTTCTATGCAAATCTTTGAATAATTTACTATACAGTATAGTCATCTCTTAATAGTTAAGCACATTGAACGCAGCTGTGATTTTAAATACTAAGGAACTTGGTAAACTTGACTTGACTAAAAATAGCAGTGTAGTTGTTTAGGACTCTTTAAACACTGATACTACTTAATAGGATTGCCACTGGTGGTACGCAAATTACAGATAACATTCAATTTTTATGTCAAGACTCCAGGTACTTCATGAGCAGGTATATTTTGGATAGTGCAATGCTAGTTTCCTCTTCCATCAGTGATGTAGGAGGACCTTTTGCGCATGAAATAATAATTTCGTCAGTCTCTGTCCTGTCTTCTGAGACTGTTACTTGTTCCTAGGAAACATGCAGGCATCTGAAACAAACTCCAGTTCACTTCATAGGCCAGTAAGTATCGAATATGCCTAATAGTGTTTCTTGTTTGGGGTATCTCATGTCTGTTCAGGGCAGAGGTATGCCATTTATCTTTGCTGTTGAAAACTTAACATGCTTCAGCTTTTGTAAGAAGTGTTAATAGATCATAAACTAATTAACAATCAGGTACCAGTAACTCAGTTACAACTGATTTGGGTTGTATTTGAACCAGTGACCCTTACTAGATAGATAGACTTGGTGCTCATTTCTGATCCCAGTATCTTCTGATTTTAGTACATGTATACTGTGCACTATTTCTTTAAGTGTCGTTCCTGAATTATAAATTTTATTAAAATGCTCATTTTTGTAGAATGAATAACTTAGTACACTTCTCAAAAGAAAATATTTATGTCAACTGTAATAGCAAATGAACCTCTTAGTAAGCAATGATGCTAGTTTTTGAGAAGCAGTCTACAAGGGCGTGACAAGTACTCCTGACCTGTGAACTACAGCTCATGAATTCAGTGAGCTGCAATTTCATCCCTCCCATGAAGGTGGTGTTGGATTTGCTATTTGTTGCTCTCTACTGAAGACTGATCCTACTTTTAAGTCTATCAAACTAGGTTCAATTAACTAATTATGAGATTTGATGGGACGAGAATGGGAACAAGAAGTGAGAAGCAGTCTTGACAATAAGCAACAAAATAAATTTGAAAAAAAGTCACTAAGAAATTTGATGTATGAAGATGATGTTCATAGGATAGCATAGGATTTTCAGAAATAACTGAAAATCTAAATGGAAATACTAATTCTTAATGGGGAAAAAAGAGGCAAATTGGTTTTATTTTCAGCTGTTTGACTATTAATGAATGTAACTGCTATTAGAGACTGGAAAGTGAGAGCACTGAAGAAGGGCTGTTTACAGCTGACTAGCTTAATGCTGTAACTGATACAACTGGAAATTGTGTTTCTATTAATAAGGTATATCTAACAGTCTTCACTACTATTACTGTTCAGAAGTGTAGTTAGTGTTCTTTATGGTCATGCAGAGTATTGTGAGTTAAGTTCTGGCAAATAACTTCTCATGGTCTGGGGCAGAGTCCAGCTGATAAATCTCAAGTGCTGATAATTGGTTTCCATGAAGTATTCTAACTACATTAAATGTAGACGTTGCACTTCTGTATCTAGAGTGGAGATCTGTAAGAAGGGCGATACCAGTCATGAACTGATCAGTTTTAGATTTCAGTGCTGGGCCCCGTGTCTGGTCCGATGTTTTCAGCTGTCACAAATAATGGAGAGGGGCTTTTCTGTTTGAGACATAATTTAGGTTAGACACTCCACTTAGGATATAGAACTATCTGTGTGTACTGAGTCAGTGTATTTGTCCAAACAATTGTCATGAAATGTGGTTTTAACACCTCAGCTTTTCTTGTGTCCACATCAGTGATTTGCCTCTGCACTGCTTTGTGTGACTTCATGCTCAAGTCACCATTGGGTTGGTGGCTGGATCCAATCTATCGTTAGGCTGAGATTGTGCAATTTGAGGTGGGTCTTGAACACAGGGTCATTGCATGTCACTGAAAGACATAAGGATGAAATTTCATCAGCCCAAACTCGCTGCATGTGAAAGGAGATAATTCTTCCTAGTGCATTTAAAAACTGAACCGAAATAGTTTGGCAGAGCTCTGAAGTGCTTCATGGTTTATGGCAATTTGTCAATTTTATGGAAAGATCTGTGTCAGGGTACATGCTTATGCAGGGTCCCCAATAATATGTTTGTTTGTTTGTTTTTTCCTTCTGGATTTATGTGGAATTTTGTTTATGCTGCTCTTTAAAACCTATAACATGAATTTGAAGGCTATTTTTTTTTAACAGAGCCAACCTTGAATTGACAGGTTATATTTAAGAAAGGCCTACTAGTTAACATTATAGAAATCATAGACAAATTTGAACAAAATTGTCATTGGAAATTACGCTTGAGATCTGTAGTTTCAAAAATTACATGCAATTTAAAGAAGCATGTACAATGCTGTTAATGGGATTTAGTAGTGTTCTATAACAGCTGCAATACAGGTTTTTATTTTCTTAAATGTAAGCCTTCTAATACTACTTGTATTGTTATATGTGGGGTAGGTAGGTTGGTCATTATATAGAACTAGCTATCAAACAGTATGAAGTGGGTCTGAAATAACTTTTATGATATAAATATTACAGGAAGTAAAGAGCTTAGCTGTACTCAAGTGGTTATAGTAGCTTGGAAATTTAGGAGTGAATGTTGCCGCTTGGTAAGTGTAAATTGTGGTAAGGTAAATTGTGCGCATCTCTTCAAAAGAAGCTGCCTGTGAATCTTGAGAACATTGGCCTATATGTGATTGAGCTATACGCACCATAAGGTATTTTATTTATGTGTATCACTGGTGTTTGATTTTGAACCTTATCCTGTCTCTTTTCTCCTTATGTGTCTGTCTGAACAATTCTGTTTCATATTGTGACTCGTGAATAATTCCAAACCTAATAAATTCTATATTATACATAAGTATTTACTCTTTAAATGTTTTTATTCTGGAGCTGCTAACAGTCACTACAAGAGACGTTATTTCCATAACGTTAGATGTCAATCTTGCTTTTCGATGAGGAAAAATTTATTGTTGGGGTAGTTCATACACGTTCATGACATATTGCATCTTCCCACCTTGTTCTTAAGATGTATGAAACTAGTGAACTGTGTTTAATGCTAATAGTATTAAAATGCATACTGTATCCTTAGAGGATTATATTTGAAGAAAAAAGGAGAGGAAAAGCCGTACAGAAACAACATCCAGCACGAAAACACAAACTGACTGGCAAATGGGCCAGAAAGTCTATCTTTAATATTGCAAAATTGATCACGTCATTATTCTTTAGTCTCTAAAAGTTACTGTAGTAGCTTATTAACTTCTTGATTTCCATTTTCTTATACAGTTTGTTTTTTTCAGAGTTGTTTTGAAGATCAAGATATTTTCATGAAAGGAATTGATCTGTGGGTGGTTTGGGTACATTCTTTAATAAATGCTCAAAGGAAAAATATGCGTATAAAACTAAGGAGAGCAATAATTATCCACTGTTGCAGTCACGTGGTAGGCTGCATGGATATCAGAAAACAGAATTTTTAATAAGG
This sequence comes from Oxyura jamaicensis, assembly GCF_011077185.1. Classification (NCBI taxonomy): domain Eukaryota; kingdom Metazoa; phylum Chordata; class Aves; order Anseriformes; family Anatidae; genus Oxyura; species Oxyura jamaicensis. Next base: position 132,261,442 of record NC_048893.1, read on the forward strand.
TTTGATTTATGTTTCCACATCAGGGAGGGGAAAAAAAAAGTGCATAGGGGTTCATAGAGTCCCAAATAGCATGATAAATTTAAGCCAACAGTCCTGTTCAGCCATGGCATTGAAGTGTTTACACTAAACATAGCTGTTACATTAATATTGGCAGTTCTTCAGTATCGTTAGATATTAATACTAAGAATGTTTTCACTCTTTATTTGTATCAATAATAATGCACTTCTTAGAGGCTTATTGAGATTTTCTTCTGAAATACTTAATTGTTATTTGAGAATGGATTTTGGAGACTGGTATTTTGAAACTTAATATTTGCATTAGTGCATTTGTTCCAGTTGCATATCAGATATAACTTTATTTGGATATTTGAGGCTTGTTTCCTCTTTCTTGCATAACAGCTCTTTATGTGGAGAATATTATGTCCATTCTAGTGCCAAACAACAGTGATTTCATCTCCTTCCCTTGGACAATGTTGCATTATTTTCTGTATGGTATAGTATGAGTGAACGTGGAAAGGTAAGGTAATGACTATGTGAAACAAATTCTAGCTATGTAATGCATCTTTCTGTAGTCTCTTAGGAATATCATTTGATACTGTTGTAGGAATATAAACAAATCCTTTCCTTTGAGAAAAGCTTTGTTCCATTTGTGAATTGTCAGTGATCTTGTTAACTCTTACCTAAAATTAAATCCATTTGCAGTGAGTGTTCCAGACTGAAACAGTCTTCCAGGAGATGATTTTTGGTTTGCTGGTTGGCTTGTTGTGTAAAACTTAATGTACAGAAGATAGAATAAAGAGTTGCAGTTGCCCAGCATGCTGATCATACTTCTGGATGCAAATAGATTATTTAAGTCATTTTCAGAAGGGTATTCATTTTGCTGTAGTTGCAACACTGAGTCCTTTGTACATATAATAAAATCTTTTGTACATCCTATTCAAAACAAAGATCAAGGTAAATAAAATTCTCAGAAAAGAACTTAGTTGCATCAGAAATCCTTTTCTATTTTTGTCTGCGTAACAGCTCAAGAGTAAGGTAAACATTAAAAAAGTGTAAAGTACCTTCTAAGACTCTTTGGTGCTGCATAAACTTTAATAGTTTATGCAAAATTATAGATTATATCAGTGAATGCAAGCTTGCAAATTAGATGTGGTTTGAGCTGCGATTATTTGTAAAAACAGCATTTCTTTCTTGTGTGTAATATCTACTTATTAACAACATTGTTATTAAAAAAAATTGCTAGGTGAATGAGTCATCTTTTTTCTTTTTTAATAGCTCATTCATGAGATTGTACTAGTAAATTTTATTTTCTTGACACTGCTGAAAGTTATGGAGTCATAGGATGATTTGGGTTGAAAGGGACCTTTAAAGATCATCTGGCCCAAAGCCCAGCCATGGGCAGGGGCATCTTTCACTAGGCCAGGTTGCCCAAAGTCTGATCCAGCCTGGCATTGAACACTACTAGATAGGGTATCCACAGCTTCTCTGGCAACCTGTTCCAGGGCCTTGTCACCTTCATCATGAAAAATTTCTTATCTTATGTCTGATGTAAATCTACCCTAGCTCAGTTTAAAACTGTTGCCCTTTTTCCTGTCACTAGAAATAAAAAGTCTTGCCCCATCTTTCTTGGAAGTCTCCTTTAGGTATTAGAAGGCCACTGTAAGGTCTCTCTGGAGCCTTCTCTTCTCCAGGCTGGAAAACCCCAACTCTCTCAGTCTTTCTTAATAGGAGAGGTGCTCCAGCCCCTCTCTGGCCCTCCTCTGGACTCGCTCTAATAGGTCCATGTCCTTCTTGTGCTGGGGGCCCCAGAGCTGAATGCAGTACTCCATGTGTGTCTCACAAGAGCAGAGTAGAGGGTGGGAATCACCCCTGTTGCCTTGCTGGCCACACTGCTTTTGATGCAGCCCAGGATGCAGTTGGCTTTTTGGGCTGCAGGATCCCATTGCTGGCTTATGTCCAATTTTGTATCCACTGATACCCCCAAATTCTTCTCCATGTGGCTGAAAAAAAAAGTTGTATAGGTATCATTTAGTGTAGTTTTGGTGACATGTATGAAGAATTCAGTGAGCTAGTAATGATTTTCTGTTAAACCTCACAGATGGGTACTTTCTTAAACAAAATAGCATATACTGTGTCAGTAGTTTCCCTGTGATGAAATGCTGTATGTGCATATCAGACCACTTAACTCTGAAGCTGATAATTGAGTTTGTTTCCTCTGAGTGTAACTTATGTAGTATGACTGTCAAACCTACACATGTAGAATCATTTTACAATCCACAGAAGAAAAATAAGTACTTCTGAGTCTGTAAAGTGCATGTGTAAAACTGCTTGACTCAATAGAGAAGTGCTTATTTCCCCCCCTTGGAAAGGAGTCTGCCTGGCTGGTTCAAAGGTAGGTTCTATAATTGGGTGAGGTAGTTCCTGCCTAAGGTGTCTGGGAGACTGTTGATTGCCTAAAAGATCATAGAATTATAGAACATCCCGAGACGGAAGGGACCCACAAGGATCGAGTCCAACTCCTGGTACCACACAGATCTACCCAAAAATTCGGACCATATGACTAAGAGCACAGTTCAAATGCTTCTTAAACTCCGACAGTCTTGGTGCTGTGACCACGTCCCTGGGGAGCCTGTTCCAGTGTGCAACCACCTTCTTGGTGAAGAACCTCTTCCTGGTATCCAGCCTGAACCTCCTCTGTCTCAGCTTGACACCATTCCCTTGGGTCCTACCACTGGTCACTAAAGAGAATAGATTGGTGCCTTCCCCTCCACTCCCACTTGTGAGGAAGCTGTAGGCTGCAATGAGGTCTCCCCTCAGCCTCTTCTTTTCCAGGATGAACAAACCAAGTGACCTCAGTCGCTCCTTGTACATCTTCCCCTTTAGGCCCTTCGCCACCCTAGTAGCCCTTCTCTGGACACTACAATAGTTTCATATCCTTTTTGTACTCTTGCACCCAGAACTGCACACAGTACTCGAGGTGAGGCTGCAAGATGGAGAAAGTCTGTCTCAATTTGTGTTTGGGCTACAAACAGGCTGGTCAGTTGCTGATTGTACAAGGATAGCCTGCAACTTTGCTGCTTCTGTCTCTGTTGAAAGACTTCTACTAAGATCCTACCGTGAGTAGTAATGGGACAAGAACTCTGGCAACCTTTGAGGACACACATCCATTGTATATTGTGATGTCCAACCATAAGAGATGATATGGGGCTACGTGTTCCATTGTCATGATCTTCGAAAGGAGGAAAAAGTCCAGTTTGTCATTTTTGAAAACTATCAGTTGTAAAGTGAAGGTATAGCATGTAGAACAAACTTCCTGATGTTTCAAGGTCTTCAACTACTACTCAGTGGCTAGGCTTTGTCTTCGATGTGAATGCCTGTACTTCATCTATTTTGTTACCATGAATTAGCTCCAGGTCAGGGAAATTTTACAAATGGAAGTAAAAAGACAAAGTGAAAAAGGTTAGACTTATAAAGTATGTTTAAGGTATGTACTGGCTGCCACTAAACTTCACTTTCACTGCTGATTTGATAGGATTTGCTTTCTGAATATTAGTGTATCTGGATTTCAGCCTGGCCTTTTTAGTTAAGTCCAAGTTTTGCTGGTATGTATGTTTAAGTATCAGCAATTGTGTTTCTGGACTAGGACCATCTATACCTGACTAATGCTAATGCACAAAGTAGCAGGGATTAGATAATTGAACATTCCTGTCTATTTGCTTGTTCAGCTATTTCCTGAAATATACAATGAGATAACTAATAACTCAGAAGTACATTTAAATTAGGGCAGAGTCTCTGATCTGTCTACATGCAGGAGATGCTCAACATAATTTATTCTCCAATCTTTTACTTTAAAAACATTCTAGAAATATCGGATTAAGTAATGAATAGATAATTTGTTTCATAAGTCTTTTAAAATACAATTTTTGTGTACTGTGCAAAATTTCCCCCTTGATTTCTTTCTCCTTTAGCGCTACTTTAGATGAAGATGGAAGTAGAACGTAGTTGAAATGACTATATTATAAGTGGTGCCAGTCCCTCAAAGGCTTCTGTCCAGTGCTGGTGGAGGAGGAAATCGGTCAAGTACAAACAATGTGGCTTTTATTACACTCAGCCAGCAATAATAAACCTTTGTACTTCAGCAAGATTTTTTTCCCTTTGCTTTTTAAAAAGACACAGACAAGGAATATCCTGATCCCTTCCTTGGGGAGGGGGGGAGGGCGAGAGGGAAGAAAAACAGGAGGGGGGGGGAGGGGGGGG
>NC_048893.1:132265797-132315896 GCF_011077185.1 Oxyura jamaicensis
CCACTTTCTTTTTCAATGGCTAAGTACCATTTAGCCTCATAGTTTGTGGGGGACTGCTGTTAAGTTTGGACATATGGTGCTTCATGCATCTCTGATATTTATCAGACTCCGTGCAACTTTAACTTCTGTAGGATGAAGTGACTCTTCAAATCTTTCCTGGATTATTGCATTTGTAAGCATATTTTTGTTCTTAGCCAATCATTTGTTTTTATGAGGTGAAAACATGTTTTGGGGCACAACCGTATTCTGTAGTTTTATGGTTGGTCAGCTTTATTTATTTTAAGGTTTCCTGTTTTCTGGGGATACAATTACACTTCTGTCCATACAGTAATTTGTCAGGAAAATACAAGACTTAATATGTCCAACTGCAGCAATTGAAGGAACAAAAGCTACTGGAACAATCTGTTGTGTACTTGGCCTGTCATGTATCTTCCATAGAGGTGCTGCTATAGTAAACCTTCAAGACCTTTTTGAAAGTTCCCTTTAGTCAGAAGTGCTTGGAAAGGTCTAAATCTACCCTTGACCTAGTGATATAGGAAATTGTTAAAACTGTACTTCTATGGGAAACTAAATCAAGTATCTCCATGCTGAATTTGAGTGAAGTAACTGGCCTGTAGTGGTTTTACCTGGGCTGGCAGCTGAGCACCACACAGCCATTCACTCACCCTTCCCCCTCCCTCTCTGGGATGGGGGAGAAAATTGGAAGAAAAAAAAAATAATATATATTTATTTTTTTTTTTTAAAAAAAAGAAAACCAGTGGGTTGAGATAGAGACAGTTTATTAGCATAGAAAAGAAAGGGAAATAATAATGATAATAGTATTACTGATAATAATGTGCACAAGCAAGCGATGCACAATGCAATTGCTGACCGATGCCCAGCCTATCCCCGAGCAGCCGCCTCCCTCACCCCGGCTAGCCACCCCTATATATTGTTTAGCATGACACCATATGATATGGAATACCCCTTTGGCCAGTTTGGGTCAGCTATCCTGGGTCTGTCCCCTCCCAGCTCCTGCTGCACCCCCAGCCTGCCTGCTGGCAGGACAGAGCGAAGAGCTGAAAAGTCATTGGCTTACTGTAAGCACTGCTCTGCCACAATTAAAACATCAGCATGTTATCAACATTATTCTCAGCCTAAATCCCAAACACAGCACCCTACCAGCTACTAGGAGGAAAACTAACTCTATCCTAGCTGAAACCAGGACGTGGCCAAATTGTTTTTTTATATGCTTCCAGTTAAAGGAGAAAGCTAAAGAAAAACTAAAATAAGAAGATAGAAGTACAGACAAACGATGAGAGAAAGCTTTAATGTCCTAAATAAAGATTTGGTTATGTGACTTAGCCACAAAGCTTTTTTTTTTTTTTTTTTTCCCAGTTTTATTTTTTCCTGCTTAGTTTTATTCACTATCTTTCCTTTTACCTTCATTGTGAGGGGGGGGGGGGGGAAATCACTGTGAAAAGCACTTTTAGTTCATCATCAGAGTAAGTGAAAAATAGTGTATTAATGATTACCTGAACTTATTCTTTATGTACTACCAGAGGCAAATTGCAACTACTTCTTTTTTTCATAGCAAGTCAGGGGTCAATCCCTTTTGGTTTAGACTATGTTTCAGACATCCAATTCGAAGTTTTAAATTTAGTACTTATCTCAGTTCAGGGAGTAGGAGGCAAGTATTTACAACAGCAGACAAGAAATTAGAATATCTGGAGAGAGATCCGGATTCATTATTTGGGGTTGTAATATAAATATGGCTTGAAACTCTTTACTGTTATGAAGATTCATAAAATCATAGTGAGCATCCAAAGGAGGGCAAAAAAGATGGTGGAGGGTCTGGAGGGGAAGACATGAGAAGTGGCTGAGGTCCTCTGGTTTGATCGGCCCAGAGCAGGCTGAGGGGAGGCCTCATGGTGGCCTGCAGCTCCCTCACGAGGGGAGTAGAGGGGCAGGCGCTGAGCTCTGCTCTCTGGAGACAGTGACAAAACCCAAGGGAATGGCATGGAGCTGGGACAGGGGAGGGTCAGGCTGGGCGTTAGGAAAAGGTTCTGCACCCAGAGGGTGGTCGGGCACTGAGACAGGCTCCCCACGGCAGTGGTCACAGCACTGAGCCTGCTGGAGTTCAAGAAACATTTGGACAATACCCTCAGACATAGGGTCTGATTTTGGGGTGGTCCTGTGTGGAGCCAGGGGTTGGACTTGATGATCCTTGTGGGCCCCTTCCAACTCAGGATATTCTGTGATTCTATTCTGAAATATCAGGGGCCCATAAAGTATAAAGAGAATCTGATAATTTTGTTTAATGGCACCCTGATATTTATAGTACTTTAACAGAGACCAAATGATTGTGAGCCAAAAAACAATTTATCTGGAATTAGAAAGGAACTCCCACCATGGGTGTTTTATTGAATTGCTCCTTTTGGAAATCACGAACCTGTTTCTGAACTATGTGAAAAACAGAAAGTTTGACTGGTGTGTCTTAATTAGCATGGTGATTCTGTGTTTTTAATTCTTACAGGGTGTAATTCAAAAAGAATTAAGTGGGTGGTTCAACACCAGGACTTGACTTAAGTGCTTGGTATTCTTCTCTGGCATATCAAATATTAAGGGAAGTTGAACAAGGTCTATATTCCAAATTGTTAAATTTTGTTTTAGTGGTGTATCTCTATCGACTTCCTGTATAATAAGTAATTAAGTAAGAAAAAAGTAACACACATTTTCAGGATCTTTGAAATCTAGAAACTGCAAAGAGGTGGATATTGTTTACAGAGCAAGTTGGAGATGAATCTTTGAGTCAAGGTCTAGACTATACTTAGAACATGCAATGCTAGTTTCTTTCTAACTTCAGCTGAGCAATAAAGAAATGGTGATATTGATATTTCAGTTGAAAAATAGATTGACAAGGGGAGAGACCAGAATCCAAAACAGAAGAAAGAGGGGATCACTCTGGAATGCCACTGGCAATAGTATTTCTGGGCTGAGTAGTCTTATATACCCCAGAAGTGATCATCTCACCTGGAGTGTAGCAGGTAAATATATATTTTGTTCTGTCTAGTATCCTACATCGTTGCAAAGTAGAAAGATATTTTCTCTATTCAAGTGGTTACTAGTGTAAACTAGGAAATAGCATAGCAGATGCATGAACAAAGTCATGGAAGCAAGATACTCTGGCAAAGCTGCATATGGTGAACGCTGTAGGAGGCATTTTGGTCCCGTTTTCTATGCCGTTAAGTGCTCTTTATCAGACCGTGTCCTCAGATACATGATCACTGAAGGATGTAAAAATGCTTTGCAAAAGAAATCGCATATTTACTTACTGCGTTCACTAATATAAGATACACAAATTTAGAACAATGAGGCATCCTATGAAACCTCTAAATTCCTTTGTTTCTCTCTCGTGTTTTTTTAGGTGTAGATCAGAACTCTCTAGGGTGGTGGAGGTATAGAAGCAGTGGTCTAAAGAGTTATGAGCAGCAGCCCACAGCTTGTTTGTGGAACAGTGTGAAGACACTGGGAAGGTTGAGTGGTAGTCTGCAAGGTATTTGGTCTGACAGTGGTCTGTGGGTTGAAAAACAAACAAACAAACAAAAAAACTGAACAATGCCACTTTGATGTCCAAAACCTTCCTACTCCTCCTTCTGTGTTGTCTTGCTCAACTATTGTAGAAGCCCACAGCTGCTTGTCTCATCTGATTTCCTCTACCCTCTCTCAAATGTTAATCTGGTTACTTGGGCAGGCTCCTTTCCTTTGATATGTCCATTCTTGCCTTTTTTCAAGAACTGTTGATGGCCCCCTCCACCTTTTAAGACATGTATTGCTAGTCTGTTCAAGTTCTGTCACAAGACAAGCTGTAGATTAAAGAGCAGAGAAATCCGACATTCAGTAGCGAGATTGTAATCTGCTACAATTTACCTAAGTTATCTCTGACACTCAGCAGAATTGCCTGTCCTGCTTGTGGCTACCAACAAAGACCATCACATGGCCCAGTGGGAAATGTTTCTTCTAACTGTAAATAATAGCGAATACATCTGATTCTTTCTGTAGGCATCTGTGGAAATCAGGACCATCCCCTGTGGGACTCAAAAAGCAGCCCTCAGGGTCAGGGATCTCACTTGACCTAGTTTATTCTTTGTTAAAACAGATGGTATCTATCTGAGCAGGGATAACTTAGTTTTAAGAAAGAACTGGGGATTAAAATGATGGGAAGCTGGAACAGCTGGGCCTAATTAATGGGAGCAAGCAAAGAGGCAAACTGAACATTAAATTCAGTCACCTACATCAATAGCAAAATAGTCAGTACATGACTAGTCACTCAATTATTTTAGCTGATTATTTTAGTTGCAGGATTGGTTTTCCTAGCATCAAATGTATCTTAAATTGCATCAGAAATATTCCCACATTCGTTATTCTTTTCTACCAGGCTTCAAAGAGCAAAATCCTGGAAGCTGGATATGGTGTTTTGGCATGCTGTAAGGGAATCCAGCTTGTTTCATATGACTGAGAATGCCCTTCTTGTGTTTGATACCCAGCCTAAGCTGCTCCTCCGCAGTATTTGTCCTCCTCCTTGTTGTGTGTTTAACACGAGAAGGTTACCTAATTGAGAAGATTATTGGCATTCCTTCAAGTTCTGCAACCGCACTGAATTTGCAAAGGGATCCAAAAAAATTATTGTTTCTGTTGTAAACAGATTATACTGGATTAGTGGTTAGCATTTTGCATGATTGTTCTGTTTGCCCCCTTAGTCCTGAAAATCTTGGAATTGTGTTCATGTTGCAAATGGCATGAGCACTCTTCATTGCTTGTGTTACTAGTGGCAAGAAACCTTCATTTGCTAGATGCCTTTGAGGGGAGATGGGGACTCATCCAGAATGGTATGTAATTCCTGACGTCTCCTATTTTGAACTGAATATAAAATAAATGTCAGCAGAATATTATGCAAATCTGCAAATACCATATTTCCTTTCATTGCTATATGTAAGATGTGCATGGGCAAAATATTTCTATTCTAAGGTAATACTAAGGTTTATTTGCCTGTGTTGCAGAGGGGCAAATTATCCAGTTTCAAATAGCTGAGCTTTGAGGAGATAGGGGCACAGAAATTGCGCAGGGATTAACAAGTTGTTCCATGACCTTAGTGTCACTTTCGTGGAGGATGAGAGGCAGCGGTGCTTTGACAGAAGACGTGTAACCCTGCCTCTTTCTGTTTCAAAGAGCCGTCTCTCAATTTTATGGGAGCGGTGCCTCTCTTTTACACGCAGCCACTTCACTGCCTCAATTTGTTAGGCTTCTTGCCATGAACATGGGGGCAGAGTTCCAGCTAGTCTCAGTGGCAAGGCAGGCCCGTGTAAAGCAGCTAGGTATTCCTGACTGTGCTACAGAACCATAACAAGTCTCTCTTGTAGCCTGCCCACCCTTCCACCCTCCCCAGATGTCTGCAGAAATGTGAACATGAGCAGGAGATCCAGAACAAAGTGAGATATTTGAATTGTACTTGTTTTTGTATCCAAACTTCATCTGGTTGCCCACAGACTGGGTAAACATTAAAACAAACAAACAAATGCCACAGTTAGTCCTGCATGTGGCAGTGCGAAACCATAAATTAAACCACACTTGTGTGCATTTATACAGCTGCTGTTTTTAAGTTTCAGCAAGATCCCTGCCACCCAGTTCTTGTTAACAGCCCCACAATATTAAAGATATTTTTTTTCTATGTTAGAAAAATACCTGGTACTCCCGTGTTTGCTCTTTGGTTCTCTTTGCCACAAGAGGAGTTTGAACAACTTAAACAGTGCAAGCAAACCTCCATGTAAATTGCAAAGCATTCCTATTTTTCTTTGGGACTTTGAGGGTGTGTATTGTTTGTCAAAAGTGCTGGAAGGGTGGTGGTTGTATGTCTGGGTACTGTCACTGCCAACAGATGTAGGCCTAATGGATTTTCTGAGAAGATTTGAAAGGGAGACAATTCGTATCGTGAGAAAGAGACATCTGCAAACAAATGTTGAAGAACTTCTTGGTCTGCTGAGTTAGAGGGATTCAGGATTGTCAGCTTGATTTCCGTAGCTGCTTGAAATTAGGCTGGAGATGTTTGAAGAAAGTCTGCGTGCAACCAGGCAAACAATGAAACTGGTTCGGGAGGTTGTAGGTTCTCGTCTGTCTGTGTGGTCTCTGGCTTTTCCCCGAGGCTCCCTGGATGAGGTCTTGCCACCCTTCTGGAACAGCCTGCCAGGCACTGCTGCTCCCGGCAGGAAGGTTTTTAAAGAGGCCGTGTTTCCAAATTTAGAGCCATTGCTAAAGAAGTCCCTGACGGGTCCTGCTGTGAACGTGGTGGAACGTGGCGTTACTATTATTATTTCTGAGCACCGCCACTTGTACTGCTGGAAAAAATAAAATATTCTAAAATGAGAATTTCTAGGACAAGTGAGGTGCTTCATGAAACATGAGGGCATTAAAGACCCAGGAAACAATTAGTTATGTGGTCACCTCCTACTTTCCTCATGAATGTGTCTGTGGGAGTATTTTATTCATGCAAGTATCAAAATGTATATGAAAACAGCATTTACTTGTGGGGCTGGTACTGTTCATTTCCCTGAGTCAGCATTTGGAAGACTTAAGAGTTTTTAAGATGCTTTTTAGTGTTGATGCATGATAAGCATCAGTTATTCTGCATTCAAAATGTTTTTCCAGGGACTTGAACATGCATTTCAGCTCCTAATTTTGAAATGACCAAAGTTATTTTTTTCATGTACGCATCCAATAAAGATATAAATAATAAGTATTTTAGTCTGAACAGATGGTTGTGCTTGGATATTCTGTTTTTAATCTATTTTTTTAAACTTCGTAAGCTCAAGTCCATGAAAACAAGATTATTTACAGGTATAGTCATTTATTGTGACTGCATTGCTAGGGGATTTAATTGCATGATAAATTTTCCAGGGTAACCTGGTGGCTCACTTCAATACAACAGCAAGCTTTATCTGAGACCTGTTTACAGTTTTCATGGTTAAAGAACTGTAATTCAGGACGGGTGGGAATATGTGTTTAAAAGACAAAACAAAAGAAAAAAAAATGCTTTGATATAATCTTTTAGACAACTGTAATACTTGTTGGGTTTGTGTAGTGAGAAATATTATCTCGAAAGCTGTATTGGTAGTGGAGCTACAACTTCTATAGAATTGGATTGCTGAAGTTGTTAGTTCCTGGTTTGTAGTGTGAATATTTTGTTTTTAGTAAATGCCATGCTTTAAACAATATTACAAGTGACTTGAAAGAACAACTGTTAAATAAAGTGTAAATGTTTTAAGTGTAACTTGAGTTTCCTGAATCTGCTACAGGGATTTTTTTTTTTTTTTCTTGCCACTGTAATGCAGTTTTGGAACACCTTTTATTTTTTTTCTCCTCCCACCCTTCCTCTTTCCATATACTTATTCATCCCCTTCACCTGCTACACATCTTAGAAAGTTGTCTTGTGGTATTGATTGATCATAACCAATCAACCCAACCTGAAATCAGCTAACACGCTTGCTAATAATACTGCATCAGGTCAATGAGCGGCCTTCCTACAGCACGTGCAAGGCAGTAATTGCAAGAGTGAGTATAAAATTTTGACTTCTTTTGGAAGGCACTTCTGAGCAAGAGAGTGGCCTTCTACAAATCCGGCAATTGGTTTAAATGCCACTTTATAGTGGGACATGTTTCTGTCAGAGAATAGGATTAAAAATCTCTTCTGTACTGTTCAGTGGAACCTACATAACGTTGTTTAAAGAGCGCAAAAAAAAAAAAAAAAAAGAGCAGGCACCCAGAGAGCTGAAGTAGTTAATCTAGAAATGTGTAATACTGTGCTGCTCACAAATGGAACTGTGGCTAAACGTAATAGTTTTAATTTTCCTTTCAAACTCAAAAATAATTCTTGGTTCAGTTATGTATAATTGTCTTGAGTGCAAGGCATTTAAAAGGAAACTTAACGATTACTGTATTGAATGAAGACAAATGCATAATACATTATTCAAAAGACAATATGTTTTTTGACTGCTTTTTATTTGCCTTTTATATTTTTAAGAGTGAATTGAAAAAGAAGTGCATTAACTACAAAAAAAAAAAAAAAGTGCCTGAAATGTACTCTTACCATGCAATATAACAATGCAGCACTACAAGGAGATATTTTTTGTTGTTTATATACTAGTCAGCACTTTTAAGTATTTTTTTTTTCCAATCATTCCCTTCCCCTACTGAATCACTTCATTGCTCTGTGCACATTTAAGGGAATGAGCTCCTCACCTGAATATTAGCAGACAGCTGTTTTCAGTTACTGAAGTCTTGGTAGATTAATATTGCTTTATTTTTATGTTGATCTTTTTTTACATTCTCTACTCTTGTTATGAGTTCCTATTATTTCAAACACTAGTGGATTTAGCTACATTGTTTTAATAATATATGGAAAGTTAATATTTACTTAGTACAAACAATAACTTAAATCTGTTACAATTGAATGTTAATTTCTTGGTCAGTGATGATTTTTTTCCCTTTATGCCATGTGCTGTGTGTATATAGGATAAGCTGAATGCTATTTCTGAATCTTTGTTGAGATTACGTGCCCTGCTCCTACCTAAATTAAAACAGATCTCAGAAATTTAAGATGTTTCCCAGCCTTTCTCCTATACTTGAGAACAGTTTTGCATGTTTCATTTATCTTGGTTACATTTGAGTCTTCTCTGTTACTGACTTGTTGTTTCAGATCTTCCTTACGCTTTCTCAGGACCACTGCTCTTGGCAAGAAATGCTTCCAGTATCTATCCAAAGAACGGCAGTATCACAGTATTGTTATTTTTATTAGACCATTATCACTAAAACTTGACAAATTCCAAGGGAAAAAAGTGTGGGAGCAACTAAAAAATGTAATAGTGAGGTCCTGTAGGTTTTAAATTAGCAAATCGTTTTTTTTTAATAATACATTGATGTTTTTCTTCAACTTTTCAGGCACAGGTACATTTGGGCGTGTTCATCTTGTGAAGGAAAAAATGGCCAAACGTTACTTTGCACTGAAAGTAATGAGCATTCCAGATGTCATTCGACTGAAGCAAGAACAACATGTGCACAATGAAAAGTCAGTCTTGAAAGAGGTCAATCACCCATTTTTGATCAGATTGTAAGTTGCTGGTTTTTTATTAAAATAGTATATGAAGTGCATTTAAAACTAAGCATTCCAGATTCTTACTGTAAGTTCTTATGTACGTAACCAACAACAAATGCTTAATTTCTGTTAAGTAATCTAGTCTAAATTAGACTTCAAAGTAAAATATTTATTATGGAAGAACTAAGAGTATAAAAACAAAAATCACAATTTAAGCAATAAATTATTACAAGTTTTTACGCTCTGTCTCTAGTTTTTTTTTGTTTTGTTTTGTTTTTCAAAGAGCAATAGAGATTTTCTTAAGTGAGGGAAAAACAAATAAATGCTAACATTGGCTTATCAAAATGAGCCCTAGAATAATTCTTAAGGAGGAGGCTTTTTTTCCTTGTGTGCTGTTGCTTTTTCCAGCATAATTACGCTATTAGTTTCCAGCTAGTGTTCATAAATCCTGCATGTGGCTTAATATCAGTAAGATGAGTTCTAAGGGATGTGAAGCTTGAGATGCATGCAGGAAAGCAAGATGAGAGTACATCTGGTTAGACTGGTTAAAATATGGGCGGAACAGGAGGAACAGGACTTTATTTGTATACTTACGTACATAAATTCTATTTTAAGAAAAGAGGAAAAAAATGTACATCTATGCATCTATAGTAGCGCAGCAAGTGTGGGAACAGAGGAAACCTGTGTGACAAGTGAGACAGGGTCATGAGGATTGGTGTCCATACAGAAGCAGTGGTCAAAAAATCCAACTGATTAAGTTTTCTTGTTGTTTTTTGTTGTTGTTGTTGTTGTTCTTGCCTTGTTTCCAAAATGCCGGATTTTAAAGCTGGCAACAGAAGGACACAATTCAAATGCAAGTTGATTTGTGTGCAAAGGAACTGTTCTTGTCTTCTAGCTCTCTTCCTTTTCTGTTGACATGCTCCATGTGATGCTGCATCAGCTGTGCTCTTATAATTGTCTGAGTCCCTTGGCAAAGGAGACTCAAAGCAACCTAGCTGGAATGAGCAATTTACATTTTAAGTCATGTTCATATTTGTGTGCTTTATGTCAAACAAACGTTCATGGACAGTTACCACTGACTTGATAACAAATGAGGATTTTTCTAGCTCCAGCCTGCTCCTCTCCTACTCAATACATGTGTTTTTATCATTAAATTTTTGTCTGTAGTTGATCAGCAAAGAGACAACTATTTTTCTGCTTCAATGCCTTTAAACCATGCTATTTACAGTCTGGTTTTTGCGTTCCCATCACCACCTGAAACATGGATAGTATCGTCCTCTAGCTGCAAATTCAAGGAATTTGGCCAGTGCAGCATAATACTGTATTTTGTAGCACTTTATGATGGGAATTTAAGTAGTGCTGTACATCATCTAGTTCTGACCTTCACCATTCCGGTACCTTAACTTTACATTGTTAGTTTTTTTTTTTGTTTGTTTGTTTGTTTTTCCTTTTCCTGTTACATTTAAGAAGTATTGTATAGTGAGTTTCTGAATCAGTTTTTCTGTAAACAGAAGTTATTTATCTACTTATCTCTTAAACTGTTTCTTGGAAATGATTCATGCTCTTGTAACAGCTGGTCATTGAAGACTCCTATACAATTTTTACTGACAAGTTTGAATGAAGTGTCATAACTCTGAGTGCAGCAGTTCACATGGCACTGCAATTTTAACATGTATCTTTAATTTTTCAAGAAAATCAGAATTAATAAAAATCATGTTTTATAGCCCTGTAAGCTAAAATAGGTTATTAGACTCTAAGAGTTCACAATAGCTTCCACAGTTCATATAAAGAAGCCAGATTTGTATGCTATTCTAATCTCAGCTTCTGTAGTATTTTCCTTTTATATATTAAAATACAATGCAAAGCAATCTGTATTACAAATAATAAAGTTATTTTCCATTTTTCATACATAATAAATAACACATCAATTTTTGTGTATAGACAACCCTTTAAAACTCACTGCTTAAAGATGTGACTTCCAGTACAAATACTGTGATATTTGTACTAGGTCTTCCCTTTTTTCTTGTAGTCTTTCTCAGATTTTGCCCTTTCTTTCCCCTGTAAATCTTTTTTTTTTTTTTTTTACATACATGGTTTGCTTCATTTTATCTGTTCCTGTCCCTCTTTCTTCATTTCTTGTAGCTGTAACTTCGCTTAACTCCTTAAAAACATCTAAAGAGAGTTTTTATGTAGTCCAGAAACACTGTGAACATCATCAGTAGCCACTTAGTGATGCTGAAGACTCTGTAATAGTCTAAAAAAATAGAAAAGCCTGTGCCTTTGAACCCATAGAGGAGCTGTAGCTGGTGTCTGATAGTTTCTTGTTTGGTTGCCCTTAGTGCCAGCATCAAGAAAGAAAGTAGAAAATCTTACTGAGCAAAACTCAGTCTTGGGTTTGGAAGCTGAGTTTGCCCTGCTTATCGTTCTTGAGACTCACTACCTTCATTAGGAACTAGTTAATGAAGCCAAAAAAAAAAAAAAAAGCTATTTGATCTGTACATTTTTGTGATACTACAGGAACATTTATTAGAAGCTGAAGTAACTTCCATTCTTCTATAAAGAAAGTAGATGAGGATACTTTTTTTGACTGTCATAATAACTGTTTGTTTTGAAATAGTAAAATATTCTTCCAGGCTTTATTAAATATTGGTTTTCTTCTGAATTGTTAAGTTACATTTGGATGTGTGGTGTATGACTTGGTTAATGTGGGCAGAAAGAAGAATAGCTTAGTTCTAGGAATGAGGAAGAGAAGGTTCCCATATTCTGTAATGAAGCATTTGAAAGCCATTTAGGGTGATTTTCTTTTTCCTTGGCTGTTCTTTACTGCACTTTAGGAAAGAAGGTACCACAGTATTTCTTAAAAGAAAGGCAATAGTCTGAGCAACAGAAGGTAATTTTCATTAAGTTAGTTCTGAGGTAAAGAAATGATCCTGCTTTGCTTTTCTATTGATTTGTTAAAGATATCATAGAAGAGCAGGCATTGTGATCTGACACTTATCTAGTAACCTACTCACTTCAGTTGGGGTAGTATATTACTGTGTAGGAAGGGTACAAGAAGGGAAGGAGAGCTCTCTGGTGTCCTCTTTGTGAACATACTGTCATAAACATCTTTATAAATGCAGATTCTGCTCATCCTCCCCTTTACTTTGGCAATATTTGATTAAGTAAAATAGTATGTATGTGAGAATCATCTGGTCCTAGCACACTAACAGTATACAAAGTCAGTTACTAGGTGCCTAGCAGATACCTGTTTGGTACAAAGCAAAGGAGTCTGTCAGTTAATTTTTTCTTTCTAAGCCAGTGCTGTGCACGTTTTTAACTCTGTGTTTTTACTTTTCAAGTTAAGTTAGCTACTTGAACAGCTCTTACATAATCTTGCTAGGTTCTTGGGGTTTTAATATTTGTACAATGGGAACCATTAAAGTATTATGTACATACTTGGGGTAATAGAGATTAGTTTACAGACATTTACTTCTGAAGTAAATTGCAGAGATAATTTGTTTAATCAATAAAACAATATTTTTATTGCAGATTCTGGACCTACCATGATGAGCGTTTTTTATACATGTTAATGGAATATGTGCCAGGGGGAGAACTTTTTAGTTACCTGCGCAACATGGGGCGTTTCAACAACAGTACAGGACTGTTTTATTCTACAGAAATTATTTGTGCAATAGAATACCTGCACTCCAAAGAAATAGTTTACAGAGACTTAAAACCTGAAAATATATTACTAGACAAAGAAGGACATATCAAGCTTACTGATTTTGGATTTGCTAAAAAACTGGTGGATAGGTAAGTACGTTTTTGTTATGGCTTAATACAGAAAACATAATTATAGTTGGAAGAAAAAAAAATATTTCAGAGCTCTGATTTTCCTCTAATTCCCAGTGTGGTTCATACGTGTCAAATTCTGTAATATAAAGGAGATGGGTTTTACTGAAATCAGTATTACACCTTAGGTATAATTAGGAGCGTCATTACAGAAAAGCTACTGTAGAAAAATGTTTTAATGTGAGTAGAGTTGTGCATTCAGGTTTACAGCAGTCCTTTTATTAAAAAAAAAAAAAAAAAAAAAGAAGTTAAAGTAAAATGAGAAAAAAATGAGATGTATATATCGATACATTAAATGGGACATAATCTTTTATACAAGTTGAATTGCTATATATTTTGTAACTGCTCTGTCCTTCAGATTTCCCTTTATTGCATTTCCAAAATCTAATAACATTTTACAACTGGATACTGTTTTTTACTGACATGTTGCTAAAATGAAATTACAATATCTAGATTAAAACAAATAAGGCCAGCTTTAGGACCTCCACACACACGAGAAAAGTGCTGAGAGCATTTTAGAAATCACTTTGTCCATTTTATTGTATGTAAGCTTTTTGATAACGCAGAGCTTTTTCTCCTTCATTTCTTTCTCTGTTCTCTCACTTTGAGCTACTTTTACAGGATTGTTGTGTTATTAAAAGTAAGCAAGAAGTTCCCTTACATTGAAAATAAGGGAAAATAAACTAGTCTGTAATGTTAGAAAAGCCCTGTGACAAGGTATGGTGTTACATCCCAGCATCCTCTCATGAGAGAGACCAAATCTGATTGTTCTAGTTGAGATAAGTAGATGACTGTTTGAATCAAACAGATGCTGGTCCTCTTTGCTTGCCTGTTTCACCTGTTTGATGCTGCTTTTGCGCAGTTCAGCATACGGGGGAAATTGACAGGCTGAAATTGAAATGAAGGTGAATCTGAGAGACCTAGTCTTACTGGATCCATTATGAAGCTAAAATCAGGTAGGACAGATTGAATCACGGTATGGTGGTCATAAAAGTTGCATCCCTGTGTGTTACGTGCTCATGGTACTGCATTGCCTCAGCATAGAAGAATGCCAGGCACAAATAAATATGCTGGTTCTGTTTACCATTGAAGTCTAACATTCTCTTTTAAATCCATGATGTTTTACGATCTGTACATTTGCTTCAATTCAGTTCCTAATGGGCAAGCAGATTGGTTTATAAATGTTGGCATTCCTTCTTTTTTTTTAAATAGTTTGTTTTTAATTCAAAATGACTTTTTGCAGGAAGAGAGTAAGGCAGCTCTGATGTAAGAAGGTAGAAGGCTCTCTTTATAAGACATTTTCATACTAATTTTTATAACTTCCTACTTCTAGTAGATGTAGATGCTGCCACTTAGTGGTTATTCTTAATTTGGATTTCTGTGGATTTAAGGCACAGCAGGAGTAACCATCTATACAGGGTGATAGTTCATATTAAAGTATGTTTTTCAGTCTGAAAGATAAATACATACAAGAGTCAATTTGATCAAGCACATTTCAGGGCATCAAAACAAGTTATCACTACCATTTCTTTTTTTTTTTTTTTTTTTTGCATGCCATCTTTGTGAGTATGTGTGTTTGTGTGTCACGTAGGGGTGCTAGTCATTTGGTGTTGAATTAAAACGTAGAATGCTACACTAGTTTTATATTTGTAGCTGCTTCACCTGTAAATGTACAACAGGTAATATAAAATGCTGAATACAGACTTGGAAGGAATGAGGACTTTATTAATTTAATTAATTAAGTATTGATAACTCAAGTAACTCAAGAGTATAGTAGAACTCAAATGATCTTTCAAAGGAAAGCACAAAAATAAATTTTACATTTTTCATGCACAGATTGCACTCAGTGTTCTGAAAGTTTTAAGTAAGCTTATGATTTTTCCTTTTTTTTTTTGGTGGCAGGGGGTGAGGGTAACATTCACTGTTAATTTTAGATTGCTTAGCTTTAATTCTATTTGCCCTCCCTTCCCCCCAAAACAAACAAACAAACAAAAAAAACTATTAACTTGAGACGTGATTAAGCTTAAAGATTTTTGGGACACTTGTTCACTCCTTTTAAACTGGATGTGCCTCATGATAATTCTGCACAAAAGACTTGAATATAGAAAATAAAACAAGACACAGCAAGTCTTGTTTTTATGTAACTGCCTTGTGTGTCACTGTAGAAGCAAGATTGTCTTGCAGAACAAACTTTTGAGGGCTGGAAACAAAGCAATTTCCAGTGAATATAATTATGAAGAAACCTCCAGAAGAGAACACCAAAAAGGACAGTGTTAATTATCTATGCATTGTGTGTGAGAAGTTTGGCAGGGACTACAGAGGAGGAGGCTAAATAGCCTGCAACAGTAGGACACAGTAACCATCCAGACTTTTAACTTTTTCAGGTAATGCTGTTAACAAGTCCAATATTTGATAGCTTATATTGGTGAACAGAATAGATTCTTCAGTTTCATTTCCTTGTTTTAAAATTACACACTCAACCTTATCAATTATTGCTTACCTGGATTTCAACTTTTATGTTGAAAACCCAGAGCAGTGGAATTTTTGTAGCAGCTCAAGCAACTGCAAAGGAAACATTTTTTCTGCTTCATGATTTATCTGCAAAAGGATGATCTGCAAAAAGATGAATATGCAACAGTCATGAAATGCTGCTAATAAAAGTAATACTTAAGATAATTTGATTTTTTTATAGAATTTACTTTATGCATTTTTCAAAATGCTAAGTAGTTTGTTTCTTGACCAACAAAAGAGCAAATAAAAGCTGTGATCAAAGGGTACAAATACAGAGCTTGACAAAGAATGTGGTCTTCCTCCAAGTTTTTGTGCATTTAGTAAACATAATTTTTTTGATTAAATTTAAGGGAAGCAGGTGACCTGCTGGTGGTAATAACTTTGGTTTCCTGGTGCGGCTTAGGACTTCAAGTTATGTTGTCTTTTCCTCGATTTGTAGTTTTCCTTTTCCTTTAATAAAAAGATCTTATGTACCCGTAACAGAGGCTCATTTTTGTTACATTGTCACCAGCCAGTTATATGGGTCCTAGAAGTCATAGTCAGGTATTAGTTGAGATTTCTGTATCTAAATGACCTTGTTAAAAGAACGAAAATCACCACACGCTTCACTTTTGCTTAATTTATGCCTTCATAGTAATTCTGGGGAAGGAAAGGATGACTGTTGTGGGATATTGTCCTGCCAAGTGCCTGGCTTATTTACTAAAACAAATGTGCCTGCTTTACCTGCTGTATTTGTACAGCCTTGCTTCCCAAATACAAGAGTAAAGCTGGCAGCTGTTTTGTTTGAAGGGCGGGCTATGTCAGCATGAATAACAGTTTGTATCACGGATTGTAATACGAAGTCTTAAATTGGGGAGAGGGAGTGTTTGTCATAGTTTTGTTTTAAAAGGTACCAAAGTTTTGCTGGTTTTCTTAATTATCTAGTCATGATCAAAGCAACTGCTAGATGGCAGTAGTGTGTAAAGCAGCATTGTACATAAGAATTCACTTGAATATGCTCCATTTGGAAAATGAGTTTGTTCGCTAGCAATATAAATTATGCCGCCCTTTCATGATAAAAATTGAAGATTCATTCATTACACCAGTGAGTGTAGTTTAAAGAGCTATGGAGCATTGGAATGCACAGTATGTCAATAACACAGCATAGCTGGAGTAATTTTGCTTTTGCTATGTTAAAACCATTCCTAAATAAATTCAACTCTGATTAAACCTTTTAAAAATTGTTCATAGTTTGATATGCCACAAATATGGATCTTGAATATGAACTTATGTTTGGGAAGCAGGTGGTTTAAGTTGAGCAGAACAGTAGAAGGAAAAACTGGAAGATGAAAGGCATGTGTGTATTACTTGTTAAAGGTGATTGCCATTCATGTTAATGCATTTGTTCAGGACCATGTTACCTGTTTGATGCCTTGGATATATTTGCATTGCACTCACAAATAAAACAATCAGTTTATCTTTTTTCACTGTAGCCTGAATTTAAAAATAAGTCAAGTTCATGAAGCCAGGCAAATTCTGCACAGGTATTCTTACAAAGACAAGTTCACATTTCTGAAAAAAATAGTCTCAGAATATTCTATTTCAGACTGTAATTTGTTTTTTGTAAACATTAACTGCTTAGTTTCAGTTTGTTTCATTAATTTGTAGAATATGAAATAAACATTTCAATAAAATAGCAATAAATCTCACTTTTTATCCTGGGCTTTTAGTAAGAAACCTATGAGTAAAAACAAGACATTAAACAATATTTTAAAAAAGAAAAGTAACAAACATATTCAAACTTGCTTATTAACACTCTGTAAATCATTTAAATAATTGAAAATATAAAACATTTACTTTACAAAGGTTATTGTGAAAGTGATACTTTCAATACTATTTGAAAAACATCTTACTTAATAAGAGACTGTAAAAGGAATCTTACTATTTACTGATTTAAGCTACTATTTTATTCCCCCTTTCTCCCTTTACTTTTCTAAGCAAAAATCTTTCCTGGTGGCCAATAATCTTGCAGCTTTCTGGGCCTGTCAGAAGTAGTCCCAAGAGTCTGTTGTTTCCAGGGTAAAAACTACTGTTAATAATTTCAAAGCAATGCATAACCTAATGTATAGAGGTTATAGCACTCAGGAAAATTCAGCGCACGGATGTCTCCTGCAGCCAAGAAGTTCTTAATTTCCGTATTTCACCTTCTATACCAGGAGAACCGGACAGCATCACAACAGTCTTTTCAGATATTTATTTTTTTTTTTTTTTTTTTCCTCAGGACATGGACACTTTGTGGCACTCCTGAGTATCTTGCACCAGAAGTCATCCAAAGCAAAGGTCATGGAAGAGCTGTGGATTGGTGGGCCCTGGGAATTCTTATATTTGAGATGTTGTCAGGGTAAGTGGTAACGATTGCTATATGACAAGAATACTGTGTCAAAGTGTGTGTGTACTGGTTATGATTCTTTACTAGTTCTATTTGTGATACTCCGAAGAGCAAATTTTGGTGAAAGTTAATATTATCAGTTTCATTTCTGTCTTTTATGAAAGGAATCAGGAAGCTGTTAAAAAACAGCAGCTTCTTTGTTTAAAAACAAAAACCAAACCACCATGTATCAGCATTACTACTAGGATAACTAGTGGGGAGAATGTTGTTTCTGGTGTTTTGGAAATTTGTTTCATAGCAGTATTCACAGAATTTAGAAAATAAAACTAAAGAGATTTTT
This sequence comes from Oxyura jamaicensis, assembly GCF_011077185.1. Classification (NCBI taxonomy): domain Eukaryota; kingdom Metazoa; phylum Chordata; class Aves; order Anseriformes; family Anatidae; genus Oxyura; species Oxyura jamaicensis. The sequence goes on from NC_048893.1 coordinate 132,283,975, forward strand.
CTGGCATTAATATACTTAACTGTTTTGGACTTGTAAGTGCAGGGGAAAGCAAACTTTTCACAGCTTCCAAAGAAACGGTATATTTTCAATTTGTTTTATAGTTTCTAGGACTTCTTTCAGTGTCAGGGTACTGATGCCTGTGTGCTTGGTGCCTTCTCACATGCTGGCTGTGTGTCAGTTTGTCATTATGACCTTTAATTCTGGAACACAAGTCCTGTGACGTGTGGCTGAGGGAACTGAGGTTGTTTAGTCTGAAGAAGAGAAGCCTCAGGTGAGACCTTATTGCTCTCTACAACTACCTGAAAGGAAGGTGTGAGGAGCTGGGTGTCAGCCTCTTCTCACAGGTAACTAGCGATAGGACTAGAGGGAATGGCCTCAAGTTGCGCCACGGGAGGTTTTAACTTAGAAAATGGGAGAAATTTCTTCTTTGAAAGAGCAGTCAGGCATTGGAACAGGTTGCCCAGGGAAGTGGTGGTGTCACTGTCCTTGGGGGTGTTCAGGGGGTGATATTGGTCGTAGGGTGATGGTTGGACCAGATGATCTTGAAGGTCTTTTCCAACCTTAGTGATTCTATGACTATGATCTCCAGCCCCATGGAGCAAAGTCAGAACAAAAGCATACCTCCATGGGCTTGTTCTTCCTTTTCAGTGACATCAGTGACTTTTCAGTGACTTCCTTTGCAGTGGCATCAGCTCAGGGTTGTGCTGTTTGGGCAAGCAAGTCCAGCAGAGAGTCCATGATGGATGATCGCCTCAGAGCTCCAATCTGCAGCGTAGATTTGGTGTGAAGGAGCCCACCATCAAAACTGTATCTCATGGCAGCACCACTGCCTGCTGCTTGCTTTCTTAAAGTCCTAAAGGTTTGCACATATGTTTGCTTTGAATCTCAGGGCAATTTCGTAGCAGAAAAGGCACAGAAAAGTAGTGTTTCCTACTGATCCAGGCGGGGTTGTCTGAATGATCTAATAAAAAGTTGGTACTTTGTGTAGGCTGATCTGTGCAGAGGCCAGGCTTCACCTTTCCTCCACAGCGACCTGTAGGGGTGGGATTCTCTTGTTCCCTTCTCAGCAGGATGAAGGGAACATGAGATTCCCAGTAGCCTTTTTGCCACTAATCTTAGTCCTAGACAGCAGGAAGATAAAAGCGTCTGAGGCTGTAATGTTAGCGTAGAAGTTAATCTGCCACCTGTAGTCAGCAATTTCGCTTCCTGCCACAGGATTTGGTGGGACCACTGAATATCAGCTTTCTGTTCTGTCTGTGCAGTCCCAGTGTAAGTGCAAATTGGGTGTTTTTCCTTTATGTGCCTTACTGAGGTTGGTAGGATTCTCTTCCGAATGTTAACTTAGGAAAATGTTTCTATTGCTACTGTAGCAATTTACTGTTAGCTATTTTCCTAAGTTAACATACTGAATACAGTTGATACTCAAACAAGTTCTCATCTCTGGAGTCAGTGAGACCTCAAAACTGCATGGCACTGAAGTATGATGGGTATATACTTATTTTTTTTTTTTTTAAAAAAAAAAAGGGGGGGAAAGGGGGGTAGGGGAGGGAGCAGCTGCAGTCATTTCAAAGTGTAGGATCTTCTGCGTCTTGACATAGTGTGATGAGATCTCAGTTCCCCTAACTTAATGCAAACAGCTTGGCTATTGAGATTCTTAAGTGATAGAGGTAAATTTTGCATTTCTAAAAGGCGACTGAGATCTTATGTTGGCTGATTGACAGAGCAGCTGTCTGCTGCAAGTAGTTTTATAACGGCCTGCATATCATTATACTATTTCTGCTTTAATAAAGGTGTGTGTGTATGCTCTCCATAATGATGTGTGTATATGCTTCACTGCTTCACTTTTTTAATGTTTGGGTGGGGCCTCTGTCAAAGTCTGGTTGTTCTTAAGATTTTGGGGTTTCAAGGACTGGGGCTGGGGGGAGCAGAGACTATTATCCATCTTTTCTTTAAGAGGGCAGGGTATCATACAAGGGTTTTGCTTTTAGCATTTTACAAGCTTTTCATGGCTGTTGTCAGCAGCAATGTTTTAAAGCACTTTTCCTTAACAACTCAAGATGTGGCTTGGTATTTACTGTCAAGACTTTTAATGCAAAAACAGTCATAAGTGTTTCTTTGTGTTTTTTTCTTCCTTTTTTTTTTTTGGTGGGGTTATTCTGTTATTTTTTTATTCCTTTCAAACTAAGGAAAGATTTAAGAAATGGGTGCCTTGGTTTCAGCTGGGATAGAGTTAATTTTCTTCCTAGTAGCTCATACAGTACTGCATTTTGGAATTAGGATGACAGTAAAGCTGATAACACACTGATGTAGTTGTTGCAGAGCAGTGCTTTACACAGAGCCAAGGACTTTTCAGCTTCGCATGCTGCCCTGCCAGTGAGGAGGCTGGTGTGTACCAGGAGCTGGGAGGGGACACAACTGGGACAGCTGACCCAAACTGGCCAGAGGGATATCCCATACCATGTGGCATCATGCTGGACAATGAAACTGGGGGGGGAGCTGGCTGGGGGTGGCAACCTCTCAGGGACTGCCTGGGCATCAGTCAGTGAGTGGCAAGCATTTGCAGTGTGCCTCGCTTGTTTTGTATGTTCCTTTATCATATTTATTATTTTCCCTTCTAGTTCTGTCTTATTAAGCTCTTCTCAAGCTATGAGTTTTTGTTTATTTCCTCGATTCTCTCCCCCATTCCACTGGGCAGGAGCAGGAGGAGTGGCACTTAGCTGCCTGCCAGGTTAAACCTCAACAACAGGAAAATTATTTGAAGGTGAACAAAACCTGACTTCAAGATTAAGTTACTGACTGAAAATAAATAACTTAAAACATTTGGTAGTTATTTCCTGAAGTTACTCTCTGAACCCCAAAAGCAATTGAAAAGAATACGGAGATATGTGTGTTAGGAAATAGTCTCTCTAAAAACAAACAAACAAAATAAAACCACACTTTCCTGTTCTGCAGTGTATTATTTGTCTAACTTAATCCCTAGAGACCCATGGAATTCAAGTTCTGCACATTCTAGATTTAGGGCAAGGTCCCATTTAGGGTTAAGATAGCAAATATGAGAAGGAGAAAGAACAGGGAAAACTGAGGGTGAGAAGAAATCTTTCCAAAACAGATTATAACATCAGTCCTTTATTGAGTTAATCTAAACGAACTGTCAATAGAAAGAGTTGAAAAATCTATATACTTGAGTGACTGTGTTCTGCTACAATCTGCCATAGATTAAAATATACTTGTTAACATGCTAAATGTGTTGGATCCTGATTGTACTGTTACCAGAAACATATCTAACTGAATTTTCTTATTTAATGAGGACTTTGTTTTGATTTTGCTTCAGTAGGTATATGTGAGATATGCTGGTTTATTGTTTATGGGTAGATAATGATTTGTGTCTATAGTTTCATAGTCTCAGACCTCTATGGTTTTCCCTTGAGGTTTTGCAGCATCTCTTCTTCAGTGCTAAAAGTATCTATTAACTTTGAGACCAATGTCAATGCCATTGTTATGCATCAGTTACCAAAAGGAATGGTTTGCAGCTGTTGTCCCATATACAGAGAACTCTTAGCTTCTTTTTAGTTGGTGGAAAAAAGGCAGCTGTTTGTATTTGCCTTGTGGTGTAAAGACAGTCTGAAACTCAAGGGGTTTTTAGTTTATTTATAGGGTAGCTTCCAGCACAATATTTGCACTGTTTTGTCAGAAATCTGTGCAATGTGTTGCAGATTGATTACTTGCATGTATTATCAAAGTCAAGTTGGCTGGTTTTTGAGTTTGAAAATTACCTAATCTTACTATGCTAATCTCATTTTGCATACAGGTCAAATACACTTTGAGCAGTATTGACATTAAATTTTTGCATATTTAAATGTGATTTGCTTTCTTTAAAGAATTCATTACATAATAATTTACGATTTTTCAATGAGCAATTTTAACATATACAAATATATAAAAGCATATGTAAGTTCCTTATTCTTCTTATTATACATCTCAATAGTATATAAAACATTTGGAGATGCGAGGGGGAAAAAAAATCTGCATTTCACATCAGTCTGCTTACTGAATCTGTCACCGTCATGCTACGTAGTTACAAGATCTCATTCTAATTGACTTAACGCAATTACATTTGCTAATATGCAATACAAGATACAAAATTGGAAATCGAGTCTACTATTTTTCACTGCTTTGGAGAACATGAAGGACGTAGATGTTGCATGGCTAACAAAGAAATTTCACATGATAGTCTCTGGTATGCAAAAATTTTACCCATTATAAAAATCTATCACGTTTTCCAAGTTCTTTTCTGTCAAAGCAAGAATTTATAAAAACACATTTTTCCTGAGCCTCATATTATCCAGTTCCCTTCCAGCTGAGACTATCCAGTTTTTTTTTTTTTTAATGAAACTCAGCTTTCTGAACAATAAAAAAATAAAAAATAATAATAAAAAAAAATAATCAGTCGTTTCTTAACCAGATAGTTTGGTAGTTATGACTTTCTGTGCTTTGAAGTATGACCTTCCGTCTGTGACTGAGTATATAAAAGGAAATGCTAATCCACTTGACCATCAGCTAAACAAAGAAGCACTTGGTACTTCTGAAAACATTTATGTGGTAGGAATAAAGTATAGTACTTATTGAGGAATAGGCTACTTTGAGCAACATAAAATCAAGGAAAGAATATGAAATGAAGAAAAGTTTTCACCCTTGTTTGTTGTGTGCACACAGTTGTCTTAGAAAATATAAAATGTTTATATAAATGTTTATATAAATGTTTAAAAAGTAACATTTTAAGTGTTGGACCATAGTAGTATTTAGACTTAATTAGTATAGATGATATTCAAAATCCCGTTTTCTATTTGGTAAAAGTTTTGAGACAGAAGCATACAAGGGATACTTCGGTCGTGTTATGGAAGTCAAGGTCGGACTGAGATTAGTGAATGAATGGTTAGTTATTCCATTCCCCTGAAATATTTTCTGCGGTAACTTCTAAAATGGCGATTCTGAAAACCTCTTGGCACTTGGTCTAAGCTGAGCATGTACTGATGTACTTGCACTCTGATCCTCTTGCAGGAATCAGAAACTTATCTCAATTCTTACTGTAGGTGTGAGACAAGAAGCAGTATATTTGTTACCTTGTAACTTTACAGAGAATTCTTTAGAAAATAAGAAGTGTAGAATTCTAATTGCATCTTGATGTGATGATCGTTCTGGAGAGCTTAGGAAATAAGTACTTTATCTGGCCCAACACAAAAAAGGTAGCTATACTTTGATAGACTTTCAGGTTCTGAACAGTTTGTCTCCTTTAAACCTTCTCTAATAAAACCTGTACTTGAATTAAAGAAGTACAATAAATAACTGCATTGGACAGTCCATTCATATGTGAGGCCTTAGACACTTTGAATGGAGGCTAGTTAATAATTTTTCATCTTGTACTGTGGTTACAGTACAAGATGAAAAATGATCCTGTTTTGGAAAGTATAGGCTTGGATTTTATAGGTAAATGCAGACACATTTTTTAATTAAACACTGAAAGTTTCTTTCATTATTTTAATATATTAATGTAACAAATAGCTCTTTTGTAATACTTCGTTCTTAATTCTATTTTGAATGTGTACAAAAATGTTTTCTATTTTGCAATAGCAGCCTCAGTATGGTTTGATAATTTGTCAAGTTAGTATATGATTGAAGCCTTACAAAAAAATGGAAAAAAAATGTTAAAATAAAAAAAAAAATCAATGTAATGAACTATTTCTGAGGAGAATTACTATAACATCATAACGTTTGTAGGACTCTTGCAGATTCTTTTTCTAACCTCTAAAAATTTGTTGTATTAAAACAGGTTTCCTCCATTTTTTGATGACAATCCATTTGGTATATATCAGAAGATTCTTGCTGGCAAAATAGATTTCCCAAGGCATTTGGATTTATATGTAAAGTAAGTCTGTGACTCCCAACGCTGTCTTTTATGTTTTGAATACTTCCTGAGCATTATTTCTAAAGGATCTGTCTTCATAGATCAGATACCAGATTCTGATTTTCTGGAACAGCATGTTAGGAAATGTTTTAGATCACATTTGCTTTTGCAGTTGAAATAAAATTATGTCTGATAGATTTCAAGCTGGAGATATAATTCACGCTGGTTGTATCTGTCTCATACTTTTCTGTTTGAATATTAAATACTTTTCCACCTAGCACAAAGCTCTTTGATGTGGGAGGGAAAAAAAAAGGAGGTGATTTAGCATGAATAAAAATTAAATGGGCAGGAGGAGGACACTAAACTGTTCCTTTGTATGTATAAGTACCAGTTAAATAACTTCTGACACAATTATTTGAAGTCTTTGATACTTTAAATTTCAAGTGTAAAACTGCGCTTCCAATAGCAGGGCCCTGGTTTGATATGAAGTTTTAAAAATGAGTAAAAAACAGACATGCATAATATTTTTCAATCATTACAAGTATTTTGCAGATAAAATGTTTTCTTCCCCTATTTAAAAATTCCCTAATTGAAGGTTCTATAATAGAAGTAATCACTAGTAAATATTAGAGGCTCTGAAGTGCAGTGAAGCACTTCATGAAGGTTCTACTCAGAAGCAGAGATGACTTGAATGAGTGAAGGCTGGAAGTTGTTCTTACATAGCCAGCTTAATTTTTTTGAAGTGGCCTGTAGAGATGGCAGTTGCTTAATGTTACCAATAGGTAGATAGATAAAATGTTGTATGGCAAATCTAATTTAATCTATCCTATATCCTCTGAACTTTCAGGAATTCTCTTGCAGAACTAACAGTCTAGGAAAGATTAAATCCTCAACTGAATAATCAGGTTCACTTAATCAAGCCTATTTGCATCAGATTATGCTGATTAGCATCTGTCATTCATGTCTGTTCTTAAATGAGTTTTTCTTTACTATCTCTATCCTTTTTCCAATAAGGATAGTCTTGTCTGGTTTTCATAACCCAGTCTGACTTAGGAAAAAGACTGCATCTCCAGTCATATTGTGTGCATTAAAGTGTAAGAGGGTGACCAGAAGGTAAACAGCTCAAATTAGAGTCTTATCACTATCAGCTTGTGAAAGCGTTTAAAAGTAGAGATGTTGTTAGTTTCTGCTTGGACTCAGCATTCACAGACCAACACTTAGCTCTACTATCCAGAGGACACATTGATGCTGTAAAGATTCCTAGTTATGATAGTAGGCATGTATATGCAGGCTTTGCTCTTCAGACTAGACATGACCATCAATGAATTGTAGGATACATTAATCAACGTAATTGTTGATATACCTCTTTGCTAGTTTTTCGTATCCAGATGTTCTTTCAACTTGGGCTTGGCAGTTCATTCCCATTACACTCCTGCCTTTAAGGGGTCTCATGGGATTCTGGCTTGGACTTTCTTCTTTTAACACTTCAGTTGTGGGTGATCTCATCCATTGGCTTCACCTGCTTTCCTGCTGTGAATTGTGAGCACAATTTGTCTCTCTTGTTCCAGCAACCGTTCTTCAACCATTTTTGTGATTTAAAATTTCTTTTAAATCACAATATGCAGAACTGAATAGTCTAACATCTTTGCATAATTAGGTTAAAGCGCTTGCTAAGATTTTGTCCTAATAAGGTAGTCTACTTTTTCCTTACAACCCTTTTGCTTTCATTCTCTCCTTCCTAACAGTTGGTATCTCAGCAAGTATGAGGACTGTCTTGTGTCCCATCTGTCACATCCATGCGATGTTCAAAATATTAATGCTATACAGTGTTTATAACAATTGAATTTAAACACTCTGCTTTTAGGCAGCAAAACTGTCTGTCTTGTTGTTGAACCCTGGGAAACTTCCCTACCTCGATGTACAACAGAAATTTACTTGTTAACATTTTTCTATCCCCTTTTTCTTCCCCATTGCCCCTCCACATGCGTATTTTACATTTCAAATTCATACCACTTCTGCTTTTCCTCTTGCTGTGTGATCACTGTCTTGCAGTGTAGTATGATCTGCTGTTTCTTCTGGCCTGAGCTAGTCTCTTTTCAAATTGCTTTTTACTGTGTCTCTTTTGCTAACCTTCTTGCTATTTGATCAGATGTTTTATATAAGTCCTTTGCCCCATATATAAGTCCATAACACACTGGGCCACTAGTGCAGATCTCTGCTAAGAGCAGTTTCTGTTATGAAGATGATGATAAATAAATGAACTAGAAATTATGAAATTAGTGTCAGCAGAGTTTTGCATTACTTCACTTCTGATAAAGCTTAATTATGCTCCACCTATTTCTTTGTCCACTAGTGAGTTTATGAATTATTTCTTTATATTTTTCTTTTCTGCTTTTGTAAGCTTCTCTTTGAAAAGACAGATTTTTAAAATGCCAAATGAAACATCAGTGCTACAGCAGTTTAATGATTGCTAGCCTGGAATGGCCTTGATGTAGAATCATTCCCCACAAATATACAGCAACATATTTATTCAACTGATTTTAATGTGATAGTTTCAAAATTGTTCTAGAGAAACTACAAAGTAAAGAAGCACTCAACTGTCTATTTATTCAAGTTGATGGATATTAGTTCTATTGAATGCAGCAGATGTGTTTATCTTTAGTGACAACACACATCACTGAGTTTAGCTTTGCTTTTCCAAGATGAATTTCTGAAGTAAGCCAAGAAAGATCCATTGAATGTTTTCTAGTTATACTGGAAAAGCTCCATGATTAAGCTTTGGCCATATAGGCTGTGAATCTAGTTTTGGGTTTCTGGATTCATTTTCAGTCCTACTTCAGTTGAAAAGACTGTTTAAAGCCATTTTTATAGCTTTTACCATACGAAATAGTCTTCTTAATGAAGAACTAGAAGGAGGTATTTCCCAGAAGGTCAATATAAGTCAGTCACATGATTTAACCTAATCCAAACATTGATTGTCTGAAATGATCATGAAGGTTTAAAAAATGCTTTCTGCCTTGATTTCTTTATTATCCTTGTATCTGTCAATTGAATATTTCTCTAGTTGAGTTTTAGAACTATATCCCTGCCAAATACAACAGCTTTTGAAACAGTTCAACACATTTTCTGTGAGCTCATATGTTCGTCATGCATACAACTTGAGCGATTTCTAGGATACAAGACATAATACTGTTTTTGTTTGGGGATAGTAGGTATTATAACCAAGGGTGGAGAGGGAGAGGTGTGCCATTAATGCTTGCCCTTTTTTTTTTTTTTTTTTTTTCCTGCAAATATTCTTATTTAACCTTCTGCAGAGTTAAAAACCTGAATTAGACATACTTTCTAGATCTGCAGCGTGTCATGCGGTATTTCATCTTTCAGGTCTACTTGAGGCTGTAGAAACAATAGTAGCAGTTAAACTTTTTTATCTCATTGGTAGCTTAAGAAAGCAGAATGATACTGTGCTAAAATATATAGCAAAATAATAATTGATATAGAAAATATTTGAGAAATAAGAAAATGCGTTTTCTCCCAACTCATAAGTAATCAAGCTCACTCAGAAAAATGTGATGCTCATTTTGATTTGTGTTGGATTTATTTGGCGCTTAAAGTACTTTGCTCTTAAAATGGAAGTCTTTGTGTGTCTAAACTTACTTTCATCTTTTAAAAGGTTGACTTAGGTTTATGTAGAATTGTTCAATGAACTAGAAGCTCAGAGGAAGCTTCTTATTTTCATTGAAATGAAACTTACAGATCTTACTAGTTTTAGACAGATGACCAGCTCTTCCATGTTTTCTCTGAATATTTAACTTCTGCAGAATTTAGATTTGAATGTATAAAGTTGAGGGTGTGACTTTATCTATTATATATATTTATATATATCTATAGGTATAAAAATGTATGTATTAGAGTTATGTTTTGCCAAATAGATTTGAGATCCATTTTGAGATTTGGAATGCCCAGCAAAATACAAAAATACAAAGACAGATATGGTACTACTTGGGGAGGAGGAAACAGATATGTGTGTTCTTCGTTTTTTGAAAAAAGCTTGAGATAATGTTGTAAGTTCCTTTTAGAACACTTTACTCCTTTTTATGACTGACTCTTAACTGTTCTGAAATACAAAAGAAATTAATGGGTAAATTATACACAGTTTTAACTAGCCAAAGTAAAGCATGCTCATGTTTTGTAACATCCATATGACATTCAAATACATATTACTTTTGTTTAACAGAGGACATGTTTTCTTTTCTACAGAGACCTTATTAAGAAGTTGCTTGTGGTTGACAGGACAAGACGGTTAGGAAATATGAAGGTAAGCATAAAATGTTAGGTGTAATGCACAAGGTTGAAAGAATTCTATAGGAAATATTTATAATAGCTCTTGTTTTTATAAGCATGAAATTGAGATACATTTTCCCATACATGACTTCATTTGTGCAATCCTAAATGCAAACTTTAACTCTGCATTTCTGGAATTTGTACTCATAATGTTTGGATTAATTCTATTTTTCATGATAGTCTTTTCTGCCTTCTGTCCCCCCATACCCCTTCCCCCCCGACCAATTCTATTTGTGTTTTGTACAGTTGAAGACTTGCGTTAGACTAGAAACATGATGCTATGTCCTGTTAGTCCTCCAGAGAGCCAGATAACTTCATTCTTTCTTTGGAGTTGTTTAATCCCAGAAGGAACACTAAACAAATTATATTCTTAAAATAATCAAGCCTCTAGAAATTGTTTCTGCACTGTGATGTATAGTCATTGTCTTGACAGTTTGTTTGTGGGGCTGCACTGGGGCAAATAACTCTTCCTGTTACGATTTGACTTAGGAGGAAATAGCTTAAAAGACAAAGCTATGCCCACAAGTCTCAGGTAGCATCCCAACATACCTCAGAAATACATCTCTACCTGTGATATGCCAAAGTGACACAAAAAGCAATCCTGTGAATTCTGTGAGGTGAGCTGTTGTAATACTACTTCTAATGTCAAGACAACGAGCTTACTTGATTTTGCAGCTATGTGACAGCGATGGTTGGTCGTGCTGTGAGAAATCAGCTGTATGTGAACTAGCTTGGGTACATTAACAGACTAGACAAAGCACCTCAGAATTTACTGTAGGTTAATACACCGTTCTAGCAGAATACATTAGCCCTGTATTTGTTGGTTGCTGTGGTCACAATGTTGTGTATACCTAAATTAGCTTTAGTAATCTTCCAGTTGTTTAGAGACAGCTAAAATTTCCATTCCTTTGGCCAGGATTGGTCAGAAGTTTGATTTCTGTTGCAAAGCATGATTTATGTTGCACATAACTGAAGAAGGTAAAAGATGCAGTCACTCGGGTTCCTTGAACATACAAGTGCAGACCCCAGAACCCACTGTCCGACGTTCCTTTTCAGAACCTTTTTTTACAGCACAAAGTTAAACTAATAGCTGGAAAATAAGTACTTTCCTTACCTTTCCAAACTTTTTGCAGTATTTTCCTACTGGGAGGAGGGAGATTAATATCAGACCTTCATAAGCTCAAAATTTAGGAAGTTATCGGCTGATTAAAATTCTTATCCTTTGATAGTTTCAAAGGAAAACAAACACAAAAGCAAACCTTGGTTTATTCAAACCGGGAGGCGGGGGATGGGGGTTGAACAACACAAGGAATGTGGTTGGTTGCCTTTGTATTTTTTAGTCTGTGGTTATTTGAGGTATTTTTAGCTTGTTTACTATAAATGGCTAAAACATCAAAATCAAAAATTGTTTCAATTTGAAGTGGGGTTTTGGGGCTGGGTGGCAGTGGGCCAGTATCTGATCCTTTTCTGTAACCAAAGTTGGTTTAGAGAAAATTATATCTGGTTGGACATTTTTGGATGAAACATTCAATGAGAGAGATATTACTCTCCTTATTGCCTTTTTGGATAGGTGCAGGGATAGTCCCAGCTCATGTAAAACTGAAAAAATAAAAATAAACAAGAACAAGAAAAAGTACAATATTTTTTGTTCCATGGGGCTGGATGTGGTGGTAACTTGAATGCTGTGCATTAAAACTGTGACCAGACCTGAGACAGAGAACCTGCTGTTTTTTCCTAGTGCTTTGATCCTTGAGAATGAGTATGTGCTTGAACAATGTTTTATCTTGAAAAATAAATGACGTTTTTGCTCTTTTTGTACAAAATCAAGTCAGCCAAGATAAAGTAATCATTACAAGACAATAAGGTCTTTAACTGTTTGTCTAAAATGAAAATAAATGGCTTTATATGTATACTTTTACAGCAGTATTTTGAACCTCTTGTTTTCAGCAGTAAACATCTGTAATATTTGTTAGAAGTATTTCCTGGGCTTAACGTTTACTTTACACACCATCAACCCACAGTTATTTTCTTGATTAATGTAAAAATTAAATCTTACTCTAGAAAATGTATCTGAATAAAAGGCATTCTCTAAAACACAGGAGAAAACAAGTAAATGGAACCACAGTGAATGGTTTTGTAGATATTTAAAGGCTAATCTTCATCACCCTTGTGTCAGAAAAATGCTGAAAGAAAAAAAAAAATAGACTATTGCTGGAACTCAGGATCTGTTAGGGAAGTAACACTATAAACTTATCCTGTAGACTCTTTTTATTGATTATCACCTGAGAAAAAAGAGGTAAGGTTAAATGAACCATTAGCCTGTTTTAATGCCACAGTTCTTAGGATGAAATACATGTCTTGGCATACGTATAATTTATTAAATGGTTGGGTTGTTTGTTTGTTTTTCTTAAAGAATGGAGCAGATGATGTGAAGAGACATCGATGGTTCAGGTCTATAGACTGGGATGCTGTACCTCAAAGGAGACTAAAGGTACATTCTGCAAAATACTGCACAGGACATGGCAACAAGAAATTGTTCATTTAAACTATTCTGTTGAGGATTTGTTGCTCTGTATGTGTTCACATGCGTGTGTGACTAGTATAGGCCCACATCAATAATTATATGCATTTTTGTCCTTTTACACTACAGAATTAAATTATGTGATTGTCTATGTGCAATTTGTCTATGATACTCTTACAAATAGCAAGGTAGAAAAATCCCTAGTTTGTTCTTCCCAAGTTGATTAGCATTACATACGATGAACTTTAATTTTCAGTTGTAGGGTTTTGTATGTAATTACTGTTGCAGAGATGAGGGGTTGTTGTTATTGTTGTTTCTTGCTTAGTGGTATGGTTTAGTGGAGGACTTGTTAGTGTTAGGTCAGAGGTTGGACTCAGTGATCTTGGAGGTCTCTTCCAGCCTAGATGATTCTGTGATATATGTGGAAATACTTTACTCTGAGCTTTATTTTTTTTTTCTGCCAAGTTCAACTCAGGTAAATGCTTTAATAAAATGTAAAGCATATGGGAGTAGGAGGAAGAGAGAAGGTGAAAGAGAAGGATTTATGAATGTAATTCTAAGATACTTTTTAACAGCACTGAATCTGTGTTATATGAGGGCAGATGTTTGTGAAAGCTATCAACATTGTAAAATGCTTTTTAAAGACCTTTGGAAGTAAAACTACCTTCTTTCTTTCCTTCCTGAAATTTCTGACTAGTACAGTTTCTTATAGCAGTGATTTTTAGTACTGTAGATTGCCATATACAGTCAGTCCACTACTGATTACATGTTTGGTTTTAGTTTTCTTTGCAAGAATTTCTTAGAATGAATTTCTGGGTAGCTATCTTAAATTCAGTTTGTGGACATAGTTTAGAGATGAAAATGTTCTTGATGTATTCTTGTAGACAATATCCTAAAGTAACACTGTAGCCGATTTTTTTCTTTTTTATGTTGGGATTGCTATATCTAGTTGATGTTTTACCTAGTGGCATTGTAATTAAGGCACAATTTTCAAATTACTGTAAATTCTGGTCATGCAAATCTGCAAAGAACACAAATCTTGAGATCATATGTTTAAAAGTATTTCAACTCTGAAGTTTATGACAATCTACTGTATCACTAAATAGATAACAAACAAATAGTATTAAAAACCAGAATGTTAGTCTTGCATACAAACACCTGTTGTGCAAAATTTTTATTTTAAAAAGGTCACTGTAGCATTCAGATTATGAATTCAAGATGTTGTTTCTTATTCTAAGTGATGATTGAATTAAACTGTTAGAAGCTGAGATGCTGTTGAATTATACTTCAGATCAAAGACATAAATTGGCTTAGAAATTTACTTTGTTATTGTTAGAGGCAGAATCAGTTTTCAAAATCTTACTCTATTACATACTGATGAAAAGATGGAAAATATGAAATAATGGATACAGTGCTCCATTTTCTCTCTTAAAAAGTCTAAATTGTCCTATTGTACAGATGAAACATTGATTCACAGTCCTGATAAGATCTCAAATGTCAGTATTAGGCAAATTACACATTGAAGGCTAGGAGAGGAGAGAGAAAATAATTCTGTCAGTCTTAATTTCTCTCTCTTTTTCTGTACCACTTCACAAAACTTGTTTTCTTGTCAGTATGCTTACAGAGAGGCAGGAATATCAGACATCTTCTGTGGTGAAGCAGATATCTCTGAGTTTTCTTGAAGATCCATTCTCTACAGGCCTTGAGGTTGTTTGGCTTTTTGGAAAGCAAGATCAGATTGAAGTGGATTTAGGCCAGGCTGCATCTTCCCGTGACTTTAGAAATAGCATTTCTGAAGTTTTCTGTCAGTTAGGGTAGTTTTCCCAGCGTAGGAACCTTTGAAAATACATTTTCAAGTTGTTTTTGCAGTTGCACATATTAAAAATGTTTGGGTATGCTGGAGGATTGTGGTTATGAGGGATTAGGATCTGGAGCGCTGTTCTGAGTACCCCTGGTTCGTACAGTCTCTCTGGAACTCTGCTTAAACACAGTGAGTAGAAGCTGAACTTCTGGAACAGAGCAGATTCTGTCCATCTTCTTAAGTATCTGTGCAGTACGTTGTGACTTCCATATTGCCAAAACAGGGCTTTGCTTTTGGTTGAAGCTTGGTCATTACTGTCTGTAAGGACCCTTTCTTTCCATTTGGAAACCTGCTAATGGCATTGTTTCAAACTAAGAGGCCAAAAAAAATCAGATTAGATCTCAGAGACGGTGGAAGACAGGCTTTTGAGAAAATGGAGAATATTGTTTTGCTTTGTTTTCTAGTTCTTCCTGTTATGTAACTTTCCTTGGCCAGTTTCCATTCCCAAAGCAGCTAGAGCTTGAGTGCTAAATAAATAAGTATCTGCATTGTAAGTGTCCCTTAACCAGAGTATTTAACTGCAGATAAAGCTTTGGAACCTGTCTGTGTTGCTGTAAGCTTTTCTCTTTCACACCAATCAATATTGGTGAAAGCGAACCTCTATCAGTATGTACACCATCCCTACCAACCACCCCCCCTTCTTTTCTTAGTTCTTTACAGAACGTCTGCTTTAATATGGTGGTGAATGGCTGACTGAGAAACTGTACTATTTTTTTTTTGTGCTTTTTCTGACTAGCCTCCTATAGTGCCGAAAGTATCGAATGATGGAGATACTTCCAATTTTGAAGCTTATCCTGAAGATGACTGGAATAAAATGCCTCCAGTACCCCCTAAAGATCTAGAAATTTTCAAGAACTTCTGAATGCAACATATGCACTGGACGAGGTATGTCCAAATGTCAGGAGCTCATTTCAAAACACTGCAAGTCTGTGAGTGAGAGCTATGTGCAGGAATTACATCTTCTGATTAATAAGAGTGATTAATGCTTCCATACAGCTCTTAATACCAACATGAATTGGCCATAGTAATAGACAATATAAAGTAAACTCGGAATAATATGTTGTAAAGCAAGCCTGCCGAATGATGGAGGTAATTTATATCATAGGCTTTGCTGTTCCTATAGTGATAGTTATCCACTTACAGATATTTTTAAAGTCCTTTCATCCTTAAAAAAAAAATTTCAATAGCTTGTTAAAAGCAGATATCTAGATTGATTTGACACACAACAGTCACGTTCATTTCTTGATTGCAAGATTTTTGTGTTAAGAGTGAAGACTATTTTGAGGAACAACGTTGTCTAATTTTATACCCTGGATTTTGTCTTACAACAATGAAAGGCTGATAATTTACATTCAATTCACATGCACTGTGTTGTGTTTTATATTTTTTTTCACCGCTTTTTGTCTTAGAAACTGGAAGGAAACTGAAGCGAAGAGTAAGTCTGAAGAAAAATGGATTTCATATTTCAATGAAGACCACCTTTGTGAATGAGAATGATACTGCATTCAGATATCAATATGAGAATATCTTAAATATCTAAGTAATTGGAGGCAGGCAAGAATAATTTTTAGCTGTAAACATTTGGCATTAGTTTAGTAAACTGTAATATTGATAGTCTACTCTGAAGTAGACTGACTAAAATGGTATATTAGGATTTTTTTTAAGTTATGCTTTAGTTAAGTTTCCTGCTATTCCCAGATCCTTTTTGCATAGTTAACTCATAGATTTAATTTTATAAGTTTATAATAAACTTGTGTAATTAAAAGCACAAATTAGTGTATATGTATATAATGAATACAATACAACTAAAGCACAGGAACTGTGCAAAGATGTAAATTTTTGTATTTTGCAGAGTCTATGATTTTTATTTTTCAAATAATGTTTTTCAAGAAGTTCTCTAGGGATAAAAATCTTAAAAGGAAAAATGAGTTTTTCATCATCTTATATACATTTTATAATTCTTTGTAAAAAAATAAAATAAAAATAATTAAGTTTTAAATAAGATTTGTACCTAAAAATTCCAATGCCTCACACTTTCAACCACAGTACTTGAAAGCAGAAAGACAAGGGTATGTTTTATTGTTGATTAAGATACATCTTAATGGCTAATCAATGAAGTTGTGTTACAGAGATGTCTCTATAAACCAGGATATTGAGTGACAGTAGACTGTCTGAAAAGTAATTCCTCACGTCAGCTATCTGTAAACATGCAATTCAGTGCATATTCATAAAAGGGCTCTCACTGGCTTTTAAAGGGGTTGTGTTCTCTCAAGCTTGCTATCTTCTTCACATGTAAAGCATGAGCCATAACAGACCTTTTCCATTATTGACATGCTTGTTGAATGCTTGGCACTTCCGAATATCAGAGGGAATACTAAATATATATTAGAGCCTGAATTTTCTGCTTCTGCTTTTGGAAATCTCCTAAAGTCTCCACTGCCAGGAATTCCATATGTACAGAGTTCAAGCCTTAGCCATAAGGAATCTTTTTTTTTATACTTTACTAACAGCTTTCTAGCAGATTAAATACACTGTATTTAGGAAGTATTTGCAGTACTGCTTCATTTTAAGTAGCACCAAGTAACAGTATGTGCATCTGTATGTATCTATGTATATGAATACACATAAACATGAAGGTAAATTGTATACAATTCAAGATTTTTCATATTTCATATCATGATTCTTGTTTTAATGCAGGGGAATTGAAGTGATTTGATTTCAAAAAGTAAATACATTAGATGTTGTATTTTTATCTGACTTTTAGGAAAGCTGCAATGCTTAGATCTTCCTTTTTTTTTTTCTCCCAAAAACTCATCAGCTCACTGGAGTTTTACAACTGTGACTAAGAGTTCTACATAAAACTACTTAATTAGATGACACAGACAGTTTCTCCTATAAACAGTTTTCTGTATTTATCCAAAATGCCGTAAGAAATGTGAGGCCAAAGATTAATTTTTCTGAGCTAAATTCTGAATGCTCGTAAGGAAGTCATTTTACTAATAGCTGATAAAATTAATGTGTTTATAACTTTACAACAGATATGCAGCTGGGGTCTCCTGATGGAAAAGTTATCTCCATTTTATTTCGTTTAAGAAAGTCTTTCTCTAAACAGTGCAGAGGATTAGTAAAATAGTAGATGTACTTTGAGAGCTTGCAACTTCTAGCTTATTAGATCTATTTCTTGATCAAATTTAACCTTTAAAGAGACTGTATAACTGGCAAAAATGTACAATATGTAACAAAATTGTGCTGCTTCAAAGCAATAGCTCCGGAATATTACAGTGTCATCTTGATGTTATGAAGTGTTGCAAGTTGATGGCCTCAGCTGATGATCAGTGAAAGCTGTGTAGTTATATATAATAAAATACAGGAAAATCCATAGAAAACTATACTTTAACATGGTAAAATTACCTTGTTCTCCCGAGAAATGAATCTGGTCTACTTTACTTGTATCTCTGGAGTTAGTTATTCCAAAACAGTTGGAGGAACCGAAGTATGTAAAAACAGCTTACATTGTCTAAGAGAAGAAAGCACATTTTTTAAGTGTAAGCTTTCAATATTTTATGGAATACAAAAAGCTACAAAAGCAGCTTTTTATTTAAAACTGTATGTACTGCAACAACCAAGTGTCCTAAATTTGAGGGTTTTTTGTTTGTTTTTGTTTTGTTTTCAAATTTAAAACTGCACTGAGTTTAGGTCTTCAAAGCTGAAGAAATGAAGTTGCATTTGATTAATGTGCTATATTGGTGGTGAGAAATTTTGAGTGTTTGAACAACAGGAAATAGATTTTCTTTCTGCAACTTTTATCCATTGCTGGCAGTGGATGCACTCACTATGATAGAGACTAAAGAATCAAGTAAAATCTTCTTAATAATGCTAATCAGTTAACTTCACGTTATTTTCAGAGCCATGTGTACATATGCCTAACTAATGACTTCGTCAACATGCTTTCTAGTACAAAACTACTTTCAATTTTTTTAATTAAAATAATAAGAAACCTTGTTTTTGAAATGTTATCTTAAATGATCGGTTTTCTCTACAATCTTAAAATTAATGAGCTGTTATTACCTTCCCATTTTATTTATTTGCACAAGTGAGTTTGTTTTATTTTTAAGCCTTTGCTTGGGACTTCATGGACCACTAACATAGTTCTGTCTGAGAGCTCAAGTAGAAGTTCCTAAATACATACTGCACTAAGGACTCTGGTTTTTATTTTTTTAAGCGAGCTAGAACACTTATTTTCCACTCAAGTTTCTGTTCCCTGAACTTCATTTTATTATGTTTGCTTCTGTTAACATGTGTTTTTGCATATAGACTTTTGCATAAGGACTTCTTTTTTGCAAGAGCCCATAGGCCTTTCATATTCTGCTTTGGTGAACAAGAATGTTAAACATTTAAAAAGCAATCTTTATTTTTGAGTTTTTTATATAAATATATTTTTAATTGCCCAATTTGAGGTTTTAAGTGATAAATGTGCATTGTAAACTTAATTGCCTTGTAACCAAATGATGAAAATGCTTCATGATTTAAATGGAGAATACGCTGTAGATTTTCCTGTGTATTAGCTTGATCAATGAATATGTGTGCTACTGAGCTTTAACTAATGTGATCTTCCACTGTAGAAAATTCATTGTTAATTGATCAAAATATAGGTATTGAACTATGTTTAAATGGATCAACAGGGATTTTGCAGGTTTGATAGCAATTAAGATATGGCTGTTCCTCAGCCCATCTGCTTACCATTCAGAAGAGGTGTGATGCAGTGCTTCCTATGCTATAGAGTTATTTTTCAGCTTTCAATGACTGTAGCATGATTTCTTTTTGTACTGTACTGTGTACAGACTTCCCATGTTTTGCACTTTTCTATGGCAAACCTGACTGCTTTATAAATACACTGTTGTGGTAGTAAGTAGTGGTAATGGTAGCAGGCATTTGTGTACTACATAACTAGTTTGAAACGCTAGACTTGCGAGGTTAACTTGGACTAATGTTGTATGTTGCTGGTTGCTTGTTGTAGCTCACATGTATAAGTACTGTTCAAAGTTATAAAGTCAGCCCTCATTGCACAATGAAAATCACTGTGATCTGTACATAAACCCTAGTAAAATTTTATTGCTGTTTAATTTATGTAATATCTGTCAAATCTGGATTCATTTAATAAACCTTTATAACTTTTTAAATGTTTAAACCTAGTTTGCTTCTGTTTATGGTGGGAGGAGGTACAGGTTCTTCATCCAAAAACTGATGAAAGGGAGAGGAGTAGAAAAACAACTGTTCCTTCTTCTCAGGAGCTAAGTCTTTCCAGAGCAAGACACAAATGGTGGAAAATATTTCAGTTGGCATAGAAGTAGTACCAAGAAGTACATTTTCCAGTTCTTTTCAGGTAGTGATTTGATACTGAAAAGCATTGACTTGAACTTCTCATTAAACTTTGATTAAATTACCCTAGTTGCTTTGACATTTTCACAACTTAATGACCTGAATGCTGTCCGGAACATTCATTTCAATCTTTGCAATCATTTCTTAGCACCAACAATATTCTTATGACGTGAGGCACATTAAACTAAATCTTTTTTTCCATCTTTATCAAGAACTTCAAAAGTCTGCTTTTACCAAAAAATATTTAGCTGTTGGTTTTAAATTACTTCTCCTGGTCCAGTTACATTTTATTTCTTACCCACTAGATAGGTTAATCTTGCAGAGGTAAATATGTAGGTATAGAAATGACTGGATACAGTAGGGACGACTTATGGGGTTTTTAACAGTTTTGTGCTTTATTTCTGCCTGGCTTAAATCTATATTGTGTGCATTGATGTTCTTCTCTCCTTAAGCACTGTCATGTGCTTTCAAAAACTGCTAATGGAAAGCGAAGAACACTGCAATAGGCCCTGGCAAGCTTTTAGTCATGTCTTAGACATGAATCAAAAAACTGCTCAGTTAAAATATACTCAGGACACTTGCTAACATTAAAGAATTTGGTATTTGTAAAGAATTTGGTTTGGCATCTATTTCTTATCCCAGCCTTTTGTCATGTGGTAGAGTTTTTGTTTATTTAATCTAAGCTGAGAACTGTATGTTTTTTGGCTTTACCTGTGACTCAGAATCTTCTCCAACAAAGGTCATTTTAAATATGTTTTTTTCACTAATGAAGGGCAGGTAAGTTTTGCTGGTTCATATTTGTTTCCCTGGATCATATTCTTGTAGTTTTACTTGCTGACCCCAATTCCGTCTCGTCTGTATGATTCATTAACCTGTTTTACTGTAAAAAGAAATGCTGAAACAGTCTGACAAGAATCCTCTGTTCTGTGACCTGCTAAATAATTCAGTGTTAGCCCCACATCTTAGCTCTTGATTTCACTGTTAAGTAGTAATGGTATAATAAGAAGTGGTTGAAAGCAACTGTCACTTTTGCAGCTCTGAATCTTGCCCTGTGGTTTGTGAATCTGTATATATTCAGATATCAGACTCTTCCATTTGTGAACTCCTGCCATCAGACTTTCAGGCCGCTTTTCACAGGGATAGTAAAAAGCATGTCTCAGTAGAAATCTATAGCTTTCCTTTCTCTCTTCCACTTCTTTCTACCTACTCTCCAAAATATACTGCATGTGAATCCACGTCAAGCTTCATATTTATCCTCTAAACCAGGGATATTGTAAAGTTTCATTAAGGTGAACTGTAAGATATATTTTTTTCAGCTTATCCAAGTATTTTTATACTTGTCCAGGAAAATTCTAAACTGTGACAACAGGAAACTTCAATAGTAAGTATGGCGGAAAATCACCTTGAGGGGCACTTCACTAACAAATGCTTATGTGATTGGACTGGAAAGGGAGGAGTCTATACTGGAAAGTTGCATTCTTAGAAGTACATGGAATCTTTAGTATGAGCAATAGAATCTTAGAGTATCCTGAGTTGGAAGTGACCTACAAGGAACATTGAGTCCAAATCCTGGCACCACACAGGTCTACCCAAAAATTCAGACCATATGACTAAGAGCACAGTCCAAACACTTCTTGAGCTCCAGCAGGCTTGGTGCCATGACTGTGTCCCTGGGGAACCTGTTCCAGTACGTGACAACCCTCTCAGTGAAAAACCTCTTCCTGATATCCAGCCTGAACCTCCCCTGTCACAGCTTGACACCATACCCTCAGGTCCTAGACTTCCCTCAAATTTTAGTCCTGTAATTTACTGTAGTTTAGCTGGATAGGTCAGGAGTAAAAACAGGTGCTGTGATACTTGAGTTTTTTGTTTTCCCAATTAATAACAATTATGTGCATGGCTATTTTTTTCTTACCATCTTTCAGATTTATTAAAAAAAAAATATCACAAAGACAGTACCTACTGAATCACAGAATCATAGAATAGTCTAGGTTGGAAGAGACCTCCAAGATCACCGAGTCCAACCTCTGACCTAACACTAACAAGTCCTCCGCTAAACCATATCCCTAAGCTCTACATCTAAACGTCTTTTAAAGACCTCCAGGGATGGGGACTCAACCACTTCCCTGGGCAGCCTATTCCAGTGACTAACAACCCGTTCAGGAAAGAAGTTCTTCCTAATATCCAACCTAAACCTCCCCTGGCGCAACTTTAGCCCATTCCCCCTCATCCTGTCACCAGGCATGTGGGAGAATAGACCAACCCCCACCTCGCTACAGCCTCCCTTCAGGTACCTGTAGAGTGCAATAAGGTCTCCCCTGAGCCTCCTCTTCTCCAGGCTGAACAGTCCCAGCTCCCTCAGCCGCTCCTCATAAGACTTGTTCTCCAGACCCTTCACCAGCTTCGTTGCCCTTCTCTGGACTCGCTCGAGCACCTCCATGTCCTTCTTGTAGTGAGGGGCCCAAAACTGAACGCAGTACTCGAGGTGCGGCCTCATCAGAGCCGAGTACAGGGGGACAATCACTTCCCTGGACCTGCTGGCCACGCTGTTTCTTATGCAAGCCAGGATGCTGCTGGCCTTCTTGGCCGCCTGAGCACACTGCTGGCTCATATTCAGCCGACTGTCAATCACTACTCCCAGGTCCTTCTCTGCCAGGCAGCTTTCTAAACCACTCATCTCCTAGCCTATAGCTCTGTTTGGGGCTGTTTTGCCCCAGGTTCAGAACCCGGCACTTGGCCTTGTTGAAGTTCATACCATTGGCCCCTCGGCCCATCAGTCCAGCCTATCCAGATCTTCCTGCAGAGCCTTCCTACCCAAGGAAGGCTCTTCCTTGGGTTAGTCCTATTGTCCTACTGTAACAATAGTTTTAGCTGGCCAGGAGTGACATTTCAGAACCCTGTCCACGACCACTCCCCACATCCTCCTTGGAGTGTGAAACCTGTTTACTGCAAGTTGCAGTTAGGGTTTGGCATGCAGAATAAGTACGCATAATAAGATTAAGCTTCAGTATCTTAGTTCTAGAGAATCTCTCCAACTTCTTGCAAATTTTCCTTAAAGCAAATAAATTTTCCTTAAAGCTAAAGCATGCATTTTGAGAAATGTTCATTTTATCTAGTGACAAGGTATGGAAAGTATTGCTTTATTTTCTTTGAATCTTGCATTACAGAAAGACAGTTTGGTTGAGGTTATAAGACACCACTGGAGTTTGTCTGGTTCCTCCCCTGCTCAGTCAGGGACTCCTAGAGCTGATGGTCCAGGACCACATCCAGGTGGCTTTGGAAGATCTTCAAGGAGGCTCTACAACCTCTCTGGGCAACCTGTCATCTGCACAGTAAAGAAGTGCTTCCCAATCTTCTGGTTTGTGCCCATTGTCTCTTGTCCCATCACTGGGCACCACTGAAAAGATCCTGGCTCCATCTTCTTTGTAACCTTCCTTCAGATATTTATACGCATTGATAAGATCCCTCTGGGTCTCCTCTCTTCTAGGCTGAACAGTCCCAGCTCTCAGCCTTTCTCCATCCTCTTTCTCCTCTTTATGGTACAACCGTGTCAGCTGTTGTCTTAAAAACACGATGTAGTAACCTCGATCGTTAGAAGTGGTAACTGTAGTTCTTAAATTTTAGAACCTGAATATAATTATCCTTTGTGTGAAGTGGGTAATCAAAAAAAAAAAAAAAAAGTCTTAGACTGATGCAGAGCAGTTGTATCTGTTTGGGCTGTTTCTGTGTGATTTGCTGTGCTTTTTTTCAGTGACAGTGAGTTGTTGTGGCAGTTGGAAGCAAGCACTTTTTACTGAACCTGTTATTTAGGACTGCAGGCCGCTGCAGTTTCTGAGGGAAATCCCAGAACTGCTGTGTAACCTGGTGCTGTAAGCACCAAAAATGCAGAAATCTTTTATTTTGTAGTGTGTGAAGCTCTAAGGCACTGCATAAGTGCTCTGTCTCTACTGTACTGATTCACTTAGCTTATCAGGGTATATCACAGGAATTTTTGTAAAGCGTAGTCTCTTTCAGCTTAAACAACTAACCAAACAGATCTTTGATTTGTTCCTTCTTGTCTCCAGCACATTGTCCATACTGTGTTTTTTGATAATAAAGAAGAAAAAATGGAAGAGAGAGCTATTTTGGAAAACCAAGAAAGCTTGAATTGGATTTACATTCAAGAAATAATTGTGCCTGAATAGTCTTTTATTTGTACAAGTGCTATTTGCTCTGTCATTAAAGGCTGTAGAGAAAATAATGCCTGCTCTAGCCTCTTTGCAGTGGCTGCCAAGCTATGAAGTCTGCCCTACTTCTCAATACTGTGTAAAATGAGAGAGCTTCAGAAGCCAGAGTTTATTTCAGTTCTAGCCATTAATTAGTCTAGATTAGAAAATACTTGAGACTAAAACCCCTGAGTCGGAGAAGGAGAAAAAATGCTTTACAGCCATCATCCTCTTTGCTTCTGTGCAAGTACAAGCCGTGCATAGGAGAACACTATGCTTCAAATGCTGCTCCTCGTGTCAATCACTTGAAGAAAACAGCAGCTTGCTCAAGCGTGCAGTGTGTCAGCCCTGAGATCCTTGTCCTGCTCAGACTCTTATCGTAAGCCTTCTCATTGTGCAGGACCAAATCTGTTCTCTTTCAGCAGCTTTGAGTGTGTGATCAAACAGCATAGCAAATATTAAGATTGGACTTTAGAACAATTCAGCTTTACTATGGCAGCTTTCTTAAAGTCCACTTTTCTTAGGAATTTAAGCATTAACTCAGTTTTTGAGTTAGGTGTGATAAGACAAGATACTCAGCCATTCAATGCTTCTTAAGTTTGGTGAAGATTGTTATAAATAAGCATTTCAAATTTGTGTGTAATGCATAATACTTTCTCTGACCTGACTTTAATTTCTCAATTAAAAAATGTATATATATCAATTTTATCTAGGAGTATCTTCTAATTGATATATTTGTAAAAGTATTTAACAGAAGCAGGGGTGCTAGACTTTATTAACAGAGTAAAACCATAAGTGGCACCTTTCATTTCTACTGATTAATAGGGCTTGTATGTTTTCGAGATGTGCTGATTAAATTACTCAATTTTCCATTCTTATTCTTTGGTCAAGCTTTTACCCAACTTAGTCATACATTTTGTAGGGGAAAAACAAAAGATGGTAAATATTTACTAGTAAATAAATAGGAACATGTAAATTATTGCATCCTTTGTGTTAATAAAAGGCTGTATATAGTCAAATGCATTATTGAGGAACCACGTTTGTTCCACATTAATGCATTTGTGGTTTGCTGTGTATATATATGTGTGTTGGTTATATATGCATGTGTGTGTGTTTTTAGGTTTGCTTGTTTTTTTAAATAGCCTCCCTTTTGAAACAGTGCTGCACTCCTGTGCCATGACACTCGCTTCTTCCTGCCAGTCTGTCATCATGTATGTAGCAGTAATAAGTCAGCCCGTTAACACAAGTGACCTGTGAGAAATATTTCCCTGCTGTGAGCTGGACAGCAGATGAAAAGGACTAGTTCTGCTTATTTGAGCTGAAAATGAATTACAACAACTGAGAGTAACTGAAGTCCTTTCCTTTTCTTTTCTCTGCAAGTATTTGCCACTAGAGAGCAAGACTATTGCAAAATGCTGTGAAGTAACACAAAATTCAAATAACTCACGTTGAACCCATTTTAATATCTTGACGTGAAGGGCCTGTGACTCATGTAATCCCCAGCAAAACTTTGGTGATGCAAGAAGAAACGTTTGGTGATGGATCACTTGAGTAAGCATTGTTAGGGTACAGGTCTTTTTAATTACACTTCCTGGCTGCTGAGGAAGGGAGATTTTTTTTTTTCTTTCAAGGCAGGCCATCCGTACATGAGTGGTCATTACACTTTAGTCAGATTTTCTTGTTGATCCCTGATTTTGAGGTAATGTATTCTTGGATTGTGAACATGTGTGTCAAGTCTGGAGACTCTGTAGATTGTCCCTGTAATTAACTATTTTAGAATTTATTTATACAGCTGGTGATTATTAACATGCAAAATATGACAGGTTTGAAATTAATGCATTAATTTTTAAAAATGTTAGTACTTTACTACATTGACTTGGCAATTGAATAAAGAAATAATGTGAATTCAGTTAAAGAATAAGATATTTTAAAATAACAAATCTTTTGATATAAAATATTTTAATTTTGAAAATAGGGTAATACTCTCCAAATAAATAAATATCAGGAAAGTGGGCTGCTTAAAATTCTTCAACTGGGGATTAAAATTGGCAACTACTGAATAAGAACAATAAAAAGAGAGGAAGCTGGAAACTATTCCTCTCTTCCACCCACATGTCAAAACTTATGTAATACAGAAAAAGTAGCTACAGCACCAGCTGTATGTCTGTCTGACAGTGAAGATGAGATAATCTATAGGGCATTTCTCAAAACTTTGGTCCAGGTCATAGTGAGTGGTCTTTTGGTTTTCCTCCCTCTGTTGCTGTACTAGACGGATCTTTCTGGTGTGCTCTCAGTTTTTTTTTTTTGTTGTTTTTTTTTTTTAAAAGTGACATGTTGGGGTTTTCATTTTTCCTTTGCCCCAATTTGGGGGTCAGTTATTTCTGAAAAGGAATTGTGAGTTGTTGTCATTCATCAGTACTCTAAGTACCTTTCATATCACATTGAAGTGCAAGCCTTTGACAGAAGAAGTCTAAAAACCTGGTTTATTCCCCCCTCAAAAGAAGTGTTTAACTGGGTGGAAAAGGAACAGCTGAGTTAATAGTGTATCTTTTTTTTATCTACATTCAGAATTAGTATTTTTATGAAATATATTAGCTTGCATGAAGTTTGAAATGTCACATTTTTTAAGCAACAGATGTGTTAAAGTTATAAAATAATGGGCTTTTCTGGGTGTTTTGTTCCTGGATGTGTATTAAACAAGGACGATGTCAAGGAGTAAATCTTCCAGTATAAGCAAATTTTCAGCAGAGTAGATGTCTTTGCATGGGTAACAAGTTCAGCAGCCAAATCCAGGGATGCACAGAGTAAAATGGCTTCACATGAATGATAACCTGTCAGCCTGGGGAACAAACTTCCATTGGGCTTGTGGTAGTAGGCAACAGTTGCAAAATTCTTATTTTATTTCTAGCTATAAAATAAGAAGCTTCAGTTATCAAACCATGGAGTGATAATTTTTGTCAGCCATTCAAATATATATTTTTAAAAAGATTTTTTTTATTATTATTCTGGTGCTAAAATCATGAGCTCTACAGAAACATACTCTCCTTATATTATTTAACTTGTCATGAGTTTGTATGTCTATTTTTTTCTGTTTTCAAATTGTCAACAATAGCAGTGAATACAATAAAAAAGTAAAGGAGGAGAAATTTACCTTGTAATATCTTTAAGCTTCTAGTGTATTCTATATATTGAATGGAGGAGATTTCATGGTACTTGAAATAATCCAGTCCATAAATTCTTTCATCTCTGGTTGATCTTAGATTGGCATAGGTTCAAGTAGCTAAAAAGAGAAAAGCTGCAAGAAGATTACATAAACAGTCATTGACTTTTAGAACATATGTTGACCAAAAGTATGGAGTTTTTTGTTTTGTTTTGTTTTGTTGGTTGTTTTTGTTTTTGTTTCTCTGTATAGGGCCATAGCATATGATATATTGAAAGGAAAAATAAAAGCCACCTTGAAAATAAGGTTGGAGTTACAGCACAGTTTCATTTATTGCCAAAAAGTTGTTACACTTACTGGCTTCTTTTAGCTATTTCACTTTAAAGACATCCATAGCTGTATTTTCCTGTATTGTTTTGGAAGCGCTTGCTTCATGTTCAAGCCTGTTTCCCTGCTGCCCTGAGGGTGACATGCAGTGGAGTTCACTTCTGTTTATTCTATCAGAAAAATCTAAGATCCTGGTTCTTGTCAAGGTGTTATGGGAGATAGCAGCAATGAATTGCAGACTGAAACAATGCACTACTATGAGTCATATGAAAGACTATGAGTGAGAAATAGACCAAAGCATTAAAAAAAAAAAAAAAGAAAAAAAAGAAAAAAAAGAAAAAGCCTGATCATGCTTGTGTCTTTAAAAGGATTTCCACTAGTATGTTTTAATTAAAACTCGTTCAAACAAGGTCTTAAGATACAATGCTTAAGAATAAAGACAAATTGACAAAATTTCATATTAATGTAATTTGTTTCATCTACCCAATCTATCTAATTTTCTAATTTTTCATGTTTAGAACTGGGGGAAGTAAGTAAGTGGTTTTGTGTGTAATTGGCTGGAAAAAAAAAAAAAATGTCTCTAGGTAAGAGGATAAGTGAAAAAATATGTAATCTCTAAACTTTTCTAACAGAAATGTAACAGTACATAACAAACGTTTAGCTGATTATCTATGACTAGAAGGGAAAACCAAACCAAACCAAAAGCTGCATTGCGTTTTTTATGGTATCACCATAGCATTTTTTTTTAACTTAATAATGGAGTATGCAAAATAAAAGACCTTCAATGCTCTGTTCCTTTGACACTGTCTCTCCTCTTACTTCTATAAAAATAAAACCAAAACCAACCGAAGAACCCCACCACCCATAAAGTAGTTGATTTAAGGCAGATGCATGCTTCTAGGGTTAGAGAGAGTATTTGAAACTAAAGAATAGTAGCATCTCAGAAATGGAAGAGGAAACATTTCCTTGGTGTAGTGGGTTTACGTTGCAAGGCTTTAATAGCAGGGGGCCATAGGAGAGGCTTCTGTGAGAAGGATCTAGAAGCTGCCCCATGTTTGGTAAGGGCCCAACTGCTGACCAGAGCTGAGCCAATAAGTGATGTTGTTTTGCACCTCTGTGAGAGCATATTTAAGACAGGGGAAAAAAAAAATAATAATAATAATAAATAAATAAAAAAGCTGCGTCACACAGCAGCTGGGAGAGTGAGAGGAGTGAGGAAAAGCCTTGCAGGCACCAAGGTCAGTGAAGAAGGAGGGGGAGAGGTGCTCCAGGTGCCCGAGCAGAAGTCCCCTGCAGCCTGTGGTGAGGCCCATGGTGAAGCAGGATGGCCCCCTGCAGCCCATGGAGTACCACGGTGGAGGAGGGTTCCATGCTGCAGCCCGTGGAGGAGACCACGGTGGAGCAGGTGGACCTGCACCGATGGAGACTGCAGCCTGTGGAAGACCCCTGCCGGAGCAGATTCTGAGCCGGACCTGCAGCCCGTGGAGAGGAGACCACGCAGGAGCAGGTGACCTGGCAGGAGCTGCTGCCCGTGGGGGACCCAGGGTGGAGCAGTGTGCTCCTGAGGGATGGCCCCTGTGGTACGGACCCATATCTGGAGCAGTTCTTGAAGAGCTGCTGCCTGTGGGAGGCAGCAAGGACTGCATCCTGTGGGAAGGACCCCACAGCACAGGGGACGAGAGTGACCGAGAAGGAGCAGCGAAGAAGAAGTGCTATAGACTGACCATAACCCCCATTCCCCTGAGCTGCTTGGGGGGAGGAGGTGGAAGAGGGTGGAAAAAAAAAAAAAAAAAATAGTTCATTTATTTCTCACTTCTCTAGCTTGTTGGTAATAGGCAATAAATCTTACTATCTCCCTATGCTGAGTCTGTTTTGCCCGTCACGATAATTACTGCATGATCTCCTCGTCCTTATCTCAGTCCTTGAGCCCCTTTCATTGTATTTTCTCCCGGCTCCTCTTCGAAGGGGGGGAGTGAGAGAGCAGTTGTGGTGGAGCTCGGCCGCCCACCTGAGTAAAAACACCACACTTGGTTTGAAAATTCTCTACATGAATCTTGTAGCTGGAGTCTTACGCGACACTAGAAAAGACTTGAGGTTTCAAAGATCAAATTAAATAAATTATTTTGTGGAGGAGACCAAAAAGGAAGAAATTGGGGAAAGTTTTGTCTTTTGCTTAAGCATTTCAAATCAATGTTTTGCATGCATCCAAATGACATTTTTGGAACTGTTCCCAGAAGTTAAGAAAATAAAATATGCAAAATTTACTTTATTTTAAAAAAATAAATAATTTAATCTAGATTTAAATTAGTTCAGTTTTAAAGTTTTCCAAACAACCAACAAACTAATAAATTTGTTGTTCTCACAGCTTTAACTTAAGAACTTCAGCAGAGTTGAAACAACGAGCAAAGGAATTTGCTCAGTTCCTTGTTTTAAATATTTTTGAGGGCTGTTTAGCCTCTCTAGACGTTATGGAGGCCTGTAGTCATGAAATCAACTACATTGTAACGTCAACCGCAGCATGCTCGTAGCTCATGACAAGCAAGTTCTTCTGCTAAAGGTGGTGCTAATTTCTGGTCTCTACAGACAGCTTTGGATTTTCACTTGTAAGAAATCTGATCTTCTGTGTCAAAAAGCTCACGGTAGGAAGACTGTTACTTCATCCAGTTCCATGTGTTGAACCAAGCTTCCAGTAGTTCACGAACTGCTTTTTTTTACCTTGGAGTGTTTCAAACAGCCATGCCATTCAGCCTTGTTTCTCTTGGGTCTAGAAGGGTAGCTTGGCCTTGGGCTTGTGAAGGGGGCAGAAACCAGTCTAGGACCCAGCTCTTTGCAAACCGAGTGGCAGAAAATGGGTGTGCTTGAGCGTTGCTGGATATGCGCTGAATCCAAAGAGTACTGGATGCTGCTCAAAATATGCCTCTGTCAGTTGAAGAAGTTTCACCAGAAACATTTCCACCCAGTCCTTGCTATGGTGATGTGACAAACTGGCAGATAGCAAAGTCCTGTAACATTGTGCTTGCATTTCCATTAGCTCTGACTGTCTGGATGATTCATAGGTGCTAAGGAGCTCCTGTACAGCTAACTGGAGTGTAGACAGAGTGCATCACCACCAAAAAGCCCTTCCAGGAACCATGAGTGCAAGGAGGACTGTGGTCAGCTTGCCAGCCAACTCTTTCATAATGGCAGGCAGGAATGGAGCACAGCAAGACCTCTTGGAAAAGAAAAAGTTACCTCACGCAGGAAAAGCATTCAAGGCAAAGGCTGCAGCAGCCGTGCATTTGTATGTTCCCTGGGCTGTGTGACAGACCCTTGCAATTTGTCTGAAGACGTACAGCTGTCCACACCCACCCCACTTTGTTCAAGCACCCCAGCTGTATAACTACCATAATGATCTCACAGGGCTCTTCATGTCAACAGAGTAATTCCCTTTGATACTTTGGCTTTTAGTAATACAGAGAGTGCATCTTTCCTGTTCAACTGAAAAACATGCCATGGGAATTGGCCTGGAATATATTTAATGGAAAACAGAAGATGACTGATGCCCTTTCCAAGTAATGACTTATATATATATACACACTCCTTGTTTATTTAGCAATGTTTATGTACATATAGTAATAACACCATCTCTTTATCTCTCTCTCTCTCTCTTTTTTTTTTTTTAATACCCCTCTTCTGAAATATCATCATTAGGCTCTGGTGAGGCCGCACCTCGAGTACTGCGTTCAGTTTTGGGCCCCTCACTACAAGAAGGACATGGAGGTGCTTGAGCGAGTCAGGAAAAGGGCAATGGAGCTGGTGAAGGGTCTGGAGAACAAGTCTTACGAGGAGCAGCTGAGGGAGCTGGGACTTCAGCCTGGAGAAAAGGAGGCTCAGGGGCGACCTTATTGCACTCTACAGGTATCTGAAAGGAGGCTGTAGCGAGGTGGGTGTTGGTCCATTCTCCCACGTGCCTGGTGACAGGACGAGGGGGAATGGGCTAAAGTTGCGCCAGAGGAGGTTTAGTTTGGATATTAGGAAGAACTTCTTTCCTGAAAGGGTTGTTAGTCACTGGAATAGGCTGCCCAGGGAAGTGGTTGAGTCCCCATCCCTGGAGGTCTTTAAAAGACGTTTAGATGTAGAGCTTAGGGATATGGTTTAGTGGAGGACTTGTTAGTGCTAGGTCAGAGGTTGCACTCGGTGATCTTGGAGGTCTCTTCCAACCTAGATGCTTCTGTGATTCTGTGATC
>NC_048893.1:132315996-132367891 GCF_011077185.1 Oxyura jamaicensis
AAAAAAAAAAAAAAAAAAAAAAAAAAACATTCCAGACAGAGTCAAGAAGTATTTGGCTACTGTTAATTAACAGAACTGAACTGAATTATTCTTGGCCTTTTGGTGGCAAGAGGATAGAGGAAGAATTGTTCTCCCACTTAAAAAAAAAAAAAAAAAAAAAAAAAAAAAAAAAAAGCTAAGGAATAAAATAACCCCAGAAGTACTATGATATTATATTCCAGAATTGTTATATTTATTTTTACACAATAGAAAATTGTTCAATTGTTTCAAGCAGGCTTAGTTCCAAACCATACTAAATTTGGAGTTAAGAATTGATCTTGAAACACAGGAAAACAAAACAGACTTCCTCTCTCATTTCCTGTTTGAACTGATGAAAAGCTGGGCTCTTCTTTAGTTACTCTGGCAAGCATTAATCCCCCATGGACTGTCTTTTTACTCATGGATCACGGAATGCCCTCTTCTCATATGGAAAAACATGAATTTATAATCCATTGTGTCTTGTAAAAAAGGATTTTTTTTTCTTTAAAAATGAGCTACAGCACTATTAAAAACACTTTAATAGTTTTATACTACTGTACATAGAATGATCTCTGCTTTCAGCTTGTGGTGTTTTGAATACAATATGTATTGCATTCTAATGTCTTCATCTAATGTCTAATCAAAGTCTTAGAAGCATAATACATAGCAATAAAAGCACAGTAAGGCACAGTGAGATAGCAAGGACATCTATAATGTAGCAAGCACTCTGATTCCTTCTGATGGTTCTGATTCTAAAGGAGTGATATAAATGAATCAGGAGATGGAGACTGCACTGAAAATTTAAGTAAATAGCCAAGAAGCTTCAAAATTTCCTTAGAAGAAAGACATTTGCACTGACATCTGGAGAAGCTGTGTCTCTGCTTACAAAGGGTATTAACCATTCCTTTGAGGTGCTAAGTATGGATTTAAGAGCTTAAGAAGCCTCAAGAGTTTTGAGACTTTGGTCACAGGATTTTTTTTTTCTTATATCTGTGTCAGTCTGCAGAACTTTATATTTTAAAATTTAAATATGTATTCTATAATGTTTATGTTGGCAAACACTAGTGATTCTGGAAGTAAGCGTTGCATCATTAGGGTTAGTGAGTGTGGTACACATTACTCACAAAATATAGTCCATGAAACAGGGAGTCATCCAGTGGGACCATTTTCCAAAAACAAGGTAAATTTGTTTTTCTGGTATTTTCTAAGAAGTTCTAACCTGGAGTAGCAATCATAGTTTTATTCAGATGAAAACTCTGTAGCTGTTTAACTGAGTAATCATTAAAGACTCACTCTTGTATATACTGAGGTCATACAAGTAGCCATGACATCTGATTTAGGTAGACTGTGATAGCATTGCTATCCTTTCAGGTTTTCCTTGCTCATTGAAAAATAGACTTATCATTAAACTAATGGCACCTGTAAGCTTAGCTTGTACTTGTTGTACTGGAACATGATAATGAGATTGGAAGCATCGTTTTTTTGTTTTGTTTTGTTGTGGTTTTATTTGTTTGTTTGTTTGTAATACTTCAGGTCTTTCAAAGCACTTCACAAAAACAAGATAATACATTTCTTCTCATGTCTGCCGGTCCATCTTCATTAAGCCAGTCATAGCGGGTCAACATCAGAATATTTCAATTTTAACTGAATGAAACAATTATTATTAGCCCTGAGTATGTAAATCAGACATTTTGAAGGGAAAAATAGCACCAAAGGGGTGGACTAACACCAAGGTTCAGTGAAGAAAAAGAAAAAAAAAGCAAAATCTACCTCCCAAAAAAACACCACCAACAACAACACCACCACCAACAACAACAAAAAGCAAAATACAGACCTGAATGAAATTTTCTGGTTTTCACTTTCAATAGTCTCCCAGAGAAGTTGCTAGGAGATTTTAGTGATGAAGGATGAGGTACTTAATGCATTTTTGCATCAGCCTTTATTAGTAAGGCCAATTTTTCTCAGTGTACCTAGACCCCTGGGTGAAGAAGAAGATGATGACAGGGAGAGATGAAGCCCCTACGGAAAGCCCCCAGTGGAAAACTGTAAGTGACCTCCTACATGTTTTGGATGTTCATAAGTCTATGGGACAAGATGAGATTCACCAAAGAGTACTGAAGGAGCTGGTGGAAATTTTCAACTAGACACTTTCAATTACCAATATTCTTGGCTAACTGGGGAGGTCTTAATTGACTGGAGGCTAGCAAATGTGACTCCAATCTACAAGAAGGGCAGGAAAGAAGATATTGGGAATTACAGGCCTGTCAGTCTGACTTCAGTATCAGAGAAGGTTATGGAGCAGATCATCTTGAATGTTGTCCCATAGCACATGTGGGACGATCAAGTGATCAGAAAAAGGCAACATGGGTTTAAGAAGGGCAGGTCCTGACTGACTAACCTGATCTCCTTCTATGACAAGACGACCTGCTAAGTGGGTGAGGAAAAGGCTGTGGGTTTTGTCTGCGTTGATTTTAGTAAATCATTGAACACCTTCTCCCCCAGTATTCTCCTGGTGAAACTGTCTGCTGTTGGTTTGGACAGGTGTACAGTTTACTGGTGAAGAACTGTCTGGATGGTTGGGCTGAAATAGGGCAAACAGAGATCAATCCAGTTGGCAGCTGGTCACCAGTAGTATTCCCCAGGGCTCAGTACTGGGGCCAGTTTGTTGAACATTTTTATCAGTGACCTGGGTGAGGGGATTGAGTGCACCTTCAGTAAGTTTGCTAACAACACCAAGTTAGGCACGAGTCTCAATCTGCTTGAGGGTGGGAAGGCTCTGCAGAGGGCTCTGGTTGGGCTAGACTGATGGGCTGAGGCCAACAGTGTGAGGTTCAACAAGGCTAAGTGCCAGCTCCTGCACCTGGGGCACAACAACCCCATGCAGTTCTACAGGCTGGGGGAAGTGTGGATGAAAAGCTGTCTGGCAGAAAGAAGTATTGGAGTATGGGTCATATGGTAGTATTGGTCAATTACCAGCTGAATAAGAGCCAGCAGTGTGCTCAGGTAGCCAAGAAGGCCAACAGCATCCTGGCATGTATCAGGAATAGCATGGCCAGCAGGACCAGGGAGGTGATCGTCCTCCAGCAGGACCAGGGAGGTGACCGTCTGCTCTGGTGAGGCCACACCTCAGTTTTGGGCCCCTCACTACAGGAAGGATACTGAGTCTCTTGGGCAGGTGCAGAGAAGAGTAACAAAGCTGGTGAAGGGACAAGAAAACAAGATTTATGAAGAGTGACTAAGGGAATTGGGGCTGATTAGTTTGGAGAAGAAAAGCCTGAGGGGAGACGTCATCAGTCTTTACAATTACATAAAAGGAGGTTGCAGGGTGTTGGTCTCCTTTCTCAGGTGACGAATGATAGGACATGAGGCAATGGTCTTAAGTTGTGCCAGGGGAGGTTTATATCAGTCATTAGGAAGAACTC
Source organism: Oxyura jamaicensis (assembly GCF_011077185.1). Taxonomy (NCBI): domain Eukaryota; kingdom Metazoa; phylum Chordata; class Aves; order Anseriformes; family Anatidae; genus Oxyura; species Oxyura jamaicensis. The sequence continues at coordinate 132,319,437 of NC_048893.1, forward strand.
CTTTCATGGAGACGGTGGTCAACCAGTGGAATGGGCTGCCCAGATATGTGGACATGGCACTAAGGGGCCTGGTGCAGTGATGTGACTCAGTTGATGGTTGGACTTGATGATCTTGAAGGTCTTTTCCTACCTAGAAGGAAAGCAAAGCTTTTTCTCCTGCAATGCAGTGCCTTAAGGTACAAAAGCACAGGGAAGGCAGAGGGCTGTTAGGCCACTAGATGACACAGATCAGCTACCCCGCCAGAAGGAGTCTGCCAACCACCTGTGCACAGCCTGGGAGGATGGTTTTAAGAGTGCTTCTGTAGTGAAATGCTGCTGCCCAGCACCGCAGGGATGAGAACCCAACACCAGGGTGTCTCTGCTGTCTTTCAGCAGATTGTTTCTATAACAGTAGCAGAAGTATGGGAGCCAAAGTAAGGAGTGGCCTTTTTCCATTTTCTTTCTGTAAGATGAGAGTCTGTAAGAATGGTCCAAGGGAAAAAAATAAAAGAAAAAGACTTGTGGGGTAGAGCTTGTGAGCTTGTGGTCTGGGGTTTGCACTGAGATTTTAAATAGCAGCCAGAGAGAAAAAGCAGAGCTCTGACAGCTAGCTGGGGGAAGAGACCAGATCTAAAAGAGCACCAGGGCAGGAAAGGGAAGTTGTCACAAAGCCAGAATGAATTAAAAAGGAATGAGGCTGAAAGGACTTGAATGGAGAGATTTAGTTTGCCTCTTCTTGGATGGAAAAGCAACCTCCTTAAGAAGGAAAACTGTTTTAAAATTGTTTTTTAGCATGTTGCTCCCCAGGAGCAGTCCTTTTGAATGGCACAGATTGGTCTGCAGAGGAGTCCCTGCATCTGGAGGGAGCTTGGGCTGGGGGAGAGGTGTTCTCACCCTGCCCATGTCTGCAGGCAGCAAAGCTCACTGCTCTGCCAGAACCCTGCATTTCCCTGGCTCTGGAGGATGCAAGTGCACAGTTATGTGTTCTCTCCTTGCAGCCGTCTCTCAGTTGTTTTTAATTGACTTGTGGATAAATTAAATAAACACATACATTACTGTGCAAAAACTGACTCTGCTTCTTAGCTATCAGTTATCCATTGTGCAGCATCAGAGTTGTAAGTTGGAATTTACTTCCAAACAGAAATAGATAGCTTAATGTCATTAACTGTTTTAACTTTTTATAGTATAAACCTGCATTATTTCTACTTGTGCTGTGTTTCCTCTGGGTAAATGTACCCGGTACCTTTGTGTCTCAGTATATTCGTGTACTTAAAGCTTTGATTGCTGTGTGAGATTTTATGTTTTCCAGTACTCTTGGGATAAAATTATGTCGAAATACTGTAGGGGGGGAAGAAATAAAAAATTATTAGAGCCTGAGGTACTAAATCTTTTTCCATATCCAGACACAGAGAAAACAACAGAAAAATTATGCAGAGGGTAAGCAAGCAACTGGTTTTGCAGGCTACTAACTAATAACTAGTTTTTACTGGTAATTGAACAAAACCCCTCTGGGAGCCCTAAGATAGTTTCTGTTCTGTTTCTTACCTGCTCCATCTCTCTTTTCTTCCTGTAGATGAAATGCTGTGCCCACAAGTTTGCAGAATGAAAGTCTGTTGACAGCAGTAAAGGTCAGAAGTGAAGCATAGGTCAGCTTAAATTATACAATTATTTGACAGATTTTGAAATGGGATTTGAATATACAAAGGGATAAGCTTAGAAAAAAAAAAAAAAAAAAAAAGTGATCTAGATTCTCACTCAGTAAATGAATCTAGGACTTCTACTTGCTCTACATAAAAAAATATTTTTTTTTCAAGCATAAAATGTCATATCTTACCTTGAGATACACCTAGATCCTGTCTAGTCCTGGGAAAATAGAAAGATCCATGTTTTCTAGGAACTTACAAAGTGAAGATACGAGTGTGATTCCTGAGAGGAGAACACTGATAAAAGCCTCAGCCTGCAGACATGCAGTTATGATTTCTGCAAAGGAAGAACTGATCCTGATTCTTCGAAATGCCACTCTGCCTGCTCACATGGCTAGCACAGTTAGAAGATGGTTTCTTGGCCTGAGGAGAACTGCTAAAAGGAGGTACTCAGTTAGCCACATAGTAATAAATGATTGGCAAACTGTCAAAAATTAGATGTGGATCTGTGGAAAAGAAAGTAAGTGCTACTGTTAGAAATAATGGGCTTGCTGCTGTCACAGGACTAATTTCCTCTCCTTCCTTATTCTTTGGCAGGTGGGCATGCATATTGAAAGTCTCCCTCTGATCGAGAATTAAAGCCTCAAGTCCTCTCTTACAGGTTGGTAGAGTTAACTATGAAAGCACAGTCTCCTAAGGAAATTGTGTTACTGTCATCTTTTGTAAGAGAAAATGATTACTTATCCAAGAAGTGAAAACAGAATTCCAGAGAGTATCATTTTCTTTCACAGCTTTCATGTCACAGTGTGTCTTCTTGAAGCTGGGTGACGTTGTAGGGGCAAGGATCTAGCATGACTGGATGAGAAAGCTAGCAAAAGGTCAGGAGTCTAGAGCCTCATAGAAAGACTTGGGCTCCATCCCTGCACTGGAGATTATGTCTATACAGTGTAATGGTCTAATTAGGAAACATATATCCTTGCTTTCTCCGAACCCTAACTGCAGCTGTGAGTTTGTGCTCATAGTAACTTACCCTCTTTCTAGTCCAGAGCCTATAGGACAGAAGACTTTAGATGTACTTCAGGTTCCTTTCTTTTTTTATTAAATTCCTTTTGTTCCTCTCTTGCTAAGGAAATTGGGAGGATAAGGAATAAACCATTAAAAATAAATTTCTTCTATAATCATACAACAATCAAGAAAATAAGCAAAACACAAACAGCTTGAATAATTAAAGCTGTGTAGTCAAGCCTTAGCTGCAGGGCTTCCTGAGTCTCCCAGTCCCCCACGCACCCACAATCCCTCTGAGCCTGCCAAGAGCCAATGCTCTTGAGCAGGGAGCTTACCTGCCCCTCTGCTCTCCCACAGTTAGAGATTCCTGGCAGAAAGGCCCCCATGAGTGGGATGTACCAGCACAAGCCTCTCTCCTTGCTCCCCGAGCACTTTTAACCCTGTTCCAAACCATAGGCAAACAGCTGTGAGGTTGATGTGAACCATTGACTCCAGGTCATATGTCAAACAGTCCCTGTGCCCTTTCACAACAGAGGTGATCTATTAGCATTTACATGAAATTCAGTCATGACACAGCTGCAGGACCTAGCAATGCTGCAAGTGACATAAACGAGGCTGGCCCAAACTCCTTCTATCGTGTTACGTTCTCTAGCCCTGGGGCTTGCATTTGCGTTGTGTTACAAAGTCTTTGGCCAGGCTCCCTTCTTCACTGAGGAAGCTAAAGCGCAACTCCCTTACCCTTAACAAAGTCCAAATCAGAATCACATTTCTGGACCGTGAGCTGGACTGCTGGCCCCCAGCCCAGCTGCTCTATGGGGAAGCATATCACAGCCTTGGAAACCACCCTGAACATACTGTGGAGTAAGAAAGAGAGAAAAATGGTTTTCGCCTGTCCTGGATGCTCACAGCACTAAGGGGAGAGGGAAGTGCCAGAGCTGGCCTGGGCTCCTGCTGGTGCCTAGATGAAAGGCAAGACGGCTGTCCTCCCACTTCTCAAATATCTGCTCCACTGATTTGGGCTGATTTTCCCCTAGAAGGAGAAATTTAGGGGGTGGAAGCTGAGATCATTTTCTGATAAAGCAAAAACATCTGTTAACCTCGAGTGCTGTCATGTCTGCCTCCAGCAGCCAAGAAACCTCCATTTCTGCTCCACATTGTCACTGGGCAATACTTTGATCAGCAGGAAAGGTCTAGGGAAATCAGATTTATGGAGAACAGAGCTTTGCTGGTGCGAATAAGAAGGGCAGCTGCTGAATAAGAAGCTCAGCCCTGAGGTCCCCTGAAAAGCAGGTCCTCTGCTTCGACTGGATGGTGAATTAGTTGTGCGTGGTGAGACTTACAGGGAGGACTCAGAGAGGGAAGGAGTTTCTGGGAAGTCACTAGCCAGGAAAAGGACCAACAGAGGATGCAGATGGAAAACTAATGTCTTCTAACAGTTACTTTAAATTATGACATCTGTGGCTTTTTTTTGGTGTGTATTGTGATGCTGGCTGTCACTACATGGAAGTTGTGCGTTGTGAAAGAGAGCTTTTGAGTAAAGAAAAAATTATTATTTTTTTCATTATGGAATTGTCCATGAAATCCTACATTCAAACTGGGATTCAAACCGAGGCTTATTTATCCTAAATTAACACTAAAAAGGAAAAATGTTCATTTGGATTGTCTGTGATTGAAATATCAGGTGACACTATCTCAGACATAAGCGGTGAACTCTCAGGACTCAGCCAATTGACACCCTGACTTCCCTTTGTTGCTTGTGAGAAGGATGGTCAGCCTTAAAACTTGCTTTGGTATTTAATTTTGCATAAGTCTGTTCCTGAATCTTACCTCTGAATGGCATGAGGTGGTATTCGTTTTTCATGATCTAGGACATTGATATTTCCCTGAATATCGCATATTAGAAACATTTGTAATTGATATCTGCTTGTATACATATGGTTATTGAGGCCTGAGAGAAAACATTTAATAATTCATTTTTATTAAATCATAGATAATGTGTTCTGAATGGAAAACTGAAACACTTTGCTGTGAGATCTCTGCCATCTAACAAACCTACAATGATGTCAGTAGGATTTTCTACTGAATATTGCTGCGATTATATAGTTACTACTCTTTCAAGGTCTTTCAAATATATCTCGACAGCAATGCTAACAGCTGTGGTTTCGCAAATGCAGAATGCAGTTATTATTCAAGAGATTTGACCGACTTTGGAAGCTTTCCTTGCAATTTGCTGTAATTATGTGACTGCAAGAGATGCTGTTAAACATTTTAAGGGTCAATGAGAGAGAATTTAATTATATCATGCTGACAGTTCTTTGCTTTCCACACATAAAGTATTAAGTGTTAAAATCCTTGAACTGATTAGTAGAAAATCAAGATTAATGTCTTACCATACTGTAAAGAGAAGGAAATGTGGGCACTGTTAGGGTAAAAAAAAAAAAAAAAAAAAAAAAAAAGAACCCTGATAAACTTGACAGCTATAATCCTTTTGTGGGAAGGACTATGGTAACAGAGTATGACATTTTGGCTTTGTTAATGAAAAAAGCCTTATGAAATAAACCAAAACTCAGATGTTTAATCGTTCAAGAGTGACATCATACAGGCATTAGCTACCTCCATGTATCCTAGCCTTACATATGCAGGACTTGCTGTGGAGGAGGGTAGCTGAAAACAGCTGCTTTGCCTCAAGTACTCCAGATAGCAGCTTCTCAAAACAATCTGCTGGTGAGCAGGGAACTTGTTGTGACTAAGTCATTTTTAGTGGATGTTTCATCTATTTGTCTAATTTTGAAAGCTCTTCTTTCTTTGGGATTTTCTAATGCAAGAATCATGAAAGACAGATAATATTAATGTTGTTTGCATTATGAATTATTGTTGCTTTGTCTTTAGCACATGATTTTACAATTTGTATGTGTGTGTTTATCTGCTTTTTACTGTATTCAACACAGATGGGTTGACTTTGTGTCCAGAGCTCTTGGATATGTCATGCAAATAATTAACAATAGTGCCACCCACTAAGAAATTTCAGTGTCCTATATATTGCAAATCACTGTCATGAGGGCAGTGGGATGGGCAGAAGGATAAAATGACTTGCTGAGGGTCACTCAATTAAATGTTTAAATTAAGCTTGCAATCCGAGACTCCTGACCTCCAAACCCTTTTTCTTCTCTAATGGACTTTTTGGTAATACCACATGACTCATGAGCACAGTAGGAAAAAAAAAAAAAAAAAAAGACACTGTGTAGCTTCCATTCCTATACATCTGTGTTAAAAAGAAAAATAAGAAATATGATGAAGCTGAGTCACCAAAGATTTCTGCACATCTGAGAGAATTCTTGACAAACACTTAGGAATGCATTCTATAACGGTTAAGAGTATCCCATTTTGACATCCTTTCATGTATGTGAAAAATATGAAAATGGAAAATATATATGTTTCGGATCACATACTAGTTAGTTAAGATAAATATGTTACACTTACAAACTCACTGAAAACATAACTCAAAATCATGAGGTAAAAACAGTGGTCTTCTCTGTCACTTGCAGAAGAGCTAACCAAAACTTGTACTATTTCCTGATTTTCTCTTTTCACTTATGATCTTTTTCCAAAGCTTTTTAGCGTGCACCTGCCATTGGTGAACACTGGACATATTGATTTGTAACTACTTTTTCATGTCCCCATGGTATTTTACTTACAATATTTTCTACAATCACACAACAAAAATGTATATAATTTGGGGGAAATAATGAAGCTTACCTTCCCTGATTTCCTAATGTACTGCTGCCACAGACCATAAAAATTATGATGATAAATACAAACTCAGAATTTCTTAGCCAAGATTTTATTATGAAAATGCATCAAATTCCACTGATACTCAGCTGTGTAATTGCTTTGTTGAAACTATGAGATAGAGCAGGTGACTGGGAACAGAAATGGTTCCATTTGCCTTGTTTGTATGTGTGTTTACACAGGAAAATACTTGATTTGTATACAAAAATTGTACAAAAGGTCAGACACCCCCAGGGTCCATATACAAGGGTAGAAAATGCAACAGCATAAAATAGAGCTAGATATATATAGATATATTTAAATGTAAATCTCTAGTCCTAAAACCAGAAAACCTTCTAAAAATGCAGAATTTCAGAAATAGCTTTAGGCATTTCCATGTTCCTAATGCTCCTAAAAAGCATTATTCCATCATTAAAACCAATGTGGCAATTAATATTTTCCCATAAACTTCTGCTCTTTTCTGGTATTTGCCTGCCAGACATTTAAGCCTGATTTAGCCACCACTTTTGAGACTGCGGAGGAAGAAAACAGGAGTTGTAGGAAGCAACCCACCAGAGACCTATCAGGTTTCGATGAAACTGCTGTGTGAGATTAAGCAGGGAGATTGCAAAAAGGAGAATGGAAAAATCTATGCATCTTTGTGTCGTGAGGCAATGTCTGATAGTTAATTCGAGCTTCCATAGACTTATATATGGTTTGTCACACCGAGAACTGAGATTTCTCTATCTGAATCACACAGCTTTTGAAGGGCTGAGAGGATTTCTGATATTTATAGCTGACTTGATAACAACAGCCTCAGTGTGTTCTGCTATTGCCTTGGTTTCACAATAAATATGTAGGTGGTGGGTGGGTATTTCCAGTCAGTGGTGTCTATGCTGTGTTTAGCAATAGCCACGTAGCTGTAAAAATAAGCAAGCCAGACTTTCCTGACAGCTCTCTTCCCTTTATGCTGAAAGCAAGGCAAAACATATTAATTGTACTTCCTACACCCTAGGCATAATTTTAGAGATTTTCTTTTTTAATGTCACACACCTTGGTTTCCTTTCACACACAATCCCCTATCCAGAAAAAACTAGATGCATAATAAAATCATTAGACAAAGCCACAGGTGTTGTCAAGTCTGGAAATAAATAGCTACCACACTCCTGGTAAGGTGCTCTTTGGCTTTTGTTACTGCAAAGACAGCCTCATCTCCCTTGTTTTTCATCATGACTTACAGATCTGCCTTCACTCACAGGGACTCACACCTCCCATAGTGTTTACTCTTCATCTTTTAGATGATTCTGATGAGTTGTCATTTTGAATCAGAACTCAATGTCTGTCTCAAGGGAATTACAGATGCTCAAGGGAATTACAGATGCTCTTGAATGGGTTTTGATTGTTAGCCTCTGGATACAGTCCTAGGTTTTGTCTGACTTTGAAATAAACAGAAATACAGCAGTACACACCCTCTCCAAAACTCAACATTGCTTTGGCATTGCCAGTTGGATTGGAAAGGGCACAAGAAACCAGCCCAAGGTTATGGCAGTTGTAACTTCAGTCTGCAACAGTAACGTTCAGTAGCAAGTAACATATACTAAAGAGATTTTTTTTTTTTTTTCTGCTGATGATATCAAAGTTGGCATGAAGTCTCACTATTCGGGGTCTGTGTCTGTTGTGATTTAACCTATTTTCAGATCAGGGAATGGTAGGTGCAGAGAGAAGAGATTTACTAGACCAGTTGGCACATCATTGTCCCAGCACAGGCATGCTTCCCACAGCACATTTTCTGGTGTTAAGTCTATTTTTAAATGTGTTTTCTACCAATCCTTTAGGCTACCTTTCCTTACTTAGAGTTGATCTTACTGTCAGCTGTTTTTTCCATATGTTCAAGTGTTTGCTTTTTCAATCCCATCCTACTATTCTTAATAAACTCCCTCATACCAAGTTTAATAACTTCTCTTCTTACTACCTCCAAGTACACACAGACAGTTATGTTTCCCTGTAGTCAGAACTTAATCAACTTCCACATACTGAAGACATTATTACCTTCCAAGGTCTTGCATGCAGAACTGGCCCTGTGTCTATGTTTTTTTTTTCTTTTTTCTTTTTTTTTTTTTTTTTTCTGGAAGAAGCCAGTTCTTGCACACATTTGTGACCTGGCAACATTAGTCAGAGCTGCTGAAGGGTGCTACAGGCAGAAGAGTGGGCCAGGGGACATCCATCCTTCTAGAAGGGAGGCATGGAGAAAGAGAAAGAGGGAATTTTTCCCCTTCTAGCATCCAGAGAAGAGCTTAGGTAGGGGCAGCAGGGAAGGGAGACAGATCTTTGCATTTATCAGATACCCATTTCTAGCAATAGAAGGGCTGAGAGCAGTTTGAAGAAACCACTCTGAGCATCTGTCCTTCCTAACAGCATGGAGAGAAATGGAGGGGATAAATTCTCAGCTCACTGCAGACATCCTCCCTCTCTCCCACTGTCCCTTTGCCTTTATTTATTTATTTATTTGTTTAACATTGTCCATAAGTTTTAGGCTTTTGGCATCTCAAAGACTTGTGTGCAGCTCAAATTTGGGTGAGGGACACTGGTCGAATGTGATATGACCCAGGGAACAGTACTGTGGGAACAAATGATGCTTTCTCCCAGCTTTATAGAAGAAACAGGCAATGGGGAAGGGAAGAGTGAGAGAGAAAGGGGTGTTTGGTTAAGGAAATTATTAATCCACCAAATAAATATTATAAGGAACCCCCATATTAAATTTAGATGGAGATAGAGAATGTTTTGCTAATTTATTATTTTGGGAGGGATTAAAATAACAGATTTTTTTCATCTCATTTGGTACAGATTTTCTAAGCCAATTTACATCTCCTTACCATCAAGGAATTTCCGTCAGCATCATGCAGTCATGAAACTTTCAGAACTTTCCTTCATCTGCCACCTTACCTCATAGGCATGTAACTTCCATTGTCAAGCCAGAGTAGGTACATTTGGTCTCTGACTGTCCCAGCAGAGGGCAATATGTTTCTGCTAATGTTGTCCAGGGGGCTGGTTTTATAGATATGTTCTCAAGGCTGTGGCTGAAACCGTGGGACCTGGCTTTCCCAATATTATAATAGAAGGAAAAATTATCCAAATTGTGCAGTATCCAATTCAATTTCTTATTTGCTTGTCAAGATTTGAACTAACATCACCTCCTGTCTGGTGGATGTACCACTGAGGAAAGAACTCTCCTGCTCACTAGTCAATGCTACTTACACTATGCATAAAATGCTTTAATACTTGAGCAAATGGAGAATGGAACTCTGCTTTTATAAAAAAAAAAAAAAAAAAAAAAAAAAGACATTAGTCCTCAAGGTTATTGTTCCTTATGACTTCCCATCTAGATACTGAAGCACTGGGCCATTAGATATGAGGGATGCTAACTCCTCCATTTTGCCCATAAAGGGCAAAAGTAATTTTAGGCAGATCATACAAAATTTTAGGCATAAAAATCATGCCATATATATCAGATCATACCATAATTTTAGGCAGATCATACCAAAAAAAAGAGCTCCCAGAGATATCTGTGACAGGTTCTGTATTCATCAGAACAAACATTTTGATGTTTTGGGACAAGAGTATGTCCCAGTGACATAAGACAACTCCTTAGTGTTTGGATTTTCCACTAGTAGCCTCAAATAGCTCAGCATCCTCAAGTAGCTCAGGATCCAGGGCTATATGTATTTCCTGCTTGGGTGCCTGTGCATTTCACAGGAATGCTTGTTGCTGCAGCTGTTTGACTTTGCAGGATTCAACTCTGCAACCTTGATACCAAAAATAAATACATAACTGCCCTTGTGCCTCCCGGCTGAATGTCCTAATCATTACGCTACAAAGTGACTGTCATTGTGTTTCTTCATGCTTCCTCTTGCAGTGTGCTTTAAGGGATTTTTATGCACAGCTTGAGTGCAGAGCCTGATGATTGCTCCCTCCTCAGGCTTCATGGCCATTTTGGGTCTGAATCCCTCCAGGTTAGGAGACTTTCAGTGCTTCCACACTCAGGGATTATTTCTGTCCAGGAGCGTGATCAACAGAAACTTTCTGTCTTTATATCCTCTATGGGCTGTGCTTAATGAAAAAATGCCTTACATTTACCTTTAGCAGAGGCTAATGTTTTCTAAGGAATTTTTTCTCATAATAAAAGGCACTTAAACATCAGAATGCAAGACTGAAGACAGCATTTTCCTGTAAATGCCTCCCTACTCACAGGATTGGATTTTTCATAATTGTGCTTGAATCTACCTATTTTTTCCTTGTGTTATGGAGGGAGGTCTCAGTGCTTTGCTCTCTGTTGTCACTTCCACTGGGATACAAAGCACTAAAGTCCACCTGAATGTTGATATTGGACATTTCTGTCAAGTGGCTTGGTTCACTGCAGAGAAAACAATATTATTTGATTTTAAACGTATCAAGTCTGCATTTATATCAGGGAATATAAATAAGAGCTACATCCTTATTTTTCTTTTGTGAATACAAAAGTGTCAAAAAATGAAAGCAGGTGAAGTAAAATACATTATTATTGTTATTATTATTACAAATTTTGACATATTTTTTAGCTCCCCATTTTAACTGTCCAGTTACCCTGTACTTCAGGTTGTCATGTCTCCCAGGTAACAACCATGTCCTCTTTCTGTTTTCTAGCACCCTGGAAGGCAATAGTGTATTTTTAGGCAATAACTATAGCAAAAGGATAAATTAAGAAACAAATTCAAGAAATAGGAGAAAAGGCCTAACTAGATGTCATTGTGTTAAAAACACTTCCATTCATGACATCTTCCTGGAGCTGATTATTTTTCTAGCATAACACTAAGTAAAATGAAAATAAATTGTAACCACTTGCATTGTTTTGTAGTCCAGAATGTAACTTAGAAAAACAATGTGGGATCACAATCAAAATTACCAAAGAAGATGAAGTGTCACCAGACCTAATCCATCACCTATTCATCTAGCAGTAAAATTATGCCTTGTGTGTATTTAGTACTCTGCCTTTCAAATCCTGTGTATTAATACAGAATACATTTCTTTTAAATGATTAAGGAAATATTGAGCTGGGTTTCATTGGAGAGGTTTTGTTGCATTGGAGAGAATAATAACAACCATACCCATTTCTATCCTTATGATAGAATTGAAATAATCTGAGGGTGGAGGAAATGTCTGGAAGCTGTTTAATGTAGCCTGGACTTCTTTTTTTCATTTAAACTGAAGGTTGAGCTGTGCAGTCATGAATGAGAACAATTGTGGCTTTAAAAAGAATGTGGTTGGGAAGGTTGGCTTTTACTGGCAGTTTGTGCAAGGTCTGTGTTTCCAGCATGCTGTCAGAAGCAAGTCTGGAATGACTGAGGAGCTGGACCAGCTCCTTGGTGTTGCGTAAATGCAGATTTGGTCTTTCAGTGCACAGACTGTGATAAAATGGCACCAGCCCAGCAATAATCGAAGACAGACAGGAAAGAAAGAGAAGGGAGTCTCCTCTAAAAAGGGCACTATAAAAACTGAATTATAAACCAGAATGCACAGATTCCACTTGGCTGCATGGAAAAGCCCACTGTTTCTCTGTTGTTGTAGTCAGGTTTTAATTAAATGTAGGTTCTGGTTATAAATTTTATGGCAACTGCATTTGGATGGTTTCTTAACACTTAGGTAAATGACTATAAAGGTATGGTTTTCCCAAGGTGGCAGAAGGAAAGTTTTGTATAGTATTTTCTCTTGGCTGATTTGGAGCTTCTGTAAAACCAAGAATTAAAAATAAATCTTCAGCAATTTGCTGACTTTTGCTGACCAAATCTAAGGTTAAATCTATTCAATCATTTAATGTCTGACTTATTGGAAAGTCAGAAATGTGTAGGAAATAATTCCCATAATAGGGAAGCAAAAAATATTGGCCCACTCAAAGAACATTCAAATGCACTACAGTAATATCCTGAAGAAGAAAGCCTGGCAGGCAGAATTGTTAGCATTTTATTATTATCTACATTATCATTGCCTCCCAGTGAGACCCCATTGTGCTATACCTGCTTAAGCCTGTCCCTGAGTAATGGTGACCTGCTCTCCACCTGCCTCTTTTCCAAAATAGTGTTCTGTAAGAAGGGCAATATAAAAAATAGGAAATGTAAATTAAACAAATCTTTACCAGATTCCTCTGTCTTTTTTTTTTTTTTCCCTTTAACAGAAATGACCACCTGTGATGAATATATATTGAAAGGGAATAAAGGTAGTCATCGTAGGCAAATCAAGCCTACACAAAAGGTGTTATTTCTGAACAGAAGGGATGTCTACGTAATCTAAATATGTTACAAGGTATTGTGAATTTCCTTTCTCATCTTGACCTTTTATTTGGGGTCTTACACTCTGTATTCAGTAACCTATTCTTTCTTGGTGATGCTCTTCTCCCAAAGTATACTTTAATGTTATAGAGTTTTTCACACAGTCACTACAGAAGTCAATAGTTATGATACGTCAGGTTGTCATAAGCATGAGGCCATTGCCCAGAGTGTGCAGTGAACAATCTTTCTCTCCTAACAAGACAGCTTTATCTCAGAGCAAGATTCTGAAACTCCCACTTACCTTGTAAATTCCTTAAATGCTGTTACATGATGTTTACGTTTCTGCAAAGAACCAGTCATATATTACAGGCCTTAAAAAATCATTTTGTCCTGTGGGTTGAACTCATTAAATAACATGAAAAGACCTGAAATACCTTCATTTCATTATGGGATTTCCATAATTTTACCATATGGAGGAGTACACTTTTCAGAGAAGAAACAACAAAATCTGTGATTATACTACATTAAGTAAACAGAATAGCTTAGTCATTCATTTTATTAGTTCTTAATATGGATATATTCAGTGAAATGAAATCCTGTTATTAGTCATGTTTGTTTTCTAGCTGCATTTCCTTGCAATGCAGCTACAAGACTTGGTTAGACCCTATTCTGCTGTTTCATACAAAGATGGACTCACCCTAGAGAGCACACAGCCTCTATGAATAATGCACAGATGAGCAAGCCGCATAAAGGGTATAAATAAATATGGAAAAACTAATGGAGAAAACAAATGGACTACGCAGAGAAGGCCAATTCCTTGCAGGCATTAACTTTGAATCCTTGCCTGTCATTATCTATTACTGATAGACTCAGTCACGGATTACAGAGAAGTAATTTGTTTTGACGTTTTTGTAATTTGATTCCTGATGTTTGTCTGATCTTGGCTGAATGGTAGACAAGTATGTAATGCATAAAGTTTCTAAAAGCTTGGTCAAGATATTAGGAATGAGTTACACAGGGCACATATCTTATGGTAAGAAGATTATTGTAATTGACTTCACTAGATCCCTTGCAGCTGTGGTCCAATGACCAATTAGGATTATTTAACTCATTTCATCTTTCAGCTATGGGACAGAAGCAAGCTGTACAGGTGTCCTTTGCCTTAGGGCTTGCCTAGGTACTTGCACTCTGTTGAGAAAATGTGGCCTCTGGCCCTGACAGAGGGCTGCCAATTGTAAATATTTGTAAATATCCAACTGCATATTGAAAAGCAGTATTTGTAGCTTAGTTAAATCTGTGACATCACTATGCAGATTACCTGGCACTTATAGTGATAGTACTTCACCAGGAGTCTATGAACATGGCCACTAAATATTCACAAGAACCTGCAATACTATCTTACAGACTTTCCTCACTTTATAAACACTTCTGAATTAAAGAAAACTTTGCATATTTGCATTTTAGAGCACACAAAGACATCTGCATCTCATAGTCCCACCCACTCCAAAATAGCTATTAATTAATTGAAGCATTGTATAGCGTTTTTCCACAGAATTTGTGCCAAGCTCCCTTTGTTTTTGCTAAAAAAACAGTTTTGCTAGTTTATATATATATATATATATATATATATATATATAAAACCAACTCATTTAGTATTTCTCACGTACATTGCTGACTCTGATTTAAAAAAAGAAAAAAAACAACAAGGGGGAGGGTGGTTATAAATAACACAAAAGCTGAAGTGGAAAAAGCTTTAAAAGGTTTTAGTAAATTTAGTAAAAAATGTACTAAAATTAGTCTTTTAGTAAAATTAATGATAAGCAAATAACTATAATAATTTATAAGTAAATAACTAGATTTATTGTGCCTCAGCTCAAGGACTGCCGAAGACATTAAAGAAAAAAAAAAAAAAAAAAAAAAGTATAAATACCTTTGGCTTAATTCCCTTCTGAAATACTGTGCAATTCTTTGAAGAAAATTCCCTTGCCTTGCCTTGCCACGCATTGCTGTGCTTCACCTTTGCCATTGCCTTTTATAGAGATATCATTAACATCTGTTAAGTACCAGCTCTAAGTCAATGGAGAAAATGTAAAAGGGAGAAAAATCAGAGGAGGAAAAAAGAGTCAGAAAGAAGGGCTGAAGCCTTTCAACACCAGCATATAGTTTTTACAAGAGCTATGCTTGGATTGGGGCTATGACCTCATCAGCATCCTTCATAGGCTTAGTCCCCTGATCCTGGGGATCTCTTGGAGGTTTTGAAGTACCTGCCCATACAGAACAGGCTCCTGGGAAATGGTACATACCAATATTTTTTTCCAGGATGGAGCTAAGGTCCCTGTCTATATCCAGGAACTGAAGAGGACTGTCAAATACCTATGAACCGATTACGAAATTTAAACTGTTTTTGTTATTAGATGAACATTTTTGCTCTTTATTGAGCCCAGAAGATGAGGACAATTCAACAGTTTTGCTAGTTTATATATATATATATATGCATATATATATATATAAACCAAAGAGAAACTCTCTTTTCATTTGAAAAATACAAATAAATTCAAATAATGTAAACTGCAACCCCTGCCACTAAATTTAGGAATGTTATGTAATGCATTAAAAATGAAAACCTTTTTCCAACAGAGATCGATATTTTATATGAACATTAAAATAGGTGTGGTTTTACTGCTTTCCTCTGCTTTAACAGTACAATAGACCCCCAAGCATAACAGAGAAGGGTAAGTCAGAGTGATGTCTGCTTTATGTTGCTGAAGTAGTTACCAAGAATAGTAATGAATGTGATCTCAGCAGATTCATTATAAAGGATATTCTAACAAATTTTCTCTCTTGAATAGGTGGCTGGCAGATGAGCATGGCTACATAAAGAGGAAAGCTAGAGGAATAAACATATAATGGTGTCCATTGTTTGGATATTGTTGGTAATAATATGTTCATGCCTGTTTTGTATGAAGCCTCCCAGAAAGCAGTATTTTAGTAGAATGCAATGTATTTCTTTACCTTGTGATGTTCCTTCCTTGAAAGGAAGAGAAAAAACAAGACCTTCAAAAGAATAACAAATGGAGTGAGAACCTTTATAATCTTCAATGTCCAGATATATTCATACAGTTACTTTGAGGTTTATTTTTTTAATTATTTTTTATTTTTATTTTATTTTCTGAGAGTGCTCCTTGGAATGTTTCTCAAAGCCCTTCCACTCTAAATTTCTGAACTGCCATGTAATTTTCTTCCTTTACTTCTGACCATCTTCCTGGAAAAGGAATCTTCATTTTCTATCTGTCTCAGCTTTCTTAGTTTTAAAGAAAAAACTAATGGCTCTCTTCCTTTTGAATTCAGTTAGTAAAGCAATTAAAATTTCTCAGAAATCATGTGGAAAAGCTACATGAATAAGAGAAGGAGAAGGCTGCTGCCTTAAATAAAATTTATATATTAGTTAAGACTGTTTTCCATTTGCACAAGAATTTTTTCTGTGTTCACTGACCAAGTTCCCTGCTATTGTAAATGTTCTGCACCACTCTGAAGACAGTGAAGTGCTCCCAGTTGAGTTCACTCAAAATTAACCTTTCCTGAAACCTTCATTTATAAGGATGAAATCAAGAGAACTGTCAAGGCATTTTGTACTTTAAATCTTTCTTAGGCCTTCTTGACATAGTTAGAAAGAAGTTCATCATTAAGCCCATGATTATCGGCAAGATCATAGTCAAGTCTTCATTACCTAGGGTTGGTTAATATGGGTTTTGAATTATACATGCAGACACCCTTCACTTCGTATGTCTACACAAAGCAACACAGCTTCCAAAGAGTTCCTGCGACATGTGGATTACGAGGCTCAGGCCACCTTCATCTCAGAGCTTCATGCCACCACTGATGCAAACACTCATTCCCTGTCTCTTTCCCTGTTCTTCTAGACCAGTTTACACTTGTTTTATGTTCGTTCTTGTTCTGTATTATTCAGGTTGCCTGTGGCAATTGGATATTAGGACATTTAAGGCAATCCCATGTCTACCTTAGTTTCTTCTGAAAGCACACCATATTCCTACAGTACAGGCAGAACAATTTTTCTCCCAAACTTATTTGTCCATAGCCAGACCTGTAGGCCTACCTCAGGGCAGATGTTCATAGAAACACAAAAACACTAGTGTTTTTCTATGTAAAGATGTATGACAGTTTCAGCTGTTCTTATGTGTGTGGTTAAGGATCAACAGCATTTATACTGAAATCAGATTAAATAAAATTTTGCTGATTTTTTATTCTTCAGGAAAAACTGAAGTTTTGTATTCCGGGTTAAAAAAGTTGGTGGATAGACAGAGTTTATGACAGCTTTGCTATTTGGAACTGACTTAGTTTAAAATTATTTTTTATGCTTTGCTATACAGAGCATTTCTTGATTTTTTTTTTTTTTTTTTTTTCATATTGGCTTTCTTCAGCAACATATTTTATACCCTGAAGAAGTTTTTGCATTCAAATAATTTATTAAAATGGACTGGAGATGGTTTGTTTATCCTCAAAATTTTAAACCATGATTTTTATTTTCTCTCTCTCTGTTTTTAGAAGGATCAGTATCTCAGAAAATATATGGGGGAAAGGATAAAGGAGACAGATGTTGGAGTTTTTGCCTAACCCATTGCTAAGAGCAGGGAAGTAGGCCAAAATAAAATGAGAACATAACTTACCATTTTTCTGTTTCAGCCTAGGACCACCATGGCAGTGTGAGAAACCAGGTATGATTCAGAGGCAGTATTTTTGAGGGAAAATAAATGGTAGACTAGATTAAAGCATACAGCTGATATCACTTGGTTTCCTACTAACTTTTCACAGATCAAATTAAAAGCCCTAGAAGTCAAAGGAGAAGATAAGAGACACAGCCACTGGTTGGCATTCATCCCAGGGACACAGCCATACATAACTGGATTTCAGTAGTCTTCCTTTTTTTGAAAATTGAGGATATAAAAACAAAAAGTTTTTTTCCATACTAGAACCTTTCTTGAACATTTTAGCAGTCTACAGTTATCTGTTTTCATCTCTTCTGAGCATAGCTATATGAAGTATTAGATACACAGCAGCTAAAATCTTCAAGACAATTAAACCCTACGTGAGATATTTTATTAAAAAGACCTTTGGACACAATCATTTCATTAAGGTTGCATAAGCAAACTTCCTATAGATGCACATGTCTAAATATTGTTGGTTTCAATACAATTCCATTGCTCTTTTTTTTAAGCCTTCAAACAATTAACTCTTCAATTGCCAAATTAAAAAAAATATATATATATCTATTAATATGGCATTGCCTTCTCCTGACAGATACCTGGCTTGTCTTTTGTTATATCCTGTAAATACATGACTATAGTTAACTGTTTACATAACTACTTTTCAGTGTTTTGTTTGTTTGTTTGTTTTTTGGTTAGTGGGATTGTCTGTGTGAAGTCACATTAAAAATAACTGAATGATGATATTCAGATCATTCAGAATGATCAGCTGAAGGCTGATGATATTTATTGTTAACTCACTGACACCAATTAACGTTTAAAAGACAAACTTTATAAACTCAGTACAGGAATGAAGTATATTGCCTGGCCTATGATGATAGATAGCCAAGATTATCACATGGGTTTTGCCTTTTTTTTTTTTTTTTTCTTTTTTTTTAGTGTAGGAAACTGCATTATCAGTTTCCTGTGTATGTGCTTTTGTGCTCTGCTATATCTTTTAAGAAGAAATTATAAATTCAGGCAGAAAAGAAAATAAAAAGGAAAAAAGAATGTTCACACACAGATGTTGAAAAATAGCCCTAGGTATTTGCTGCAGGACAGTTTATGGGCTGTCATTGTGGGTTAAGTTTTCTATGACAACATTAGTGGTTTCCAGGCCTATTACAAAGATGAGAACTACAACAGGAAAACTTTGACACACAAAAGCATCCAAATGCACTATCAACCAAGCAGTCCTCTTTCTGTAGTCTTTTCAAAAGAAATCTCAGAACTTTTTTAACTGGGATATGTCTCAGTTGATTATCAATGCAGCTGAAAAGTAAATACATCAGAATTCTTTTTGTAAAAGACATCCCTTTTCAGGTTTAAGAATTCATGAAGAATTATATTTTGTAATAGATTAATTTAAGAGATATCACAGAAGCGTCCCCTCCCCTTTTCAGGATTAAGAATTCATGAAGAATTATATTTTGTAATAGATTAATTAAAGAGATATCACAGAAGCGTCCCCTGAATACTAAAAAGTATCAAACTAGATATAGACGTTATTTATCAGAAATCATAATAGCAGAAAATAGAATTTTAATTATTTTTTTAGAGATTATTTCTAATTAATTTGCTACATAGGAGGAAACTTAAAAAGAAAGCTTATAAATTCATGAAAGAACATAGGAAGACCAAGTACCAAAAAAAAAAAAAAAGAAAGAAAGAAATTTGAAAGACTAAATAGATGAAGAGGGCAGCTGTGACAAACTTCCGCATTATTTAGCAAGTGGTCATGGGCTCTGTGGTCAGTTAATGGACAGAGCAAGACTGATGCAGCCAACAAAAGAACAAAATATATAAACATCAAAAGACTTAGTTAAATTCAGATACATACACCACAGATTTTCTACATTTGTTGAAATTTGTTCCGTTTCTTGAAAAATACAATGAATGTAGTGAAAGTAGATGATGTGTTCTCTCTTGAAAAGGTGTTAATAAAAAAAAAAAAAAAAAAAAAAAAAGCTTCTGGAAAAACAGAAAGCATCTGGTTTGATCTTAAACTGGACAGTATAAATTTTCCCAGAAAGTTTAGGCATGTTGATGAATTATCTGTCTGGAAAATATATCACCACTGATTCTTATAAATAATCACTCTTTTCTTTTACAGTTTTGGATGTTTTCACATGAAAAGGTTTATTATATATGGAGAAATAGCAACACCCACATAGCCAGTGATTTGCCAAGTGGATTGAGCCTTCATACTACGAGAACCATATTCTTAGACATAGCTGATAAATGAAAATCATGTGCCTATACTGAATCCTCTTATAAAAACAGAGAGAACTCATATGGACCATTTTTCTTAGTGATTTTGTGTTGTTCCAGCAGTTCTGTGTGTTGAGTCAGTGACACTCTACTACACCTTAAGGGATCTGGAATTTGTCTGGGAAGAGAAAGCTGCTTAGTAAGAAACTGATTGCCTTGTTGAGCCATGAGTACTGAGGACGAAGTATTATTAGTTGCATCATATCTTTCTAGCAATTTTTCACCCACAAATTCCAAACCACCAAAAAGATTATTCTCTGATACTTGCTTGCATTTTTTTCCCTACTAAATCCTACTTCCTCTCTTTCTAATTAATAGCGGTACTGGGTGTTTTTGATTTTTACTGAAAAGATATAAAAGGGAAAAGTTTTTAATTTCCAAATTTATATGTCTATATCTGCAGATGTAAAAATGTGATCTGCAAGTGTAAGATAGTATATTAAAGTGACAATTGCATCTTATTACTTGTCTAAGATTTGAGCTTAGGATTCTTGAGTTCATTTATAGTTCACTTATGAAGAGACATCACTAACATCCAAAACGCATCAAGGAACTGAATGACTTAGCTTAGCATTTAGAGAGGTTAATCTCTGGAAAGGTTTCCATGTGAATTTGGTATCTATATGAAAACAAAATGGATGAAACAACAACAAAAAAAGCTAAAAATACACTTTTATATATTTTGCATCTATAATTATGTTTGTAGCTCAGACTTAATTCTATGACAAGGTGACATCATGAACTTGACTTGTAAAAAAAAAAAAAGCAAACTACTTTTAGGACAGTAAACATATTTCAGGTTTTACTTAAAAAAAATAAGATTACAGAACCACAAGACAATATTTTTTTGCTCTAATAAATTACTGCTGACAGAAACAATCTTTTGATTTCTGTATTAAGAAAAAAAAAGAAAAAAAAAAAAAAAAGACATACCAGAAAATTGATTTTTCAGGCAAATCCTGTCCTGTTACTAAATTTCTGAATTGAATGATCCTAGACGTAAACAGGAGAAATATGGAAACTCAGAAAATCTTCAACACATTGCAAAAGAAATAAATAGAAGAAAAGAAACAGAAAACAACAGAAGCCAACAGTCACATTGTCTTTTCCAATACTCTTCTCCTTCAGCCTCAGAACTGAATAAAAATCTGCTAAAGAAATGATTCAATAAACAGCCTTTGCAGAGTTGGTTTGTGAAGAACTCCACCAGCAAAAAAAACAGGGTTACTTTCACTGTCTAAGTCAGACTATATCTTGTATGACTACGAAACAGTTAAAGTAAATTTCTAATGAACAGCATGAATTTAAGGTATCTCCCTTCTCTTTTAATGACAAGCTGGCTTACTGATTTCTTTTCCAATCTGGATACAGGTTTGGACTCAGTGCCTGGACTGAGGAAAATTGCAGCAGCAGCAGTTGTTCATCTATTTATGTTGTATTTCTATTTTCTCCTTGTGATAATGCTTATCCCTTTCTCTTCCAACTTGGCTGCAAGTGCACAATTAACTAGTTCAAAGGGGAGAATAGATTACCTGACTTAATTAATCCATTTGTTGTTCTGTCTTGCTTTATTTATGAGCATTCTACTTCTTGTTTTTATTTTTATTTTTATGTCAGAAACCTCAAGGTATTTTCACCTCAGCCTCAGGAATTAAAATTAATTCATTATTATTGAGGAATAAATAAAAAAGTGTTTGCTTCTTGCAACTTCAACTTTCTCTTAAACCTGTTACGTGGTGATGACTTGGAACAAGAGAACTTAGCAGAGGTCTGCCTCTCTGGCAGAGGTCTGTCAGATCACTATTTTGTAAGAGGATCTTCTGCACAAAATTGTAAGATGTTCCAGCTGGCTTTTTTTGTATCTATACAGGAAGGCAAAGGAGAGAGTCTGAGAACAGGCATGCAATTTCCAAGCCTTACACATATTAATGGCAAGCATTTGGCTGTGCCTGCATGTCAGTTTCCCTGTTACTTTTCATACCTGCCAATGATTATTTTAGATCATTCCCATGTCTCTACAAGCCTTTTGAATATTACAGAGAGCTTTTAGAGCACTGGGGTAGATTACCAAGGAAGGCTGAGGAGTTTCTAGATTTAAGAAGTTATGCAGACACAATAAAGGTATAGGAGGTTGCTAATTTTGCTGAAGGGGGCAGAGGGTTCTCAGGATGACCTGAAGGTCTCTCCAGCACAGCTTACTATTATTTCATGATATGTCTGGCTATCTGGCAGCATGCTAAATGTATTGCAGTCTGTCTTCTGGAAAGAGGACAAAGCATTCTTTTAGTGCAGTCTGTGAATTCACAAAGTGGATCTTGATGAACCTGGATTAAACTTAACACAAAACTGTAAACAGACGCTAGGCATTTCAATTCCCTACAGATAAGGGTATCTGTAAGGAAAGCCAGAGCTGCACATTGTGCAAATTAATGAGTTAGGCTAGAGTAAGCCTAGGCAGTGCTTGGATGAGAATTAACCTAGAAAAACGCTTAGAAAGGTGATTTCACTTCTTCATCATAGGCTTCTGCTTTCAACAGTCTTCTGCACTGCTATAAGGTTGTCTGACATATCTGGCACTTTAAACCATAGAGCCTGTGCAATAAAAATTGACTAAGCAGGAATAACAGGAATAATGAGATTACCTTAAAAAAAAAAAAAAATAATAAAATAAAAAGTTGAATTATACTTTGTTATTGAAGTACATTTTTAACACAAATATAAAATATTTCAGAAATATTTTGTGTTGTACTTTGTGAAGAATAAAGTGATCTTCATTGTTCTCCTTCACCCTCTCAGACAGTGATAGAATGAGGTTATCACTACTGTGTGGAGGTGTTGTATACCACCAGTTGTGGCATATCAATGCACAAGGCTCATAAAATCTTTTGCAGCTTTCAAATGCCAACATGTCAGGAGGGATTTGGTTTTCCTTTTGAATTGATTTTTTTTTTTTTTTTTTAAAAAAAGCATATACTTTTAAGAGCTAGATAAGAGACTAAAAGAGGGACCTATGCCTCCTAAATGTCATTAAATATATATATATATATATATATATATGCCTTATCTATCAGCATATTTGAAACCCCAGCTGTATGCATTCCTTTTAGCAGAGGTAGATACTAGATTAATGTAATTATATATGTATACAAATATAAATACATGCACATATATATCCTATCTAAATATAGAACCAATGTGCTTTCTTCCCAAACTGGATCCTGCCAAACTTAAATTAAATAATAATAAAGTTTTTCCTTAAGTTAAATTCTAAAATTACATTTTCATTCTAAGCTTGCTGAATTGGAAGCGTCAGCAGCACAACCCTCCCAAGACTGCACCAGCAACTCTGCAGAAGTGTTTTCCCTAAAATATGATAACTGTGAAGTTCACTTTTTATGAATTTTGGTCTTTATCTGACAAGTATGATAATATACAAAAATTGCTTGACATAAGCTGTTGCTTCCCTGTGGCAGATACTACTGTGATCTCAACCATGTGATTTTCAGAACCAGTGAAATTGACAATGTGCAACAGGAGTACATTTTCTTGTTTCAAAGGTGATATATCTAGCACAGGTATGAGTGGGCTTGATGGGATTTTCCTTGCACTCCAGCTTGTGGTGGATGATAGTGATATAACTGTTTCTTCTCAGCTTCATTTGTATTATAAACAATTTAACACAGGCTGTGATACGGTGTTAGCTGAGTGGACCATGGTACACAGACATCTGAAGCAATGTTCTTCTGTTAAAAGTTGTGGAAATGGCATTGTCTTAGAAATGTACCTGGCACCAATTCTCTTAAAATGCCTGGTAAGGATTTATATGTATATTCTGCTCTGTAATACAGTGCAGGTCTTAAAGTTACTTGGTGAAAATGACAAAGAAATAGCTAATAGAAAATCCATCCAGAGATAAATGCAAACAAACATGTTAGACTGCTATTCATTTGATTCTCTATTAATATATACCTGGAATAGGCATTACTCTGCCCCGCAGGAAGTTCACTGTTCTCCTATCATGATTAAGTGATGTCTGACACCTCCTGCTTGTTTGTTTCACATCACAGTTCTGTAAGATGAAAAGCAATGAAGAAACAGGCTTTGTCTTTTCATCTGCTAATATTGAAGACTTAACAGCATTTTCAAGGGAAAACAAAACACAAAAGAACAACTTTCAATAGAAATAAACCACCACAACCTCAACGGAGATGTTTATTTAAATATCTCCCCCTCCCTTTAACCTTTTTTTTTTTTTTTTGATTTTTAGATATGGGTAAAACAATAATTACACAGTCTAAATAATTACAAAGTCTAAAGTCTACATTTTAAAGCATAAAATAATAGTGGAAAATCGATTGCATGGAAATCTTTAGTGTTTCTGGATTCATAGGTCTGTGTTACGGGTGATAGCAGACACTTTTGGACACTTGCAAGTACAGAGTTCATGTACAAACAGCCACACCCAGACATTTTGGAGCAAGCTATTTTTTCTGAGCAAGCTCACTAGAAATGATTGAATTTCCAGTGAGGGATGCCAGAAACACTTTCCATGTCTCCTAAATACTGTAAGAGAGCAGTTCTGAGTTATGTGCCTAAATATTCAGGAGAAATCAATTTAGCCACTACCTTTCAGCTTTTACCATATTAATTTCTTTCTTTTATTTGGAAGATATGAAGTTGTAAAGCAATAAGCAGTGTGAATTTCATGCAAGGTATGTCCAAAGCCTGCCTTCTTGCCTTCCTTAAAAAAGTTTATATGCTGTCTGTGGAATTGTTTCTGTAAATAATTCTAGGCAGCTGTACCAGGGACTGTGATGATATGTTTTTGAACATGTGCTGACTAGCTTTTCAAAATCGTTTTATAATTTACTGACTTTCCCTGTTACATGGTGCAGGGTAACATAAATGGGTATATAAATCTGAAAAATATTTATATCCAGGAAAAACATATATTACCAAATAACTAGAGAATTCTTCTGTCATAACAGCCAATAGTGCACCATTTCCTTTAATGATCACCTCAGCGTGTTCAGGGTTTAGGAGTCTGACTGTTAGTTCATTTGGGAAGATATTTTTATAGAAAAATTGATTCAGAATAGGTTTGTAGCAATTTTAGATTTATCTATCATGATAAATGAATATATATATACCAAGCAAATTTCAGATGGAAAAAACTTAATTTTGTGAGTGATATAATTGAACACGTATAAACAGACTTCTCAAGTTTCTTTTATCTAAAATACCTCATGCTACACATGTGCGTGTGATGTGGGAAGGAGAGCAGGAGGTGGCAGGAGACACCTGCCCTGCCCACCACACAGCACTGGGACTTTTCTACTCTCAGACTTGCCACTTAGCAAGCACTACCATGGCCACCAACAGGCTTCCAGAGACACAGTCAGGGCACTCTTGAAGTAAAGTGCTCTGACAGACGCACATCCATTGTGAAACACATAGTACTTACAGGCTTACCAGGAGCTATTTATGGTCCCCTTGGAAAGGTCTGTTGAAATTCCAAGTTTTACAAGTTGCCTTTTTTTAAAATATATTTTGTTTTCTGTAGGCAAAGATTCAGATATTTACCACTAAAGATCCTAGTTCATTCTCTTATTCTGTTTTCTTTTTGCATTTAGTGATACAAGCAAAATTAAGGATACAACACACACACACACACACACACCAAAAAAAAAGTGGTAAATCATGTCAATCATGTCTTAGATCTATGGTGTATTTTACTTCCAGGCAAGGTTGTTTTTTTTTAAAAAATATTATTAATAATAATAATATTTTTTATTATTATTTTTGAACAAGAGAAATTTTTGACTATGTTAAAGTTCAAATGATAAAAAGATTTCTCAAAATCTAAATCTAAATTAGGAATTGGTATGATCCAGTCTTATAGACTCGGATAGCAGTGTGCGAAGGGAAGGAAAGGGAACCAGGGAGGTCTGCTTGTCCAGGTATAAAAGAACACAAGGTTTAGGGTAAAATCCAGATCTGGGCAGTCTGTAGTTCACAATTATATGAAACATGGAAGGAGAAATTGCTGAGGGCCTCCTTGCAGGTTTCTGAGATTACTCTGAAATTTTGTGTTATAGAACTTCATACGTCCTTGCCATTAGCAGCTTTCTCCCGATAACACCATCTTTCAGAAACATTTGGAATAGCACAATCCCAGTAGATCAGACTTCAGGAAAAAAAAAAAAAAAAAAAAAAAAAAGTAAAAAGACTTGCCACTTAGCAAGCACTGATAATAACCATCAGCCTCTCCACAAATGAGAATTTCCCAGTGGAATCACCTCATTTCCTTGTTTGTTACTGCACAGTTATTTGTAATATATTAAATATTATTGAAACAACTCTACTGTGAAATTAAATTTTAGTAATTTCCATACTGACACTTTGAAGAACTTGTGTTAATTGTTATTGGAACTATTAAATATGATTTTACTAGCTAAATTTTCAGTAAGAAAATATTTCTGACATCACAAACCCTTTTTAGATTTAGTCAGTTGCACAAGTGTTAGTATTTTAGACAAATCACAGAATTTTTCTAACATAGAAAATGCTTAGTTAATTATAAAGCACTGCAACTGTCTGTTCAGGACATATTGCAGCATTTTCAGAGCACTGATTGGTTTTCTTCAAATTACAGGAAACAATAAGGAATCTCTTTTAAAACCTAGGAAGCAGAACAATACTTTCAAATTGTTATTTGCAATAATAATTTTCAACAAAAGGGTTAACTTTGGACCAAAATGTTCCCATAGTTCGGCCAGTCTTATTTGTTTAACTGTTCTGCTGTCGAGCATTATAATGATGATAGAGTTCATTATGTGTTTATTATCTTCTTGGGAAACTCTCAAGAACTTAAAAAAACAAAAACATTTTTCTGTCATCCTAAAAATAAATAAATAAATAATGAGACCTTGTAATGTAATATGCCTGTATGTGTTCTTTCTAAGGGGATAGTTGATACACTAAATATTTAGCATTGGCAGATGAAAGGAAAAGAACGTGGCTTGTAAGAGAGATGACTGTAAGAGAGAATGTGTGCTTCATTTTTCATCAATTTATAGTGCTGGGCACTGAAACAGCTACGGGATGAGAATGATGGTTACTGTTACCTTTACCTTTGAGACAGAAACCTCCATCTGAGCTGATGTACTATAACAAGTTCAGAAGTGCTCATCCACAAAGGACAGTGTAAAATCCTCTTTACACTGCCAGAGGAGGTTAGGGAAAGCTTTACATGATTCAGTGTTATTAAAAATAAATAAATAAATAATCTACACCCAGAGAAAGAAAACTGCCTTTATTTCAGATGAATTACTTGTTTTTCATTAGCCAAAGTAACATTCCATAGTAATGCATCAATAAAATATCAATACTTACTTTTAAGCCTGCCAAGGTGTCAACTACACCAAAGTTAAGAGGTTTGTGGCAATTTATTAATACGTCCATAGTCTAACTGTCTCTGTAGTCTGTTCGTATAGGCCTCATATCCTTTTTGATCATGAGAAAAGAAAATTGCTGAATAATAGTTAAATTAACTGAACACTTGCACTGATGTACATTTCAGCTTATCCCTAGGAAGATGTCTCTAGCTGGTCAGATGAACTCTTCCCTAGGAGCACCTGTTTCCCGATGCAGATGACTGTGGGTTCCCAGAGTGACTGCCCCTACTACAAATGACTGTTCTGAAGCTGTCCTAAATTGACCAAGATAAAGGACATTTTAGCACTGTAAGGTTTCCTCCCAGTTTAAGGTGAACTGTTACATACCATCAACACTAAAAATGTTAGTAAGTGCTGTAATTTGGACACTTTGACCTATTTATGTTACAGTGCTTTAGAAATACAAGAATGTCATTGTGTCCTAAGTCCGGAATGGACCATAGGAGCTATGACAATCAGTGTTACTTTCTGACAGACTGCAGACTGCCTTTCTGACACCAGTTCTGGCATCCAGGGTAAATTTCAGTTACAAGTCTGTCAGAAAAGACAGGGAAATCTCCCACATGACAACAGAAGATAGTCTGGGTTTTTGGTCACTTGTGGAAGCTGAGTGATATTATTCTGAATACTTCCAGGCAAAGAGGGAAGGTGATTCATGTTTTTCTTCTTGCTTCTTTGACTTCTCGCAATTACAAAAAGGTCACCTTGTGTTCAATTGCAGTAAGAGGTAGAAGGAGGAAACTATAAATAAAATTCCCACTGCATTTTGCATAAAGTCCATTTTGGAAAATGCACTCAGTGCACTTATTTTCCTTCAGGTAAGCAAGGTAAAAGAACACCTAGTTTATATATCATGACACAATCGATAATACTCTACTGCTCAGCACCACAGGACTCAGTTGACTGTAGGCCTGCCCTCCAATCCTAAAGAACTGTATTAGAGATCTTACAACTCCCACAAGTCTTATGCACCTCTCGGGTTGGATGAGACTTCAGGAATTTTTTTGTTTTTAAACTTTGGACTTGGGAGCACAGCACCAGCAATTTTTTCTATTCAACTCTTATTTTCTACATTGCAATGAGCTAAAATTAACTAATGTCACATAGCCATTTGGAGTGCAGATGTTTTGGAACTAAAAACTTTGGATCTGAACCCAATCTTCTTATCTTTTTATAAGAATTGTTAAATTAAGCGGTTGGACTTAAGCCTATCTCTAATTTATATGTATTTTACATAGCTAAATCTCTATATATTTAATCATTTTCTTATATTGGCAGCTTTCCTTCTAAAATATTAATGGTGTCTGGCACTTAAGTGCTGTTACTTATATAAAGAGCTAATAAATATGTCACTTAGCCTAACACAATGTGTTTGAAATAAACCAACACAACAAATATTTTTTTTAAAATATGGCTGCTGTTATATTTTTGTCTGAAGACAGGAGCCACTAGAGGACACCATACACCTCAGAAAAAGGAGAGTTCTTTCCCAGGGGAAAAACTTGAAACTCATTCCACTTGTACATAACTGACTTCATCTTTCTTAAGAAATTTATTTGCAAAGTTTGCAATGAAAGTATTTGTTTGCAATTAACTTTTCATTTCTATCTCATTAATCTCCTATGACACAGTTCATGGACCAGATGATCTTGGAGGTCTTTTCCATCCTTAATGATTCTATGGTTCTACAGCAACAGAATGAAGGCTAGAAAACACTTACTGTGGACCTCATTTCAGCAAAGGTGCATTCTCTATGAGTTATGCCTGGATAAAGTGAACTGTGTTCAACATTACTTTCAAAACTATGACAGCAGCAAAGTAGTCTGCTTAGTGTTTTCAAATAGCTGCCTTCTGGGACACCATGCAATTTTAACAACAATGCATTTATGCCAAGGCTATAATTGAAGTTGTGATAATCCTGGGTGGAAAGGATTTGTTCTAACCAGTAGACCATTTAGTGTTATAAGATATTTAAATACAGCTAGTTGGATACTTGGGCAAATGTTCGATTCATAAGTGTATTGATAATATGGTTTCAGTGAACTCAGCAAAACTCGTTGTATTGATTCAAACAACCTAGTCGGTAAGAGTAATGGTTATTTTTGCATTCATTTATGGTTTCATGTGAGAAAATAAAAGAATTTCTAGTATCAGATACTAGAATTCAGATCCCAACCTTTCTTTTCTTTTTCTTGTTTCCATTACTGATATTCTGTTTGGAATACTGTGGTTTTCCTCCACAAAATACTTATAGTTAGGGCAAATTCTTAGCCACACTGGCAGGATTAAAAATACCAGTCTAAACTGATTTATATTTCTATATTATTGTGTGGCATTTATTGGGGAGCATAATGAGACTTCTATTAAAATGAGGTTGGATCATGTACCTTTGAACCATCTCTCCTGCTTTGCAGAACTGAATGGCTTTCAGCTACCATTGCTTTTCTGGAGCAGCCTGGACACAAAGAAGAGCTTATTGAACACACTAATAATTGTGGTTCTGCTAAGATTCACACATGCAGTACATATCTGTTTCAAAATGGGGCCTGTTCTTTTGACAGTGTGACACAGTCAGAGATGATGTTTGGTTTTGTTTAATTTTTATCATTTCGTCCTCATGTGAAAACAATTTTAATCATGAAGCTACTGAAAAATTTAAACCCAGACTGAAAACTGAAGCTCTAGCCACTCAGGATTTGTTAAGCCACTGCTGGTCTTCTCTGTAATGCAGTGCCCTCATGTGCATAACCAGGGCTCTTGCAGGCAAAATTCAGTGGCCAAACACAATGAAAACAGATTGTTTTTAGGAAGAGTGGGTTAGATAGGAGAGGGAGAGATCAAATGTTGTTCTTGCACTTTATTTTCTGAAAAGTGAGAACTTCAGTGTAAGACAATAATGTAAGACTAAGAACTATTAAATTGTTGCCAAGTGTAATACTCCAGGACAATTGCAGGCTGGTGAATTCTGGCATAAGATATTGACCAAGACATAGATCTTAAAAGGGGTATCAGAAGCATATGTGATTTATTACAGAGTAAAGCCTGCTCTTCACAAGGATAGTACCATTTATCAGAAATGGCGTCCTAGATTTTCAAAGGATCCAAAAAAAAATTCAAAAGGAAATTTGGCATCAAATTCTTGAGAGCATTCATCAGGATTTAGTGACTGTATGAGCTAAAAATTGCTTAGATGTTGGAAATTGAATATATGTGAGGGAAAAAGATAGTGGAAAAGAGTTCAATATGTTATTCCATTCATATGGGTAACTGTGTTCTCCTTCCTCACTCTCAGACACAGTGCTTACTAGAAATGCTGCTGCCCTGAGAGTCTTCTCCAATTACTAAACCATAAAAGATAGCAGCCACACATAACTGACATGCTGGTGCCAAGTTTCAAGCTATGCAGTATCACATTGTTCTTTGGGGATGCTGCCTTGAGCAACAATTATGGCTCTTGTTTTATGCCTTCTGCAGAAGAAAGATGCTGTTAATTTATTGGCCCACTGGGAGGAGAATGTTAGTGACACCAAGACACAGTGGCCACTTCTAAACCTGTTTTTTTTTTTTTTTTTTTTTTTTTTTTCCTGGTATTTTTGTTCTCAGTGCAAATAACTTCGATTATAAACCCATGTCTAACTTTTTCTTCATGGATAATATAATGTGTGTCAGAGTTCATTTCTTAAATAGCCCAGATGAAAAACGTTTTGTGTTCTCATGGTTTGGATTTGGTAAATAAATGTTTCATTCTTGCTTCAGACAACTGCTTGCTCACATGAAGATGTCATTTTCTGAGGCCTAAAATTATTACAGATTTTGGTGAAATTCCAGTAATAACTTCTCTTCTGGGTAAGAAGAAGTAAATTTCTGGGTAAGACAGTAAATTTATTTTCTGATCTCACATCATATTTACAGCTTTTGGATCTCTTATGGTGTTTCTATATTGTATTCATAGTATTTTCCTTTACAAATACCAAATCTATACTTTTAGATAGTTTTTGAAGCAGTTTAAAAATCAGACTTGAATCTGAGGTTAAGCCAACATTTTTGTTTGTTTTTCATTGTTCAAAGGAAAAAACACATGGATTTCATATGATTTTAAAGTAAGAAATAATTTTTCACATGATTTTTTATTTAATTTAGACAAATAATTGAAAGTTTTCTGCCTTCTATAGCTGTATTTAGAACTTTTCAAATGGCACTATCCATCTCTGGGATTTTTTGTTTTGTTTTGTTTTGACTCAGCTACCTGCAGACTGCTTTTTGAGAAGACTTCCTCTGGAAGTCATTTTTCAGTGTATCCTTTATTTCTCCCTCACATGAATGTATAGCTTCTACTAAATTCATCAGGACTTCTATTTATTTATTTAGTTAGTTAGTTTCAATTCCAGAAACTGCCAAGCTCATTCACTTCTCTGTTTTGCTTCTTTTCCCTAGACTGTCCCTTTAATGTTCTTTTCTGCTTTTACGTCTTTCAGTTCTTCTGGACCATTCTTATATGTTTATTTTAGTTTTGCTCTTCCTTATTCCAATAATTTGTAGAGATTTGGTGCAATGGTGAATTATTTTACATCTGTGCCCTCAGAAACTAGTGCTAGTAACTCAGTATATTGTTCCATTATGCACTGACTTCCCTCCCTCTCCTTCCCACTGCCAGGGCTGTTCCTGATGGCCAAGATGACCCCCTGACCCACATGCAGCAAGCTGTCACTCCCCTTTTTACAATCCTAGTAAAATATTCCTTTTTTATTATTCCCAGAGGAAGTGAATGAGTTATAATAATGGAGGGAAGGGAGTAAAAGCTCACAGTTGTTTCCACCACTGGATGTTTTCGTTGCAATGAGGGTTGTCCCTATATTATTAGGAAAGGATGCTGTGCTATTCTAAGATCTCAAAACAGGAGAAAGATAAATAATTTAAATTTTTGTTTCCATGTTTACAGATACAGGAGACTATCTGTCTCATTGGTCCTCTGGACTCAGGAACTGATTAACAAAATCTACCTTCATTTGGGGATTTAAGGTGGAGCTTTGGATTGGAATAAAAGGCAGACTGGTCTTTTCTGAAGTTTAGTTACCTGTATCACTTGGAATCACATCTCAAAGGGCCTCACAAGCCTGGGTGGCTGCCCAGACCTCCCAGCTGCTATGGAGGTGATGTGAGGGTCTTCTGCAGAGACCTGTACTCTTAAGACCCTTGGGAGACCTCTGTATTTCACTGTTAATGAGCACAGTGAACCCTTAAAGAGCTTGTAATGCAGTTTCTCAGCCCATGGGGGTGTACCTTAATAGCACTGAAAGCAAAAGAAAGCTGAGTAGTAGATGCACCTACATTACACATACTACAAGTAAGTGCCAATGTGATGTTTCATGGTCACAATTAGACATGATAGTGTCATCTCTGGTGCACAAACATGTATGAACAACATTCTGCACAGTTTAAGATTGGATGAGGCCCAGAAAGGTAATGACTTTTCTTTATATTTCATAGAGCAGATGAATCTGAAATGTAGATCAGCTCTTTCCTACCATTTTGTAAGGTAAAAAGTTCAGCATTTTTCTCTCTTTTTCCATTCTGCCCTGCATAAATCAGAATTTCATTTATCAGTTACTTATCATTAAGGACATCCTTGAAAGCAGGTTTATTCTACTGCTGTCAGAGAGGCATGCTCTTACTTACTCCTACTGTACTGCTAATGGCTTACCCAACGTGAAGGAATCTGCTGACAAAAGGATCGGCAGCTGGGAAAAATCAGATATCACTGTCACATCCAAGCAGTCAGTAACACTACCTCTCCCCTGAGAAATAGGTACTGTAGTGTTACTTGATTCAGGAGCCCAAAACTACTTTAGCTGCTTCTGTATTAAAAAGAAATAAATTGTAGGGTTCTTTCAAATGTTTGCAGGTCCCTGAGAAAGAAGTTATCAGACAGAGAAAGAGAAGATAAATATCCTAATACTAAAAGAATGAAGTGAGACAAAGTAACAAAGTAATGATCTTTTAATCTTTTCCTATTATTCTCATCTGCATGTTTTTTTCTCAATTCTGCACTCTTTTAGAAAAAGCCACCTGCAGGTACACCTGACCAGAGGATTTTATAGTCATTGCCTACAGCAGCTACTTTATGCAGGTATGTCAGCTCATGCTGGAAAAAATCATTTAAAATTAGTACTAAGATTTTATATGTGAAGACATCACTGAATAAATAAAAATAAAAAGGATGGAAGAAAAGAAATAGCACACACACACACACACACACAAAAAAAAAAAAGAAAGAAAGAAAGAAAGAAAGAAAGAAAGAAAGAAAGAAAGAAAGAAACAAACAAACAAACAAACAAAAAACAGTACGCCCATGTTCTTGACTTCCCAAATTGAAAATAAATGTTGTTACTTTGAAACATGTAAACTAATGAAATTCTTCTATTGAACACCATGTTTACAATAAGTTGTTGAGATGGCATAATTTTGTTATCTTTTTGGGAAAGAACTCTGGCTCCTACATGTGTTAGCTGGTAAAACAGAGTGGATTTTGTCAAGCCATTTACATTTCTCAGTGCTAAACGTATTCACTTATACAAGACTGTTTCTGCTTGGCTAATTTTAACGCAATAGAGTGATGTCAAACTTTCCTTCTCAATTAAGTTTGATTTGTGGTTGAGCTGAACTACTTAGAGATTACATTAAAGGGTGTCCTCATTGTTATTTTTGGTCTGGAGATGAATTTATGCTAATAAATTTAACACATTGCATGTTGTACCTAATTAGTATTTATTTTCCCTGGGTTAGGTTATCATTTTCTAGTAACATATTTAACAGCACCAGCTACTAGTCTTACACAGAGGATGTGCATATCAGTTTAAGATATGTGAATGCAAACTAATCGGATGGGACCACAATCTGCCTTAAAGAGTACTGAAGCAGGAAAATGCAGGTAGTGCATAGGCAAAAGAATTAGACCCTGAGATTCTTCATTTTATCCCTGCATGTAAAACATGGTACATTTGTGTGATTGGTAAGGGCTGCAGTAATCCTAAACTCATTGCCCTGGTTCTGACACTTCCATGGTTATGAACTTACCATGTGGTATGTGCTTCATAAAACAGTGCTCCCATTGTTAAGCTTCTTTGCACAGACAGTAAACAAATTTATTGGACTATGCACACTGTGCATGAAAATTCAGTCTCTAAGGATTACATTGTTTGCCAGAAACTGAGCTATTTCCAGTACATTTGAGGACTTTCCACATTTGAAAGAGTAACTGTGGGTGTGGGATAAACAGTGAGAGAAAGAAAGCCTATAACTCTTAAAATTTCCACTAATACAATGGAATTCTGGGAGTAAATGTGCCTGCAATAGCAAGGAACATTTCACAGATTACATATCCAGAATTAGCTATTCCTTATTTACATGTAGCAGGTTTGTGGCATGTAATGGACAACATCCCTTTGTATGCATGACAGATATAAACCAACTTATAGCTGGAGGAACATTTCAAAGGCTCCATGATACCTCTAGTCACCAGGCAAAATGAGCCATGAGAAAATAAGGTGATGAAGAAAATGAAGGAATGCATTGTGATCTTTTCAGTGTACACTTCTGGAGTCATGAGCTGCTTAATCCATTTGGTGTAGAAACATCTCTATGGGTGAACTCATCTAAACCAATGCAACTTCCTTGCTACTAGTTTGTTATTTGGCTTCCCTAATTGATCTCATATAAGCAATACTGTTAATCTCTCAAACTTGCAATTTTCTATTAGGAAAAGGGTCATTATTCCAGATTTACATTTGGACCAACAAACACAAGGAAGTCCAAATGCCAAGGCAGTAGCGTAACTTCTGTTTCAGTTCTGCAGTTCCACTGATTTGAGGAGATCAAATGACACCAGAAACTGAACCCCATAGTACATAGTGCATATATGAATTGCTGTATAACAGACTTTCAAAGAAAACAGAATAGAATTGTAAGTCAAGATTTAATGTGATTGTGCTGTTGTCTGTGGGTTCAAATTCTCAGGAGGACTTAGTTTTAGGTCCCATGTAGTTAGACTTTGGGCACTACAAGCTGAAATAAAAATAGAAAAGAAAACATAATCTTCAGCCACCTAGTACAAAAGTCACCTGAAATAATTTGCTGTTTTACTCTTTGACCTAAAAATTCCTTTGTAGCTGTGTTCCTGCTGCTGCAGTTGTTAGGACTCTCCCAGCATAAGCACTCGGGTGCCTGCCTGCTTTCCCTCTGCTCCTTGCTGAGAGCCAGGGGGCTGGTAGAGCAGTGTCTGTCAGTTCAAGCATTCAGACAAGAAAGGCAAGACATGGGACCCGTCCATAACCTCAGTACTATTTCTATTCACTTCTTTCTTGTTTCCAACTCATGTCTGGTTTCTATCTCTGTTCCCAGAATCATTCACACATTTTTATATTGAGTAGACACTGGAATAAAACAAAATATTTTTTCCATTTTATGACCCCCAAACTCAGATCTTATTGGTTGTCTCCTTTCCTAGAAAAAACAAAATGTGAATTTGTCTCTTCTTTGGCTGAGGAGGAGATTAAATCCTGGCCCACCACTTTCTAAATAAGTGCACTCACTAAGGGGATGTTGTTAAGGGTGGAGGGCAGCAATTCTTATTACTTTACCAGCATTATCTTAGAAAAAGAGCTCATCAGCTTTTTCAAGTAACATTTTATATGTGTCTACTCTTGGAGTTTCTAAATCCTGAATAGGAATCACAGAATCACTGAATGGCCGAGGTTGGCAGGGACCTCTGAAGATCATCTAGTCCAAAGCCCCTGCCAAGCAGAATCACCTAGAACACGTTGCACAGGATGGCATCCAGGTGGGTTTTGAATATCTCCAGAGAAGGAGACCCCACAACCTCTCTGGGAAACCTGTTCCAGTGCTCTGTCACCCTCACAGTAAAGAAGTGGCCCCTCATATTCAGCTGAAACCTCCTGTGCTTCAGTTTGTGCCCGTTGCCTCTTGTCCTGTCACTGGGCTCATCTGAAAAGAGGCTGTCTCCATCCTCTTGACACCCTCCCCTCAGATATTTATATACATTAATCCTCAGTCTTCTCTTTTCCAGGCTATACAGGCCCAGTTCTCTCAGCCTGTCCTCGTACAACAGGTTCTCCAGCCCTCTAATAATCTTTGTAGCCCTCCTCTGGCCTCACTCTAGGAGCTCCATGTCCCTCTTGTACGGCGGTGCCCCAAACTGGACACGATGCACCAGGTAATTTCTCCAGAGGTGTAGGTAATTCTGTCTTTACTTTTATTTTGTGGAACCACTACTGTGATTCTTGTCCCATATGAATACTCAAAGTTTAATTCTGGGTTTTCAGTTCAGAATGGCCTTAAGCTACCTAAGAGACAGTGTCAGGCTGGTAGCAATGGCTACCATAACTAGGAAAAGGGTGGAAAGCCTGGTCTGATTGGGCAGAGAGTGACTCTCAGACAAGAACAGGACTACTGAGTTGATGCTCTCAAGTATTGTTGCCAAGTGTTCAAAGAAGATCCTGGCAAGAATTAAAACAAGTATGTAAACACTTGGATATAATGAGATGAAAGAGAGCCACAAAAAAGTGACTGTTTGATCTTGACTATTATTCCAGCATTATATAAAAACAGAGTTGGACAAGATTTCCAGAGGTTGTATATAAATTCTAATTTATCCCTCTTATCCTTCAGAAAAGTCAGTATACATGCTTGTTTAGTCTGTTTTTAAAGACATCCAGTAATTGAAACAACACAATCTCCTCACACATTTTATTCTTTTTATCCTTTCTTATTTCTAGGAAATTCTTCTTATCAGTTAACCTGAATCTCTTTGTAGCTGAAATCCATGTCATCTTGCTTTTGTCCATGAACCCTGAAAACAGATTTTTCTTTGCTTCTTTACAGAGTAATGTGAAACAGTTCTTACATTCTTGGAGACTATAGTGATGTCTTCCCTCAGTTTTCTGTTCTCTAGTCAAAACAAGACAAACATTTTCAGTCTTTTTTTGTTGTAAATCAGATTTTCTGACTGTCAGATCAGTCTCTTTGGTCTTCCTTAAGTGTTGTGTCTAAAACTGACAAGTTTTTGTAGCTAAGGTTGTGCCAATTCTGAACTGAGTGAAGAATTACTTAAGATTTCTTATTTTTGTTTCTATAGCTCATTATATTGTGTGCCCTTCCTTCAACAGCATGACACTGTTGACTCGCATTAGCTCCAAATTTATATCAAGATTCTTTCACAAAGAACTACTAACAGCTTGTTTTACAGCTTGTGTGTTCTTATTATGCCCTATTTTTTGAGTCTGACAAAATCAATTCCTAATCCTGTCTTCTGGTAAATTGGTTATCCGACTCTCTTAGAATTGTCTGTAAATTTTACAAACCCATCTTTTCCATTATCTAGGTTTCCATAAAAATATGAAGTAATACTGGAAAAAGAAACAAACCATTATATACTATGTGTCCTTCCATTTTGCTAGACTTCAGGTTTTTGATAAATATTAATCATAAATGACAAACTGGAATTATAGCTTCAACTCTAAAAGTTAGGAGACTTGAGGAATGTTGTATTCCCAGGAAAAGTTGTATTCTCTGGAAGGTCAGACTTCATACAAAACTGCAGAATTTGTAGGGTTTTCTGAGGAATCCCTGTCTGACCTTATATTAATAAGAACCATGTCAACTGTGGCAATTTGACATATTTAATTATCACAGATAGGATAGTAATTGAAATTAAAGATACAAAACTGCAGAAAGCATTTTGGAAGATGCAGACAATCACATGCAAAGCTTATGTCAGTCTGCATTAGTCTGCAGAAATCACTTAAAAGAGGCTGAAAGTACTGGAAGGAAAGAAAGATGTGGGTACACAAGGCAGATTGAATGCTGGTGCAGGAGTCTGGAAAGTAGATTCTATAAGGCAGAAATACTCAGATCAAAAAGTTTCAAAACCAAAGTGCACAAGAGTTATGAATGTGCAGGCTCAAATGATGTCCAGAATTTGGAAAATGCTGCAAGAACAGTGAGAAATATAACCTCCTGAGAAAAGATTGCAAGAGAAGCTGGAGCGGGAAAGCACAGAATAAATACATGACCAGAGTGTGCAGGGGATAGTACAGGCGATCAAATGTAGCAAAGAAAACTTCATAGAAACCCTGAATGTCATCATCTCATCTTTCTTCCAGTGGAGTCCAGTAGATTATATATAGAATGGAGAAGGTGAATAAGGAACAAATATTCTTGTTAACTACTGACAAATAATGACAGAAGTTGGAATTCATTGCAGAAAGGAATGAGAAATGTAACTATTTTCCAAGCACTTATATGCGTGAGCAGCAGAGGTGGAAAACATTTCCTAACTTTGCTGTTGTTGTGTCCAGAGGAAGTTGCAAATCATGGTCAGAGAGGTCTAGGTCTGCCTACAGCCCAGAGAAAAATATAACTGCAAGCTGGGAGGATAAAAGTTGCACAGTAAGTAGCTCAACATGCTTGTCAACTCTTCTTGAAGCATTTAGCATTTGTCCCAGTTGGAAATGTTGTACAGTACAAGATGGATCTTTGATTAAATCCACTGTGGTTGTGCTGATGTCTGGAGATTATAGAAAGCAACAGTAAGCAAAATGAACCTACATGTGTTTAGGGAGATCAGTAGGGAGTATGCAGTTCCCCAGGAGCTTATGCAAATGGTGTTCCATAATTACAAGATTGTCAATTATGGAGGAAGTTATATACATAACCCTTAACACTTCCACAAGCAGGAGGTAGATTACCTGAGGTGAATGGATAGAAAGCAGGTCCAAGAAGTGAAATAGAGAAGACTGGCCTCGTTCCTACGTTCCTACGTTCCTACGTCCTCCTGTTCCTACTTGAAGTCATGTTTAAACTTTCCTTCTTTTAGGAACTCATATGTCACACTGGGAGTTTACATAAATAAACTATACTCTGTTTTGGATCCTTAAATATTCAGCTGACAGACACCTTGGGCTAGCTGAAAGTTAAATTAAGATAATGACTTCATAACCTTAATCAAGACCTTATGTTTGTACAAATTAAAGATATTTTCAGTATTGTACTGCATAAAATCAAACTAAAGTGTTGGCTAAGGTGACATTCCTGTAAAGCTGTGGGTCCAAGACTGTTCATGATGCTAAGGAAATTATCACAGTTCATTCTATGAGTTACCTTTCCACTTAATACCAATACACATCAGATTTTATCATGGAGAGTTCTGTCTCTGTGTAGGTGAAGTTAGATTGCTTATTTTTAAAAGCAGGAAATATTTGTTCAGTACTAATGTGCTATTCCAGTCATTTCCTTTCTAAAATAGCAAATGAGTCAAAACAAATACAACAAAATCAGTGGGATGTTATGCTAGGCTAATAAAAAGCAATTCACTTGGAAACTGTTGACATGCTGTTCAGTGGGTAAAGCCAGTCTAGTTTACATAGTATCTTCCCAAACAAGAAGGTAGTACTCATTTTTGAATCATACATGAAAACTTGCAAGACTTGCAAGGCTGTTATAGTTCATATATATATATATGTATGTATATATGTATATATATACAGGATTTATGTGTATGTATTTATACATGGTCTGGAACCTGACTTTTAACAATGAGATTTGGAGCCCCCCCAGTGTGATCAGTGGAATTCATAATGCTGTTGAGCCTAAAAATGGTTTTGTTATTTTTTTTAGATATCTAGCAACAGAAATGCTAGATATCTGTATTATTATAAAATGAAAGTTAGTTTAGCTTTGTATTTATTTAATATATGTATATTAATAGGTAGTATTTTTGAACTCTGCTGACAGGCTTGGGGAAAATATGTTAAATTGCATGAAATTTGGCCAGGCAGGAACTATGAATAAAGAGTGAAAATGGCATGCAAATTAATTATGCCCTAAAATATTATTTGAATATGAGAATAAAAAGTTTTCTCAAGAATGATTTCAGAGCTTTCTGTCATAAATCTCTGCATAAACTTGAAGCAGATTTGCCATTGCACAGGTCACACAGCCCTAATGTGTTTATTATTGCATGGTGGGTCTTATTTACCTCTGCAAACACTTATCCAATAGGAATTAGTACATGGAGTACTCTTGTTTTCTACTGTTGTTTCTACTCTTATCCAGATCAGCTAAACCTCTTGGAAAACAATCACAAGCTAAATTGCAAACTATGAAGGAGTAAAACCTACTGCTTTGATCAACGTCTGGCACTGTGTTGTCATTTTATCAATTTTGGCTAACATTGTACATCAGGACCACAACACTTAACACTGAAACATGTTTAATTATCTATTCCATTGTGTTGTGGTTTAATCCAGCCGGCAGCTAAACACCACACAGCCATTCGCTCACCCTCCCCCCTCCCTCTCTGGGACGGGGGAGAGAAATGGGAAAGTGAAGCCTGTGAGTTGAGATAAAGACAGTTTATTAAGATAATAATAATAATAATAATAATAATAATATGTACAAGCAAGTGATGCACAATGCAATTGCTCACCACCTGCTGACTGATGCCCAGCCCAACCCCGAGCAGCCACCCCCCCCACCCCGGCTAGCCACCCATATATATTGTTTAGTATGACACCAGATGGTATGGAATACCCCTTTGGTCAGTTTGGGTCAGCTGTCCTGGGTCTGTCCCCTCCCAGCTCTTGCTGCACCCCCAGCCTGCCCGCTGGCAGGACAGAGCGAGAAGCTGAAAAGTCCTTGGCTTAGTGTAAGCACTGCTCTGCAGCAATTAAAACATCAGCATGTTATCAGCACTCTTCTCATCCTAATCCAAAACATAGCACCCTACCAGCTACTAGGAGGAAAAATAACTCTGTCCCAACTGCAACCAGGACACACTGGCACATTAATACCCAACTTCACTGGACATTCCTTGTCTACCAGTGAATTACTTCATGCAGTAGCCATGTCTTAAATGTTAATGACTATTATATAATTTGCTCATCTGGATTATTATAGCTTTCGCTCAGCAGCAATGGAAAAAGAAGAATTTCACTTGTTCCTTTGTTTTGTTTGTTTTACTTGTGGGGGAAGGGCTTGCAAAATGTGTTGTGCAAAAAAAGAAGATTTTTGTTTGTTTGTTTTTTCTTGTGGGTGCATGGCTTGTAAAATGTGTTGTGCATTTGTGGTATTATGCTAGAGACAGAAATGGAAAATATTCACGCCCTTGGGTGCCTTTACTTGCTTAAGCAGTTTTATGATTATAGTACTGTGATAGAATAGGCCATAAAATGCGTAAGTAAACTACTATGCAACTGCTGTGTTGGTTTTTTTGATTGTTTGTTTTGTTTTGTTTTGTTCTGTTTTCTTCCAGAGTAATGCACAGACTTCAGAAACAATCTTCTTTGTAGGATACCTGAGGAGAGTTTGTAACTTGGTCGCTAAATGTGTTCTAGAACTAAAAGATAATTTAAATATTATGTTGGACCCACGGGACTTGAAGGTACATGCATTGAAGAGTTGTGACATTACAACTAATCATGACAGCTGGTTTGACAGAAAACATAACTAATTTTAAAATGAGCACCTTTATTTAAATTGTATAGAGGAAAAGCTGATTTGATCTGCAAAACCAAATGAAAGGAAGTGAGCCTGTATCCTTGGAAACTGGAATTAAGCAACTGAAACTTTATAAAACTTGGATGGAAAAGATTGCATAACAAATAGAAATCTGTTTGCTATAATTTATCTCTGAAAACATCTGGTATTTCTTGTTAAATGTGATTAGTAGTGCTTGAAAATATACAGAACATTTTCATCAAATTATCATTGTTTTAGTTGTTGGCTATAATGCTAAGTACATTAATGAACTAAGACCAATGTCCCTTATTAGTATTTATCCTCCGCATATAGTGTTTGTCACCCTGATGATCAAAGATGACAGCAGTGCTTCAGGATAGTTAATGCCTGGCATGGGTTCATCCTCCAGGTAAACCACAAAGGAGCTTTTTTGGGGACACAGGATTCATTCTTATGGACCCTGAACCATCCATAAACTTTGTTACTGAAACCTCCCAGGCGATTCCACCACATACTGATAGTCAGAGGTTTGATGGGCCACAGCAATGTCTTGGAAGCTACTGAGCAGTCACTGCCTTGTGGACAAATGTTTGAAGTAGTGTTCAACCTCACAATGTTCCAGTCTACAATATCAGGATAAAAGCTTTAATGTGGGAGAGAATGAGATTATGTGGGGACTGCACTCATTTTGCTGTCTTGCCTTTGTAGAAATGAGAGATGATTTCTCCATCCACAGTTCCTCCAAGCTGAGCTGGAGGACATTTCCACTCATACCTCCCTTCCAGATGCTGTTTTGTGAATAACAATGTATTTCCTCAAATGCAAATGTAGTCCAAAGCTTATTGTAAAACTAGTAAAACTGCTGCTCAGTGTAGCTCAGCAGCAGCCTGTAAGTCTTTGTTTATAGGATTTTATTTTATTTTATTTTATTTTATTTCCTTTTGGCAATCTTTAACCCAATTGAACAGAAATTTGCGGAGGTTAACCAACTCATCTGAAGCTTGAAAGTGACTACTAATAGAAGTTACAGCTACCAACTGATTTTCTGCATAATACCCTGGAAAATGGACATGCACATCAGCCTTACAAAGAAGTGAAATAAGGGTCTCTCAAACTATTCCGGCATCCCAGCCTGCATCTATCCCCAGACCATTGGAAACTGTATGGTAAAAGCCTCACAGAGCTCCGCAGGCTTTGTGCACACTTGACTTTTATTAGATCAGTGAAAGGTACACAGAATGCTGAACTAGAGTTGTCATGTGCCCAAAGGATCTTGACAAGTGATCAGCAGTCAGACTTTTGCCTTTCTACAATTTCTTCTACATTTGCAGACACAGAAATGACTAGACTCCTCAAGAAAGCTACAGGTCAGCAAACATACCTTTTTCCTGAAGAGATATTAACAATTTTAACACAACCTTATGCCTTCAAGATCTGTGAATGACATATATTTGTCTTTGGATTTGACTGGACCAAATTTGGTCCATGCCACAGGTTGAATCAATACCAGTACATTCCATACAGAGTTTATCAGTTTAAGCCTGAAAATGAGTGCTGATCTTCCTTTTAACATTGCCAAAACATCCTACACCTGAAGTACCATTATTTAGCATAATATTTAAATAATGTAATATATAAAAGTGTGCAACTAGGGACAAAGAAGAAATTATAAGAAAGCTCTGATACACAAGTGCTTTTTAAAAAATAAAAATGAAGAAAAAAAGGCAAATTGTTAATCACAGTGACCAAAAATAAGTTTTGAATGTTGTCAAAAGAAAATGAACTTATCAGTTTCTAGTATTTTTTTTTTTCAGATTAATACCATGTTTTTTTTATTATTACTATTTTTATAAAAGTTCTTATGCAGTTAATGCTCTTCTAGCAGCTGACTGCCAAACGCCAAGATGGTCTCTCAATCAAACTAAATCAAACTAAACCAAATTAACCCAACCCAACCAACCGACCAAACAAGCAAACAAACAAAAGCACCTAATTAGCCACACAGGTATTCTACTTTCCACTATAATAAGGACATCACAGGTATCATATGGTATTGCTCAGGTTTTACCTTAATTCATATTTTTGAAAAGTGTAGTGAAGTGAAATGGCTAGGTTGTATTTCATTTTATCTTTTCCACTTTCTACTTAGTTTTTAAACATAATTCCATTATTTATTTTTTTTTCAGCTGGTAAAGGAATTAATTTTGTCACTTCAGGAGGAATTTATTCCCTGATTTATTTTTTACACAAGTCGAGTAATGTTATATTTACTCTTAAATTATTTAGAAAGCAATATCCTAAAATTATAAATTAATTGCAAATACATTGCTAGGTCAAAATGAATGGTTATTCTGTCTGAGAATATTGAAATTGTATTTATACAATTTTAAGATAAAGTTATACATTGCAATATGTTCAAAGATAGTACTGAATGATAGTAGTTTGTACTTGTGTTCTGTTTTTATCCTTTCAACTTCACAGTGTTAAAAATAATAAAAAATAAAAAAGGAAATATATTTTCAAGGAACACTTTTCCATTAATTACATGTTGGATTAGATCCTATGGCAACATTTTTATCCTGTGAGTTCAGGACTTAAAGAGCAAAAACGGACAGCCATTCCTGAAGATTCATAGAATGATAGAGTTCAAGGGTAAAAAAATGCTGGTTGTGGCCACTAAATATGATGTCTGCAGTACTGAAACTAAGTCTAAGTACATCTTTTGGGAGTAATGAATATTGCAGATTAAAAATAATGGATTAATGAAGAAAATGTTGAGTATTTCACAGAAGAA
Organism: Oxyura jamaicensis; assembly: GCF_011077185.1. NCBI lineage: Eukaryota > Metazoa > Chordata > Aves > Anseriformes > Anatidae > Oxyura > Oxyura jamaicensis. Next base: position 132,363,945 of record NC_048893.1, read on the forward strand.
AATTCAAAGATTAGAATATTAATTTTTGATTAAATTGTTTTCTGGAGGGTGAGACAAGGAAAGGAAAAAAAAACTGGTTATAGTTCACACATTCATATTTCGCATAATTTTATTTAATTTATTCATAGGTATCAGAGATCCAGTGTAATTTTTTTTCAATTGAATTTTGAGACTTTACATCATGTTATTAGACAATGGAAGTATTTAATTTCTTAGTTATTTACTACACTATTTCTTGAAAGTCTTCACCCAGAAATCCTCACAGCCTGCTGAGCTGTGGCCTGGTACATGCTATGATATCACAAAGATCCGTGTCAAAGCAACCACACTGCTTGCTGATTTGCAGGCACTGTGTTTCAATGTTGACTTGCTTACAGTGTGTTGACTCGTCTTAATTCCTCAAAACTTTATATGGTCAAATAATACTGCATGCAAACCATTAAAAAATAAGCATTGACATACTTCACTGAAGACACTGAAAAAATGAAAAAAAAAAAAAAAAAAAAAAAATCATCCCTTATTCTTCCCTCATCTCCCGCTAGGTTTTAAGGAACAACACTACAGAGGTGCATCTTTTTGCTGAAAGAGAGAAAAAGTTTCCTTTGGTGGAACTACACTGGATAATACAGGAGAGGCTATAAGCTACCTATACATAAAGAAAGAGAAAACTTCAGTTCCAGTCCAGAACCAGCAGGGCTTATTTAATCCTGGCTGCTGAGCTGTTTAAGAGGAGGATCTCAAAACTAAACTAGGACAGTGAGAACTGAGATGCAACTTGCACAGAGTGTTATGAAAGCACATGGAGGATATATGAAGAACTTATTTTGTCAGTAACAGTTTTGTTGTGGACAGTTGGTAGAGAAGAGAAAAAAAAAAAAAATCAGCATTTCACAAATGTGTCAAATTTCTTTTCTCTTTTTCCACACATCTCTAAAGGCTTCATCTCATCATGCAGTTAAAATTTAAAAAATAAGGTGGTGTAAATTTTTTTAGATTTATTTTTAAACAGATCCCAACCAAAGAGGCAAGTTGAGATCTGTAAATACCTTTACACTATGAGAGATCTCAGAAATGAATCCTGGTCTGCTAAGTCTGTACCTGAAATACAATATATTCTTTCATGTTCTGCATCCTGGGGCACTGCCACTTCTGGAATCCTGGTCTGCTAAGTCTGTACCTGAAATACAATATATTCTTTCATGTTCTGCATCCTGGGGCACTGCCACTTCTGGACAAGTAAGTGGCTTGAATGGAAGGAGAAAGAGAGAAAAGTATTTCAGCTGTGGTTCACGGAAGTGTTTCCAAATCCAGCTGGGACTTAGGCATCCTTCAGAAGTGAATGCAATGTCATGATGCCTAAATAAGATCAGTTCTCCACTGTCTATGGGCAGCGCTTTTGGTCCCAGATAATCTATGCCTTATGTCCATGATAACTGCTAGCCAAACTCTATCAGGATTGATCATATCAGACATAATGACTTCTTCATGTGGCCATATGGCCACTGAGTCCCAAAAGCAGTGTAGCCAGGGCAGTGCAACACTGAAGCAAATCTAATGCGCCTTGCTGAGCCTCTGCCAGCCCACACAGAAACAGATTTCACTGCAGCATGGGCACAGTACAGAAATAGCTGAGCTAGTTCTGTTGGAGCCAGCTCAGATCCAGAGCAATGGTATTACTCAGCTTGTTCCACTTCATCTTAGTTTATGAAGAGCAGACAATATGAATAGGAAACCTTATGGACATTGCCCTTGATGTGCACTGTGAGGCTCTGTGCTCCATGGACATCTTGGTTGTCCCAGCTCCTGAGCCCCATTTCTGAACATGTGGTGATGACTGTGTGTCTGGAGGAGACCACAGTATGCACTCTCCCTCCATGTTTCTGTGTTGCCTTCGTACAGACACCCAATTCTGCATAAAAAGACCTCTGCTGCCCAGATCCCTGCCCAGGGACCCAGAACAGTGGATCTGCAGGGAAAACCATGTGTGAATCTGGAAATGGACAACTTGACTGCACAGTCTGTAATGTGCCACATGTATTGGATCCACAGAAATAAGGAAATTAAATTTAAAATTTTATCAGGGAGAGGAGACATCCTATGGGCAAAGGGACGTACTGGAAAATAATGATCAATAAAAATTATTTTGAGAGGGAGGTGGTAGTGCTCTAGTTCTGGACCATCCCTACCTCTTCCATAGGATTTATGCATATTAGAATAATTTATCAAACTGTGGAGAAAGAAGTCTGAGTCTGTTTTTCTTCATTTGGCTTGTGAGTGTTTTTCAGATGGTGATCAAAACAAACCATATCCTGCCCCTGTGGAAAATACATTTATACTTAAGATATGCAAAACAGGATATGACAAAATTCTGGAGAAAAAGTGCAGTACTGCTGATACAAGAGGTTCTGGTATAAATCATTCCTCAGCTCTGGGATTTGTGTTGGAAACTGCTCAGATAGATGATTTGATGCTTCTAAAGTCTAAAGGAATAAAGAATAAGGTAGAATAAAAAGACACTGATTTACAGTGAATATGAAGTCATGTATTTACAATGAAGGAGTCATGTCCTCATCAGGATCTGTAATTGCAATGTATAATCTACTTTCAGGTTGTATCCATCAAGTGAAAGAATTATAATATGAAGTTAGTTAATCGTAGTCTTCTCATTTGAGCATGTATTAAAATTTCTCAATTAAGAAGCTACAATAAGTTTGCTTTTTATTTTACGTAATTTTAACTTCAGCTGCTGTTTGCTAACTTCTACTTTGTCTTTAATTGAAGCTTAATAAAAATGGCCTTTTTATTAAGCTAACTTACAAGAGCAGCATTTCTATCAAGTCCAAATTTAAATAAGTGGCATAGGTGTAGTGTAAAAATAAAACATTATTCAAATGGGACATAAACAGCTTCTGAAAGGTTTTATGTGGGTGCTCTATAGTTCATGATATGCTTTTGTATATAGCCTTGTGCTGTATTATATAAAAGCAATAATAAAATCAGATTTTCACCTTCTTTGAAATAAAGCTTCTAACACTAGACAGAACTTCAAGGATGCACTTGTTCCTAAGTCTAAAGAGCTAATCCCTTCACTATAGGAATTTCCCATTAATGAATTAATGATGTCCATAATCAGTGGAAAACATATATTTTATAGACCTTTGTACATTATAACATCATTGCAGTTTCCACGACTTCAGACTATGACTTTTCAGTGCAGTATCCACCTTTTCAAAGTTTATTCTGAGGAAAATGTAATGTCTTGCAGCAGAGAGGGGCTAACATCAATGAAAGAACATAGGTCCTAAGAGCTTCACAGTTTCATGACTAATGTGTTTTAGCTTCTTAGCCCTAGAACTATACCTGAAAATTAGTTACATGTTTAGATTCCATGAACAACACAAGATGTGGGAGGTTGAAGAGGTTGGTATCTCCTTAGTGCTGGTTGAGAGGCACTGTTGAATGATGAATATTCTTGACTTTTTTTTTTTTTTTTTTTTTTTTTTTTTTTTTTTTACTGTAGGCACCTCTCCTGACTTGTGGTGCACGTTGGAATCACCTACTGAGAGCAGATGCTTCTGGTTGTTATACTTTGGTCATTAAATAAGGCCATTAAATAAGGTCATTAAGTTATTTTTAAATTCAGTTGTTGCTATATAAAATAGATAATTCTGCACTAATAGTCTGCAGGTAGCTTGGTATTCAGTTTCATTGCCCTTTTTTGCTGCAGCCATTCCAACCTCAAACTTTGACCTCCCAGAAAATTACTGCTACGTAAAACATAGATGAAGATTCAGGCCTCTGTATTTATCATACTGTAGCAACATATTTTCTGGATTCCAGAAAATGAGATTGAGTTTTAAGGTGAAATATGGCTGCCAAAATGCTCAGAACAATTCTGACTTTGTTCAGAAAAAAAAAAAAAAAAAAAAAAAAAAAAAAAAAAAAAA
>NC_048893.1:132367991-132369530 GCF_011077185.1 Oxyura jamaicensis
TTTTTTAAAAAAAAAAAAAAAAAAAAAAAAAAAAAAAAAAAAAAAAACCTTTAACTAAATTCCTGTAGCTTGTATTAGCCTCCAGCACTCTTAGTCAAATCAATCATTTAGTACAAGGTCTTAGCAAGAGTCAGATTTCCTTCATTCCAGCAGAATGCATAATAGTGATGATTAGGCATAAAAAACGATATATTAAAATAAATTTTAAATAAATGTTAAATAAATTTTAAAACTTATAAAGCATAAGGAATAAGAAGCAAACAAAATCTCTTAATCAAATAAAGTTAGAAATGCTTGCCTAGTCATACAAACATTTTATGAAGTTCTAAAATCCACAGTGTCTAATGATTTCAAGTACTGCAAGACAAGCACGAGAACTTGAGTACAGATTTTAACAAAGAAACTATGTCAGCATCCAGAATTGCCAAAGGCAGACTGTTCCAGATGTTCAGCTTGTAGGACAGAAGATTTAGTTCTACAGATGTCTCAGTGTTTCCTTCTGTCTTTGTATGGATGTGTGTTGGGTGGTAAAGCTGCCTCTGATCTTTTTTTTTTTTTTTCTTCACAAGACAGTAGATACATTTTCTTCCATGATCTTTGCAGCTTTTGTTGACAAAAACATCTCAGAACGTGCTGAGAGAGCAGCAAGCAGCAACAGAGTTAATGTACTCATTGAAATGATTTCATCTTTGACACAGGCTCCTCCATATGCTCTTCTTTAACATACAAAATCCTATCCAAACCAGCTTAAAGCAGCAGTGGCGATGAGAGTACTAAATCCAACATGTTGGACCAAGACAGAGGAAAACTTGTACATGAAATATGAGCTTTCAAACATGAAGAAGGATACCACACAGTACATTGAGGGACAACATAACTTTATTATCCCTTTGTCTCAAGTACACGATGAAAACTGACAGCTGTAAGCACCTTGTACCCGAGAAAATGAAGGTTCTCAAAACTTTTCTTCCAGCTTCATCACTTTACATGTAGTAAAACTGAACTGAAGTGAAGCTAAGTGACTTTTCTAGATCAGGTTTTTGAAGTATATCCCATCCTTCTCTATAGAATATGCTCATATCCAGTGTATTTTATTTTCTTGTGTTTGCATATTCACATACTAACAAAAACAAAGACAGTCCATTTTATTTTCAGTTTATTTTCCAGTTTATTTTTCAGACTTGGTGGCTGTTATCTTCTTAATTTATATAAACTCCCTGTGTACTAAACAGAGGTGGCCACACAATTTCAAAATCTATAAAACATGAGTAGAAGCCAAATCATCCATCCTGACTGTTGTGGTTTAACGCGGCTGGCAGCTAAGCACCACACAGCCGTTCGCTCACCCTCCCCACCACCCTCAGTGGGATGGGGGAGAGAATGAGAAAATAAGTGAAAGTGTGTGGGTTGAATTAAAGACAGTTTATTAGGACAGAAAATAAAGGATAATAATAATAATAATAAATGACGTACAAAAGAGGTGATGGACAACTGAGGAGAGGAGAGGAGAGGAGAGGAGAGGAGAGGAGAGGAGAGGAG
>NC_048893.1:132374530-132409963 GCF_011077185.1 Oxyura jamaicensis
AGAAAGAAAGAAAAAGAAAGAAAGAAAGAAAGAAAGAAAGAAAGAAAGAAAGAAAGAAAGAAAGAAAGAAAGAAAGAGAAAGAAAGAAAGAGGGTTTTAATGCTCAGTGAAATATTTTTCACTTGTCATTGTGACCAGTTTAGACACTTTCAGAAACACTGTCCTGGTCTTAGCTGGCATAGAGTTAATCTTCTTCCTTGTAGCTGGTATGGTGCTGTGTTTTGGATTTAGGATGAGAATAATGCTGATAACACACTGATGTTTTAATTGTTGCAGAGAAACACACTGGCTGTCCAGTGAGGAGGCTGGGAGTGCATAAGGAGCTGGGAGGGGACAGAACAAGGATAGCTGACAAAGACCTGTCAAAGGGATGTACCATATTCTGTGATGCCATTCTGAAAAAAAAAAAAAAAAAAAAAAAAAAACCCCCGGGGGGGGGGTTGGCCATGGGAGATGCCATTGCTCAGGGTCTGGGCATTGGTCAGCCAGTGCTGAGCAATTGTGTTGTGCAACCCCTCCACCCTCCCCACCTTCCCCCCCCCCTTCCTTTCTTATCATTTTTTTTTTATCTCAACCTACAAGTTCCACATTTTTACCTTTTTCAATTCTCTTGCCCATCACACTGAAGGGGGAGAAGCAAACAAATGGCTGTGTGGTGCTGTTTGTAGCTGCCTGCCAGGTTAAAGCACAACAAACAAATACTCAATGTTTTAAAAGTATGATTTTCAGGAACTCTGTTTTGAATGAATATTTGAAAACAACACATTGAATTTACAAACTTAAACTGCTTGATTGTCCCATAGAGTAATCTCCTAGCAACTTTCCTTTAGAAGATTTTAATCTTAAAAGGCATTTTTTTTGTTAGTTAGTTTTTGGTGTTATTTTATTTTATTATTCTCTTTGGTTACAGAGAAATAGCATTTGGGATGTTTTAACAGGTGAGGAACTCATTTTCTAATAAAGACTGAACATTCTGTCAGTTAGCAAATCATATCCATAAGTAAATCATGATATATAAGGAGGCTGCTTTCATAAATGCATACAAACATGCACTTTAAAAAAAGAAAAGAAAAAAAAAGTGTAAAGATATTAATCTTTTTCCATATGTTCAAATAGTGCACATCTGGTTTAGGGAGATGAAAGGCAGAAAAAATGTGGAGCAAAATTCAGTCATCTAATTTTGTAATTTTTTTGCATTCTTCAAAAAATTCTTCAAAAAATATTCTAACTAAATTTCTGCAAATATAAATGTATTTCCACAATATAAAAATCTTGACTATAGAAGAGAAAAAAAAACAGGGCAGTATGTGTATCATACAAACATATCATGCCAGTTGAAACATTGCTCTGATTTTTGCAGTTGCAGAAGTATCTCTAATCAGTGTCAGGATGGTTATAAGGAACCTCATGAAGATGAAGGTGTTAGCAGTCATCGACGTGTTGCACACTGATTTTTCTGAGGATTTTCAAATGTTACTAGCATAATTTTATGATTAATGATTACTCTGCTGGGCTTGAATGAGATCTGAGGAAAAAAAAAAAAAAAAAAAAAAAAAAAGATAAGCTAATAGATAGGACATTTGAGCTTTTAGCATGTATCTAAAACCAAATGATTTAAGCATGCAAATACAGAGAAAAGTACTTGTACATTGGAAATCTAGCAGCATTTTTGTTATTTTGTGAAAATGGCAAAAATAGGTTATAAGTAGTTCCCGCAATTACAAAAATAAATAAATAAATATAAATATATATATTTTTAAAGGATGGAATTTACAGGTGCAGGGAGAAAAACTAACCTTGTCCTGTCATTAGATGTACACAACTACTCCAACATCTCCTGTGTAAATACCTCAAGTCTGGTGAGATGAATCTGAGCCTTGGTGTTCCTTAGGGTACATTCATTCTGTTTGACTCTGAACTGGCATTTTAGTCCGCTTTTCCATGTGTGAATTCAAGGGTTTACTCATGGGTTACCCACGAGTTCCTGAGGAGTAACCAAGGTTTGTGCTGTCAAGTGTGTTTAATTGCATCACTGTCATCTCTGTGTGTCCAATCAAATCTTTGACTAGCTGTTTGGTGTGGGCATTGTTGGTGCCCAGGAGACTTCATGAGCTTCTACTCCAACAGTCTCTCTGTGGTTTTGATGAGTTTTGCACTGAGTTCTGCACAACCCCAGTTGGTAGTACAGCACCATGGGTAGGCTTGATTTTTTGTGTGCCAGCTGCAATTGCAACAGATGTTGTGGAATAAATTTACCTTTGGGAAAGACATCTGGCAGTTAGGCTGAGTTCACTGCAGAGTGTTTGGACAGAACAACTTCAGTAGAATCACACTTTATGTGACTTCTCTATTATTTATAATTGTTTTCCAAAATAGTAATGACAAATATGGACAGTTTTATAACAGAAGTTTTTGTTGCCATTGTTGTTCTTGTTGAAATTCCAGAGCAAATAAGTGAACTTCAATTTCTTTGAACTTTTTTTTATGGCATTCCAGAATGGGATTCCACTTGGCTGCCACTTCCTTATTAAACCAATGCTGTTACATGTAGTTTGGCCAGCAAAAAATGTCAAATAAATAAATAAATTGTGCTTATTATCCAACTGTCAAAAAACACGCAACTTTCCCAATATGTCTTTTTGTGGTAAATTGCCTCCAACCAAAATTCCCATCTTCTTGATTAGATTTCACCAAAATATGAATTTATCCCTCTGCTTGCCTTTTATTAAAAAGTACAGTTTTTCTCCATTTTCACTTTCACTAAAAGTAGCTAAAAGCTACATTCAGAAATACTTTTTTTTTTTTTTTTCCTTTTATTTCCTGATTTTCATACACATGTGAAAGACATTTTTGAACTTGTGACTCATACTACAAAGCCTGCCACTTCAGAGGGTAACAGACACAAATATGAATAAGGGGAAATAACCTTATTCCTTACAGTAAAATGGGACTGGTCAACAAGGCCTAATTTCCATTCACCATTTATTGACCCCACAACTGGGAAAGGTTCCATCAAGCCACTCAGATGCTTGGCCTGAGACACTAGATAAATTTTCAGCAGTATTGGTGGTCTTCTTTTTGTATACATTGAAGTCAAAGCCCTGACAGCTTAATTCTAGTTCATTGCTCTTTTCTAATCTCTGGTCAAAAAAGATATAAAACAATCCATTCAACATCATTAGAATCAATAGCTGCTCATATTACTATCATTTGTTGGATAACGCAATATAAAGTTGATTGGAGTTCCTCATTCAAATAACAAGTTTGCTACTATGGTATGGAAACAAAAAGAAAAACATTAATAATACAGATGTTTTATAAGGTCTCCCCCATATGCAAAATAATAATTTTTCACTTCTTTTTTTTTCCCTGATATTTTTTTCTTTTCTTTTCTTTTCTTTTCTTTTCTTTTCTTTTCTTTTCTTTTTTCTTTCCCGTTCTCTTTAGAAGTCATCCTTTTCTTTGTAAGTCATATCTGATCCAAGTGATCTTTAGTTCCTCAATTCACGTCTGTCAGTGTGAATTACTTCACAGAATCACAGAATCATCTAGGTTGGAAGAGACCTCCAAGGTCACCGAGTCCAACCTCTGACCTAACACTAACAAGTCCTCCACTAAACCATATCCCTAAGCTCTACATCTAAATGTCTTTTAAAGACCTCCAGGGATGGTGACTCAACCACTTCCCTGGGCAACCTATTCCAATGACTAACAACCCTTTCAGTGAAGAAGTTCTTTTTAATATCCAACCTAAACCTCCCCTGGTGCAATTTTAGCCCATTCCCCCTTGTCCTATTGCCAGGCACGTGGGAGAATGGACCAACCCCCACCTCACTACAGCCTCCTTTAAGGCACCTGTAGAGTGTGATAAGATCGCCCTGACTTATTATGTACTGTATGCTAGGAAGATTGTTTAAGCAGCTAATAAGTATATAAATGCTTCTCTTTCTCCTCCATAAACATCCTGAATTTTTCCCTCATAGGTCAATATTATGAGAGGAGTAGGGAGGATCGGAATATGATGGATGTAAGTCTATGTGCACAAGGGGAAGGGTTGGTTTATCTATTTCAGATTTTGTGCTGCCATGCCTTCACAAAATAGCACCTAGCATGTCCTCAGAGACAGAAATTGAAAATGTAACCACTCACCATGTCAATAAACTGATGCATATTTATACCCGTCCACCTTCTTTGTATTAAAATCTTTATTGTACTAAGTTATGAATATACTTTGTAAGCAAATCTGTCACTATGAGACTTCACACAGAGGAGAATGAAGTCTTTTGTGTCTAGTTGACTTTTCATGACCAGTGTGCATGAACTTAAGTTATTTAAAGTGCAGCAAAAAATATTTCTGTATTCCTGAATTCTCAATGGCTTTTTCCTTTCTCTAATACAGTTAATTTAGGTTCAGGAAGTATTTAGAGTAATCTTCATATGAATAGTGAGTACTTCCACTTAGAAGTTTACAATCCACATAAATTTAGTGAAATTTTGTTTCCCTTTCAGCATCTTGATTTTTCATGTGAGCCCAGATACTTACTATGTCTTGTCTTATTTCTTTAAAAACAGGGGATTTCCATCTATTCTGAGTGTATTAAGAGTGTGGCTGATGATATGCCTTCCACACATGCAAGTTTTAAAGACTGCAAGATCTATCACATCATCAAAATGCAGTAGAACGACCAGAATTGAATAACTTGCCAACAGCCATTAAGTATGTGCAACATGAATGCAAATCATTTGTTCTGCAACAGTAGAATGAAATGTTGTTAATAACATCAAAGCATCTTTTAATTCATAATTCTATTTTCCACAAAAATTCCAGCAGAGTATATTCAATATATAGTGTCATTTTGGGGAGCTGATTATGAGACAACCAAGCTCTATTAGAAAACAGCAAAAGAATTAGGAATTAAAAATAAATCATAAATGTTAAGGGTGATTAAAAAAATATATATATATATTTTACAGAGACAGGACTTTAATGTCTCAAGCATAGTGATCAGTCCCATTCATCATGTTCATTCTGTGGTGAACAGCTGGAATTCCCTATGCTAGTCCTCTATGTAGCAATGATTGTTTCTGTAAATGTGTTCCAGTTTCAGATGAACTACTCTCACAGGACACCAAGAGCTGTATCAATAGTTCTTGCCCTTTTCCTGAGATAATCTTCAAGTGTTAATCACAAATAATTTGACAAAATGTTTTTGAGCATAAAAAATAAATGTTCCCTTCTTATAATTTCTCTTATTTAAAATAATTAAAATGTGTTATTTTGATTTCTTTTATTATTCAGAAGAAGATTAAAAAATCTGCATTATGCACTAGAAGAAAAGTAAGAAGCTGTAAGAAAGTAAAATAAACTGTAAGAAAGATATTCTAAGAAATGTGGTAACTATAGAACTGAGTGTGTATGGGTGCTATATGTGTGCAGGTGGGTAAATGGGTGCATGCTTCCACCCATGTGTAATTAGTCAGGCAATAGTTTTGCTTTTTGTCTGGTACAGGTATGTTTCATACAGAATATTATGCCACAGAGTGATACTAAGCCTCCCAAAATGACAGTAGGAAACTGTAAGAAAATTATGGAAGTAAAACAGACTTAGACTATATAGTATTTTATATCTTGTTCCATCTTCTTGTGCGTAATAGAGCGTAGCATTTGGCAAGCTGACTTGGAAACAAAGTTTAAAAATAACTGGGCTTTCTTCCCCACAGAAAGCAGAAATAGAAGAGGTAGATTTGACTATTTGAACTATCTATCATACTCTGCATTTTAATTTATTTGATTAACCTTTTTCTCGTATGTAAGTAATGCTTGCACGATCGGCATAAGGGTGTGTCCATGCATAGTTCTTTTTTCCTTATTTTTTATTCTTTTAACATATTGGTCCATTTCAGTCACATTTAACAACTCCTTAGGCAGTAAGAACATTTCTGGATTAAATTTCTGTCTGCACAGAAAGAACAGACTGTAACTCAACCATAATGGAACCACACTGCTGGCACTTAAAATCAAGGTCATCGGTATGCTTTAAAGTGAGGAGAAGAAATACTCGTTGCAGCATATGGTTCGGAAATTGCATGGATAGAAGACAGTACCATTGTACCAGGATAAGATAAGCAGTAAAGAAAGTGGGTCATGATGATGTTACATTAGCTACCTGTTACAGAGAACCTAGAATCAAACCAAAAACAAACAAACAAACAAACCAAACAAAAAAAAAAAAAAAAAAAAAAAAAACTCTGAAGTTAACAGGATTGATTGATGTATCGGGATTTATTAGGAAAACTATAATACTGAGTTTATGTTTATCAGCTACACAAACAATGCCAACAATGGCTGCCATACAGAGAGATTAAAAGCATCAAATGAAGAAAATTTAACTGTTTAACTGTTTTTCAGTAGCACCCAGGAACTTGTTGAAAATCCTGCAGCTGGAGAGGTTGTGTAACAGCAACCGTTACATAGAGTTGGCAGTTTTTTAGGCTCCAGAAGGCCAAAAAATATTATTGAATTGTGCTTAGCATTCAGAAGATGATTGACATAAAAATAATAATCATTAAAAGTTATAAAGTTATGAAGTTATAAGAAGTATACATATAGATGCTATAATTAAACCTTTGCATGGTACACTGACACCATTAAGGTTACGATACCAGAAGTGGGAAGCCAAAATATACCAACCAATCCAGAGAAAGAACAAAATGAAGCAGTCCAGACTAAACATCAGAGGCAGGGAAGAAGTCTCTTAGAAAGCAAATCGGCATTCTTTTGAAAGCTAAAGTCATGTCACATGGTAGAAAATAAAAGATCTCATAAACTTGCGGAGATGAAATATGAAAACACAATGCAATATTCTAATAAAATATTTTAAGGAACAACTACTAAATTGAACATAAAAATTATCATGAATCTTCAAATACTACAGGAGCCAGAAGTCAGCCTGAAAGCTTGTAGAGCTAATCGATGATCAGGACATAAATTCATACACAAACTCCTAAACTCCTACATTCTTTTTGCTGTCGCTTGTTGGTTTTGTTTGTTTGTTTGTTTTGTTTGTTTGTTTGTTTTTCTCATTTACACAGGAAAGACAACTGTACTTTTATAATACATGTGGCAGAGATTTGATTTCAGTGCAGTGTTTGGGCTATAATTTCTTAACATAAAATACAGCAATTGGCAACGAGCTGAGATTGAATTACTGTGGTGGTAATTCCCTACTGGGCAGCTAAAATCCACTACTACTACTCTCTCACACCCCCTCCTCAAAGAAAAAAGGGGAAGAAAATATATTGGAAAGGCTTAAGGGTTGAAATAAGGACAGGATAATCACTCAACAATTACTGTCATTGGCAAAACAGACTAAGCATAGGAAGATTAATATAATTTATTGCCTATCAACAGCAGACTAAAGCAGTGAGAAACCAAAAGCAAACTAAAAGCACCTTCCCCCCATTCACTCTCTTCTTTGTCCTCCCCTGAGTGGTGCAGGGGAATGGGGGTTGCAGTAAGTCAATAACTTCATTGACATCTCTGCTGCTCCTTCATGTTCACTCTCTGCCCCTCCTCCCCGTGGGGTCCCTCCCACGGGATGCCGTCCTTGCCGAACTGAGCCTGAGGGGGCTGCCCACAGGCAACTCTTCAAGAACTGCTCCCACACGGCTCCGTACCACAGGGTCCATCCCCCAGGAGCAAACTATTCCAGCACGGGTCTCCCACGGGCAGCAGCTCCCACCCAGACCCCCTGCTCCTGTGTGGACTCCTCTCCACGGGCTGCACCTCCAGCCCGGGGCCTGCTCCTGCGGAGGCTCTCCATGGGCCGCAGCCTCCTCCAGGCCACATCCACCTGCTCCACCGGGGGCTCCTCCACGGGCTGCAGCGTGGAGATCTGCTCCATGTGGGACCCATGGGCTGCAGGGGGACAGCCTGCTCCACCAGGGGCCTCTCCACAAACTATTTGGGTAGATGAGGGGAAAGTGGTGGATGTGGTCTAGCTTGACTTCAGCAAGGCTTCTGACACTGTCTCCCATAACATCCTCATAGACAGGCAGAGGAAGTGTGGCCTAGATGAGTGGACAGTGAGGTGGATTGGCAATTGACTGGATTGCAGAGCTCAGAGGGTTGTACTCAGTGGTGCAGAATCTAGTTGGAGGCCTGTAGCTAGCAGTGTCCCACAGGGGTCATTACTGGGTCCAGAGCTGTTCAACTTACTCATCAATGACCTGGGCAATGGAACCGAGTGTACCCTCAGCAAGTTTGCTAATGATACAAACTCAGAGGAGTGGCTGACAACCTCGGAGGGTTCTGCTGCCATTCTGCACGCCATGAATTAAAAGACCTTGAAAGGCAGGAGGATTGGGCCAAGAGGAACTTCATGAAGTTCAACAAGGGCAAGTGCAGGGTCCTGCACTTAGGGAGGAATAACCCCAAGCACCACTGCAGGCTGGGGGCTGACCTGCTGGAGAGCAGCTCTGCAAGAGAGACCTGGGAGTCCTGGTGGACAGCAGGCTGACCATGAGCCAGCAATGTGCCCTTGTGGCCAAGAAGGCCAATGGTATCCTGCGGTACATTCGGAAGAGTGCTGCCAGCAGTTTGAGGGAGGTGATCCTCCCCATCTACTGAGCCCTGGTGAGGCCACACCTGGAGTATTGCATCCAGTTCTGGGCTCCCCAGTACAAGAGGGACATAGAACTATTGGAGTGAGTCCAGAGGAAGGCTACTAAGATGATTAGGAGACAGTCGTACAAGGACAGGCTGAGAGAACTGGGCCTGCTTATCCTGGAAAAGAGAAGGCTGAGGGGAGACCTCATTAATGTATATAAATATCTGAGGGAAGGGTGTAAAGAGGATGGAGCCAGTCTATTTTCAGTTGTGCCCAGAAACAAGAGGAAGGGCAATGGGCACAAACTGAAGCACAGGAGGTTCTGGCTCAGTATGAAGGGGCACTTCTTGCATTTCTTTACTGTGAAGGTGGCAGCACTGGAACAGGTTGCCCAGAGAGGTTGTGGAGTCTCCTCTGGAGATATTCAGAACCTGCTTGGATGTCATCCTGTGCAACATGCTGTAGGTGATCCTGCTCGGCAGGAGGGTTGGACTATATGATCTTCAGAGGTCCCTTCCAACAGTGCCTGTTCTGTGATTCTGCTCCAGCGCTTGGAGCATCTCCTGCCCTCCTTCTGCACTGACCTTGGGGTCTGCAGGGCAGTTTCTCTCACATGTTCTCACTCCTCTCTTCCAGCTGCTGTTGCCCAGCAATTTTTATTTTTTTTCCCTTTCTTCAATCTGCTGTCCCAGAGGCCCACCCAGCGTCGCTCCCTGGCTCAACTCTGTCCAGTGGTGGGTCCCTTTTGGTGATGGCTGGAACTGGCACTGATATGACATGGGGCAGCTGCTGGGCTCTGCTCATAGGGGCCACAGCTACAGCCCTCCCCTACTAAAACCTTGCCACATAAACACAAGTGATTTTTCCTCCTGAATCACAGAATATTTGTATATTTTTTGATGTACTGAGGCTTCATTCTAGGCTTTTCAAAACTGATCTTTCCTCTTGGAAGATGTGCCCAATACTAGAACTAAATACACAAAGCCCTTTATACACATGATGGATATTGATAAGGAACATTATAAACTGCTGGAGATAAAGAATATTTCCTTAATAATTACTACCTCTAGTCAGGATATATTTCTTATTTGTCTTACAACTTATTCATGCCTCCCTTTCTTCCTTCCTTCCTATGTAATAGGAATAAAAATAATGTAGTATGAACTTATCACTTATTTACATTCCCCAAGTGCTTGAGCTGTTCTAATTATATTGATTAATACAGAGCTTGTCACAAATCAGTTTTGAACAATAAGAAAAAGACTGTCTTAGAGAAACTATCATGCATGTTTCTGACATAACTGGGGCAGAGGCGGGGGGGTGGAGGGGTGGAGAAGAGGACATTGCTCAGAAGGCGGACTGGTTATCAGTCAGTGGGTGCTGAGCAATTTTTTTTTTTTTTTCTCCTCTGTCTTCAGCTCCAGTGATGGTCTCAGCAATCTGAATATTAGCCAGAAATGTGCCTTGGCAGCCAGGAGGGCCAATCATACCGGGGTGCATCAAGCTCAGTCAAGGGAAGTGATTGTCCCACTCTATTCTGTGATAGTACAGCCTCACCTTGTGTGCAGTTTTGGATGCCACAGTATAAGAAAGATATAATACTGTTAGAGAGTATCCAAAGGAGGGCTACAAAGATGGTGAAAGGCCTGGAGGGGAGGACGCATGAGGAGTGGCTGAAGTCACTTGTTTTTTTCAGCCTGCTGAAGAGGATACTGAGGGGAGACCTCATCGTGGTCTACAGCCTCCACACGAGGGGAGAGGAGGGGTAGGAACTGATCTCTGCTCCCTGGTGACTGGCCATAGAACCCAAGGAAAAGGCATGGAGCTGCAACAGGGGCAGTTCAAGCTGGATATCAGGAAAAGGTTCTTCACCAAGAGAGTGGTCAAGCACTCAAACAGGCTGCCCAGTGCAGTAGTCATGGCACCAAGCCTTCTGGAGTTCAAGAATTGTTTGGGTAATGCTCTCAAACATGTGGTTTGATATTTTGGGTAGTCCTTTGGGGATCCAGGTGTTAGACATGATGATTCTTGTTGGTCCCTTACAAACTCAGGATATTCTATGATTCCCTCAGGACCCTCAGATACATCTCATCAGGTCCCATGGACTTATGCACCTTATGTTTTCTTAGATGGTATCAAACCTGATCGCTCACACAGTACTTTATTCTCCCTGCCTTTGGGGACTCATATAACTCTCTCTATATATGTATATATTCTTGCTCTTGTGATATGGTCTAACGAATGTGAGGGTCAGAGATCTGGGAGCAAGGCCTGTTCCACCCTTGAGTTACTATACTGAGGGCTTTTATTTGCTAGAATCTTACAAGAGTGAGCATTTGATAACATGTGTCTATAGGGCAGTCTGCATATTGAATACCAGCACTGGTGAGGGAATATGTGTTCCTTTGCTGTCTCCTAAAAGAGGGTTCCATTTCCTTAACTAAAATCCCTTATAAAGAAAAGTGATTTGCCTCAGCTTTTTACAACATTGATGGGAAAACTTCAGGGAGAGGGCTGTGAGAGCTATCTTGCTTCTGTTTTATGATTTATTGGTGTTCAACATTTTTCTGTGGCCACAGGCTGACTTTTGTTTACATTTCATAGAAATTTGACATTATACCAACTTCAGTCATCTGTCATATCAATATTCCTTTTCCATTCCCTTTGGTTATAAAGCTGAAATTAAAGCAGCATGGACCTCCCATAAGTTTTTTCTTTGACTTATTTGTCACATTCTTTCTTTTGTGTTTTATTCATTTATATTTCTCATAATGTTGGATCTCCCTCCTCTACGGATACTGTACTATTCTGGCCTCAACAGAAAGTTGAGGAGGTAACTACTTCAAATAACTAAAACTTGGTGGCTAAGATTCCCTGTGGCATATATAAAACTGACCTTTCTGTCTCTGGTTTGAATTAAAGGATGTCAAAGAGGACCTCCTGCATCTCAGAGGCTTCTCTCTATCACTGAGCTATTCACTATTCTAAGGACTCCAACATGTTTTCAAGCAAAACATTTCAGAGACCCCAGACCTCGTGGAGATGTATACCATGAAAATGTCTGCAACTTCTGAAAGCTTCCACCACAAAAAAAAAAAAAAAAAAAAAAGGTTTTCCATCTAGTTCAAAAATACATGGCATTAGGAAATTAATAACTCCTGCTTGTTGTAACAATAAACTTGTTTTTGTTCCCTTTTCTTTCCACTGGTAAGTATCTGTCTCCTGGTCTAGATGCAAGACGAAAAAAATTGAGAGCAGCTGTGTGAAGTCCATTCCAGTAACAGCTGGATTGTGGAAGGAATAGGGTGTCTTGTGGAAGAAAAATGGCTGTCTTGAGTCCAAGTATACTCCCTTGATATGTTAAAGTCTAATTTTGCAAAGTTAAATAAGATGCTTGGTCCATCTGTAACAGAATTCTTGACTTTCTACCAGTCACAAGTGAAATATTAGGCAGTTCAGAAGCAAGGTGCAGTCATGCACCAGAAACATCATTTATCTGTTCCTGGCAGACACTATGTTCACTCTTTTTGTCTGCTCTGTCACTATCATTGGGATAAGTAAGTATGTATTTGCCTTGTAATTTTAGAAGAAAGTAAGTTGTGAGAACAGTTTAGCTTTTCTGATCTAGTGAGGGGCAGACATCTTCCTAGGTTTTCTGTGAAGTCAATAGGGTTGAAGGAACTGCTAATAACAGATGCGTAGAAAGTAAGAATAGAAATAATGCATTTCTGGTGGTGTGAATATAGTTTAATGCAATTTTTTGAGGATGTAGTATTAATATCTCATGACAAAGACACTACAAATTCTTTCTTTAATTGTTTATGTTGGGATGATGAATACATTTTCCTGAAGGTGCATATGAATTATCCACAACAGTCTTCATACCTATCCCACCAGATGTAAAGCTGACAGTTTCCTGATGACCTTTCAACATCTAGTGACCATGACAGTGTGAACTGATTCTCTGTTGGCGTTTCAAACAGCAACTGGATAAAAACCAGCAACACTCAACTATAATCAGTTTTCATGGTCTGTGTTCAGAAATGTTTTATTACCTTAAAATGTTGTTCTTTTTGCCAAAACTGGAAATGAGTTGCTGTAAAAACATTTTAGGATGAGCAGGATTAATATTTCTTCTTTGGGAAGAATTTCTCCCACACATTTACATTTTTTACTTGAATAAACAAAGATTTTATTGATTTAATAGGATTAATTTAATTATACTCAGAGTGCAGAAGATGAAAGTACAATTATTATTTTATCTAATAATTATCAAGATTGTTTAAAAATTGAGCATTGGTTTAACACTCATAGCTTTATTGCCTTTATTATATTCAGTCAGAAGCTTGGGGAAAATTCACATTTTTCTCCATGAACATCTCAAGTGAAACAGACTCCACTTTCCTCAGAAGAAAGACCAATAAAACACAGCCTTTTTCTAGAGGAAAGGAGTGCATGAAGAACTAATGTTGGAGTAAAAAGGGTTAGTCCATGGTAAAGCTGGAAAACAACCATTCCTCAAACAAAAAGATGACCACCTGCATTTTCTCTTCTAGAGCTAACTGCATCTCATCAGATTGCATTTATGAATAAAATGTGGCTAATCATTGAATAGTTATTTACCATGATCTTAACCCCTGAAAACACTACACTTCCTACTTGTATGTGTGTTTTTTTTTCATGTCTTGGTCTAGGTACACCGTTCACCATGCCTTGTCTCCATCTCACTGTGAGACCTGGATGCAGTCAAAAGCCCATACTTAATGCCAGGATTCATATGAATGAAACCTGTGAGAGTGGTCCAGTCAACGGGCTATGGGCTACTCAATTATTTCCAGTGTCCTGTAGCACAATCCAATATGCATATTTCAAGATAAACTTGATGGTGCACTGCCACTGACAAAAACAGCTGAAAGCTGAAAGCTCAGTCAGGGTCTTTGTGGCATTTCAGTAATCAAAGCATTTCATTCTATCCCAGCCATAAGTGTCATTGACTGGTTGACTGCCATCTTTTGTCTCTGCTTCTGAAGCAGGAGAAAGAGAAACATTTAAGGTGTCCTTGTTTCCATCCAATACTCCTTTGCACTTACATCCAGCAAATAGCACAGAGCATAATACTTGAACCATTCAATTCCTGACAGTTATACAGGCAAAATCAGATGTCTAACGCACCACATAAAGAAAAAATCTTAAGTTTACAACTCATAGACATGTCCTGGATCAGAACCTTCCTTTTTTAGTAATTTCATCAAAGTTTTTAAAATTGTTAAAGTACATTGTCATAATGTAGTCTGCCTGAAAAGAATACTGGTATTGCTTTTCCTTGCCATGCATCACTTCTTGCAATCATTTTATCATATACACCTCTTGAATTATTTCACAAGACAGGTTTCCCTCCAGCTCTGGACTACTCTGTCATAATATCTGTTTTTAGATATTGCTGCTGCCTTCCTATAATTACTATGGCAAGTATTTTCCCCTTCTACAAAAATTCTTTGGCTCAGTTACAAGTTTCTTACTCCAGAAGAGACACATGCACAAATTGAAAAAGTGTTGTAAAACAATCTCAGGTTCATTTAAATCATGACATTAAAAAGTGAAGAAAATAGAATCTTGAAGATAATATTTTTGTGAATGTCAATGGCCATGAAGCAGTGGTCAAAATTGGTCTCTATTCAAGATACCTCTTTTGCATTCTCTTTTATTGCCTCTTTTATGTACCCAAAATTGTTCTCTTTTTAGTTATTTATTTATTTTTAATTGAAAGAGGGATTGAAATATCCATGTATAATTAATATTTTATATCATCATCATCTGGAATGGTGAAGTAATATAATACAGCTACTGGAGAACTGGTCTTATCAGATTATTGGAGAAGTGGTTTCCAATAAAGGCATCCATTTTTTGGGTTTGCATTCTACAGTAAGAGGTATATCATCTGGGTATATATGGAAGGGAGACATAACCTTATATGGAAGATATATGGAAGAAGGAGTGACAATCTACATGGTGTTAAAACAATGTGTCTTTTTCCCAAGTATATCCAACAGTGACACCTTGCTAGGATGCAAAATCACTTCAGCATTCATGTCTGCATGAATATTTTTACTAAAGGAAAAATATATATATTCAGTAAAAATAAATAAATAAATAAAACTTTTGTTTCCTTGTTCCTTGTTTCCACCTTTTTCTCTTCTTGTGTCCCTCTAGGAAAGCAGAATTGCTTTTTTTTTTTTTTTTTTTTTTTTTTTTTAATCGTGTTTTCTAGTGACTTATGTACAGTTTAAATAGGAGTGGCAAAGTAGTTTGCATATCCTGTGGTTCCAGAAACCTGCCTGGTGAGTTTTTGCTTAGCTGAAGTATTCTGCTTAGAAAAATAAATCATTCATTGTCATACAACACTTGTGAATGCACTATTTGCCAGCTGTGAAATTCCCTTTTGTTGTGTTTTACAGGGTACCAGGTGAATCTGATAATCTCAGGATTATAAATATCATAAATTTGTTTCTTAGGTAATTTTAATGACATACAGAGAATAAAATCATTTGTACATTTATAAAGTATTAAAATAGATTTTTTAAAAAAATGTTATGAGAAGTTTAAGAGATGGCAAGAAAGAATATATATGTGTGTGTGTGTGTGTGTGTGTGAATTTGAAAGAAAACTGAGGCAAGGCCTTTAAAGGGGAAAAACTTCACTGGCTTAATACAGAGGTAGTATGTAAAGTGCTCCAATATGGGAATGATCCACCTCAGCTATGCTGTAGGAGTAAAGGCAAGCCACCACTCCACTTACAAGCTTATCTTTCCCAAACTGAATAGAATCCTGGCATCTTTCAGGACATGGAAGCAGTAGGAAAATATAGTCAGATCTATGCTAGACCTGTCATTTCATTCCATAGCTCTAGTTTTCACTTGCCTCACATATTTTAATATTGTAGTCAAGCTCTCTTTTCTGTAATTATAGCTTTTACGGTTTGTATTTATGGGCTTATGAAGAGGAGTGATAAAAGAACTTTAAGCTCATTGCACACCATACAGAGAATGAAAGTATTCCTCAATGATTATATTGACTGGCTTTATGACCCCTTTGTGCTGCCAAAATCTCATTAAAAAGTACATAATATGAAGTGAAATACATCATTGCACAGGTATAAATGACTACACAAGATGCAAGGAAAGCAGAATCAAGCCAGTTGTACCTAATAAACACTTTCAGACCAGGAACTTTTGCAGACTGTCATGTAAATACTTAACATGTGGTTCTACTCTAAAAAAGTGACTATAAAATGCACTGTGGTTTTTTTATTGTGTTTTAGTGATACCATGTTAAATTTGCTTAGCTTATAAGTAAAAAGCATTTTTTTTTTCTAATAGACATGTTAGCAAACTCCATGTAAACATTCAAACTTAGTTTTATTTTCTTCTAATGCACTGCAAAATAAAGATTATCCTGACTCAGCCTTGCCTCACTGATACCCTTGCAGACTTACAGATTTTACCTCTTAGGCACCAAAACAATTTGTGGCATTTGTATATGGAGGTAAATGTTTGGAAAAAACATACTTGAAAAATAGTACTCAGCAGTTGTATATTGAATATCTAATGAACCAGACCAATTATAAAATCCAATATAAACTCTCTCTTTTTTTTTTTTTTTTAATATATATATATGCTGAAATCTTCAGAGTTTTGTTCTCTTCAGAGTTTTGCCCAAAACTGTAGAAATAGAAGCCAAGCACTTTTATAGCTCATTTAAGATGTTATTTCTCATACACAATCGCCTTTTTCACTTTTAATAGTAGTGTGGGCAAAATAAAACTTAGTTTAATATTTTAAAAAATTATAATGAAGGCCAATTATGTTCAATTATTTCCTGGAGGTGTAAAAGTCCCATTGTTTAAAAAATTTGTAGATGTGAATATAGGCTATAACCCGAGTCTGGAGACAATATGAATAAAATGTGTTCATGGGAATGATTTTGCAGTGGTAGCAAAACAGACTAGTTAATCTCACAGGTCATTTCCTTGCTTATGCTTTGCATTGGCATTCCCCACAGTACTGGAAATGCAATTAATTTCCTAATAGAGAGGTCATCACATCCTGGGAACAGAGAAGAGAGGACTGCAACTGAGGAGAAGGACCTGGGGGTCCTGGTGGACGACAGGTTGACCATGAGCCAGCAGTGTGCCCTCGTGTCCAAGAGGGCCAATGGGATCCTGGCGTGCATTAAAAGGAGTGTGGCCAGCAGGTCAAGGGAGGTGATCCTCCCCCTCTACTCTGCCCTGGTCAGGCCTCACCTGGAGTACTGTGTCCAGTTCTGGGCTCCCCGGTACAAAAAAGGCAGGGATCTCCTGGAAAGAGTCCAGCAGAGGGCCACAAATATGATACGAGGCCTGGAGCATCTTCCCTATGAAGAAAGGCTGAGAGACCTGGGTCTGTTCAGCCTGGAGAAGAGAAGACTGAGAGGGGATCTCATCAATGTGTATAAATACCTGAGGGGTGGGAGACAGAAGGATGTAGCCAACCTCTTCTCAGTGGTTTGTGGGGAAAGGACAAGGGGCAATGGCTACAAGATAGAGCACAGGAAGTTCCACACCGACATGCAAAATAACTTCTTCATGGTGAGGGTGACAGAGCACTGGAACAGACTGCCTAGGGAGGTTGTGGAGACTCCTCTGGAGATATTCAAGGCCCGCCTGGACGCCTACCTGGGCAGCCTGCTCTGAGGAACCTGCTTTGGCAGGGGGGTTGGACCCGATGATCTTTCAAGGTCCCTTCCAACTCCTACAATTCTGTGTTTCTGTGTTTCTGTGATTCTGTAACGACCTATCACACACATTCATTTTGGTTGTCCTTAATGTTGCTCTTCAAAGTGTAATCTATTCCACTATTCACCCATAGTTCTTAAAAGAGAGAACTAATATAGTGCAGATACATTTCAGACAACTGAAAAACTATTGAACTGTCCTTAAGTACATGGTATAATATTTATATAGAAAGCAGACCGGACTGGCAGTCACAGACACGACCAGCATTACTATAAACTCTGAAGAGTTTATAGCATTTTCTCTGTCTCAGTCTCTCTTTTAGGGGAAGATACTGTCTCAGGTGTTTCACTTTACATTAGGCAAACACCTGTCAGAGCCCCATGGGGGTCAGGGTGTCCCTGGGGGCCATGGAGGTTGCCCATGGTGGCTGAAGGCAGGACATAGCAGCCAGGTCCCATCACGCTGTTCCACCAGGAGCAGTCAGCTGGGGACACCAGGACAGCCCCAGTCCCAGGCACTTTCCTGGGGACAGAGATGGGGTCGGGCCAAGGCCAGGCCGGGACATGGGCCTGCAGGTTGGCCCAGCTGGGCAGGGGCCATGGCCATGCCAGGCTGTGGGGAGCTGGAGCCTGGCCCTACTGTGGCCTTGCTAGGGCTCATGGCCCCAGGGTGATGGGGGTGGGGAGGGGCTGGGTCTGGGCAGGTGGGGGAGCCCTAGGGCCAGGACAGGGACAGGCAGGGCTGGGGGTACACTTAGAAATGTGACAATGTGCCACACAGGTTATAAAGGCCTGTAGGCTTTAAAAAATGCAGGTCTGTTCCCTTTCTGGCCCATTGGCACTGCCTAAAAGCAAGCTAAAACAGAAATTTTCTTTTGAAAATTTTCTTACAGTGAGATCATACAAGTCTCCGTGCTTTGTGTCTATTTTTCTTCTTTAAAGATTATTCTCTCCATCACAGAAATTAATCAACCACTGTATTTCCATTAAGTCCAATAAAACAGCCTAGGAAATTACTCATGTTCATTTATCTGTAAATGAATTAATGAATTTTTTGGTGAAAGGTACTAACTTGAAGAGACATCCTTGTGAAAAATCACCAATTGAATCACTTCTGTTTGACATAGCCTGAAATAGCAATAACCTCTCTTCATTCATTATTGAAGTAAAGAGAACTCCAAATGCTTTTCTTGGTATTCACACACATTTGAATAAGAGCAGATAAGGATCCCATAAGTATAATTTGAGGTAACGTCCTCATTCAGACATTACCATTATTAACACAGCAATAAGGATATGATACCCAGAATGGGGCTTTAGATATTGATTGCAGCACTAAACATCACAGTAACTAGATACCAAGTGGGAAGCCAAAATCCTGTTACAAGATACACAGGCTCCGTGTACAGGAAAAGTACAGAGAAGAACAGTCGGTTATCTTGGTGTGTTTTAAATCAAACTTAATGCTGTAGGGAAATTTCAGAACCCTCACTGCCTCTGGCCAAGATGAAATCCACAGGCAAAGAGGATTCCTTCAACTCTTTAATCTCGTCCCTTACCATAACAAATTATTTCTAGAAGTTAACCAAATGTGACAGGATAGGTACAAGGTCTTCCCGTGACTGAAGAGTTACAGACTCTCATCCTTCCAGAGGCCACTGTGAGAAGGGTCCTCAGGAGGGTGCTGTTGAAGCCGCTGAACAGCACAATATTCAGGAGTCCCTCTTTTGGGAAGAGCACAATATCTCCTTTCCATTAACTGTTTAACACAAAATGCATAAATGATCTTCAGAGCACAGGAATAAACTCAATTTTCCTCGCTCCATTGAGAGTCTAATTCATTTATTCAGAATGTTAATCCATCTTGGGCTTTTTACCTCTCCTTATCAAGCTTACATTTCTTTCTGGTTCACAAGGTGGAAAGAAGTACTCCAATGGCAGAAGAGTGAAGTGAACCATGGTGTCAGTAAGTGTTCTGACTAAACACTTTGGCACACACCAGGGCACTACAATGGATGGCTGCCTCATGGGAGGAAGGTAGAAAAGGAAGACAGGAGATACAGATCTGCCCCAGTGAGGTCCCAGTGCTGTCATCCCAGGTCACCCAGCTGGGCTGCACCAGAGCTGGCTTAAACACAGGCACCAGAGCCTGAAGAGAGGCAAGGGTGGCAGGACCAAGTGATGCACTCAGGGTCTGCAATACCAAAGCAGGGGAACCTCCTTCCGAAGCATTTTTTAAAGAGACTCATCCACTGCCATACTTAGTATACTGTCCACATGCCAGGCTCTGTAGGCAGGATTGCCCTTTACACAACAATCCTGTTTTCTTGTATCATCACCTGAAAGTGGGAGAGATGTGTCATCCAAGCTTAGTGCTGCAAAGCCTGAAGAACTACTGAATAGCTGAGGAAAGAAAACTAGGGTTGTCTGAACAATTTAAAGTCAAGAGAAGCCATGCAGGAATTTTCAGGACTGCAAATTCCAGTTTCAGTAATGTTTTTAAATACTTTTGTTCAGCATTGCATACTCCATAGGGAGCTGTAGACAGTGTCTTAACAATGACACAAAGGTAGGTAACTACTGTATTTTCTTCAGTTTTCTCCATCAGGGAATGACTGATAAGCACACCGCCCAGTTCCACTGTATTGACTGAAAGATGCTGATTGTTGCTTTAGGCACTCAGTAATGAAACACAAAAAATAAAATGATTTGGATAGCTCTCCAAGACATATAGCCTGTAAATGACAAACATCTGTCAAAATACATAAGCAAAACACAAACCTGTTGTATGAGAATTGTCTGTGAGACATAACTCACTGTTTCTAACTGAACTCGCACACTGTCTTGAAACTGTGTGATTCTTATTTGTTACAAAGAAAAAGGTCACATTTATTAACTCAAGTGAACTTAACCACTTTTTTACTAGAAAAAAAAAATATAACATTTTTAGATCTTGCTAACATTGCAGAGTTGGCATAAACCTCTCCTCTGCCTTCTTAAAGTTTGTTTTAAACTCAGTATAGCTCACAGTGAGACTATAAGCAATAAGGATTATTCTGTTTTGGGTGATATGTTCTGTGGGAAGTGACTGTCCTCTGGCTTGCACTTCTAGATCTTTTTCTCAGCATCTTAAGAGTTTATGTGGAAGTGGCTTCCCTGGAGAGTAGTAGCATGATATAGAAATATTATTCTCATGTTGGCCAATGTCCACAAACTTTTATTCCACTGTTTTGACACAAGCAAACAATTTATTCACTTAAGTCAATGCTGTATACATACAGGAAATCAGAGCATAAGTCTATAACTTAGTTATACAATACTCTGACAAACACTAAGCTCTTGAAGATTCACAGGGAATTCTGAAATTTTGCTCTCCTTCCTGAAGTCTTCCTCTAGCCTGGGAAGCCCATTGCAGATTGCAAGGTTTACATATGGGAATATTCAGGCAGCCCACTTCTTGAGCAAATTCATATTGTCATGAAGTTACAGGGTAACTCTGTATATCCCTGGTTTCTGAAAGGCTCTTTCTTCTTTATGAAGTTAGAAAACAGTTGGCTTCTCTAAATTATAATTCTAAACTTTTTTGTGATCTGAGATGTGAAGAGAGCAAAAACCCATTTGCTTTAAGTGGATACTGTAAGAAAGCTATAAACTGAAGCTCTGTTTCACATAAAGCACTGTAGGAATAATATTTAGCTTGTTTGCTCTTGTTTTTTTGTTCGTTTCTTACTCCCCCCCCCCCCCCCATCTTGTTTCATATTTAATCATCACAACATTAGATCTTTTTATCCGTTGTCTCTTTCTGTTTCTGGTTTTTGGTTTTGAGTGTGTGTTTGTTTGTTTGTTTGCTTGTTTGTTTTTTGTTTTGTTTTGTTTTGTTTTTGTTTGTTTTTTTTGTTTTGTTTTTATTTGGCCAGTTGGTTGGTCAGTTTAGGGTGTCATCATAAACTGTGTAACTTTCAATTACAAGTTGCTGTGGAGGTCAAAGTGTAAACCCAAGTACTTAGCTTGGTTCTTGTATTCTGCTCTAAGTCTGGTAGAATCCCCAGTTAGACCACTGATGTTATCCAGTAGGGCAGTTCTTATTAGTTGCATTTACCATTTGATTCTTGGTTTGTATAATGAGAGAGAAAGAAACAGAATAGATATTGTTAACAGTCTTAGCTACTGCTTCCTAAATTTTATTGTAATGTCAAATAATCTTTGAAGTGCAGTTATAAACTGAGAAGGTCACAGCCTTGCTACTAATTTACATCTTTTTGTATGTGTTTCAAAATAAAAGACACTGAACATTGAAATTATTCATATTATTGCAACAACGTAATTACCAAAGGCAAGTTCATCTGATGGCTTTTTACACTTGTCAGAAGTACAAAGGTTCTGTGTGATACAATCCTGGCAAATGTATTGTTCTTTTAGGAGAGCAATTACCACTCAGGAACTAGAGGCTTTAAGCATCAGTCATTGTCTGCAGAAAATAGCAGCAGTTACATTAAACTGTTTAAATGTCATGATAGTCTTTCTGCAGAAAGAGGCTGCTAAACTGGGAAATAGGTCTTCCAGACATTTTTTTTTTTTTTTTTTTTTTCACAGCATTTAGAAACTGCAATCATAAAATCATTTTGGAGCCAGATCCTTCAGATGCTGAGTGCCTTCTAACCCAGAGAAGTTACCCTGTTCACAGAATCACAGAATGGCTGAGGTTGGAAGGGACCCCCCTGCCAAGCAGGACTACCTAGAGTTCCCCATAAAGCTTTTTGGTTGGGAGAGGGGTTAGGAAGCAGAGAATAGCTGTTTATACAGCAGTAGGCTTCAAGCCAGAACAGAGTAAGTTGTACAAGGAGGTGCTCTTTTTTCTTCAGCTGTTGTAATGCCATTTCCTTCTGCTTTCATGGCTCTGCATAAAAGGGAAGAAGCTGGTCCCCATGGCTATAATTACTGGCCCACTGCTGAGAGATGATTAGAGCCTAAGTCAAGCTGACTCTGTAAACGGACAAGGGGAATGTAGAAAATTGGTAGCTGTGTATAATGGCCTCACCACATCAGTTTATATTTCCTCACCTTTTCTTCAGCTTTTGGTTGTTTTTTAAGCATGTGTGGACTCAGAATAGGAAATGTCAGAGAAAAGTGTAAAAAATAATTGAGAAGATAGATGATGGACTATTGCTCCAAACAGTTTAATCTCTATTTCTATGGAGATCCCTCAGAGAATATTTGTTAAGTCACAGTTTTAATTTTTAAGAGTAACATGTTTTATGACAATACCTTTGGAATAAACTAAGTGGAATAAGCCTTTTACTCTTATCTAACTGAAACTTCTGTAATTTCTCCAGGCACCCCAAAAACATTGTATGACTTATTTGTTGTTTATTAGAATGTAATCTGACTTGCAAAGAATGGCAAAGTGGTTATTTTCCACAAATCATTTTGATTTTTATTTTATGCAATGCAAATATCCAAAACATAACAGAACTGTCTGATAAATACAATTTATAAATGCAAGATAAGACCTCTTGTTTGTCAGGCTCACAGAAATCATAGAGAAGGCAGAAGGATAAGAAAAAGGAAGAACAGAATTTAAACAGGCTGTTTGTTTTTACCAGAGTCAAATCAATGACAGAATTGAAGATGGACACATATTTCTGTCTCCTGGGCTAACACAACTCTTCATTATTCCATTATGCTTAATTGTGCTTTCCAGTTGTCTACTAAATCCAAACACATGATCTACTAAGTAGAGAATAATCTTTTATGAGTTTTATTTACGCTCCTATTACTTGTACTTTCTTTCACACAAATCATTGCCCGAGCACAACACATAATCTGAAAAATTTCCTCACTGCAGTACTTATAAGATCATCATTATGGGATTCTGACATAAACATTTCAGCCAGCTACTGACTGAAATTGTGCAGTCAGCTTGCATACTCTTTACAGGGATGCAACACTAGGCTGTGGACATGTATATTTTTTATACAGGAGTTTGACAACTGAATCTATTTAACATTCTTTACAACATCTGTAGTATTTGCATATGTGAAGCCAACTGGGTATCTATTTGCAAACTGTGTCTCTATTCCTTTGCAATCAATAGTGACCTGATGAATGGAAAGGAGTCTAAAGATCTATGCAGCACGCTGTAAGGCACACACACATTTCTTTAACTGAGTAGCTGTTAATACACCGTTGATTAAGGGTAGGATTCAGTTATCTAAATACAGGTGCCTTGTGCCTTTTCAGAAACACTGGACTCCTGAGACATTTGATCAAGACTTGCAGTTACAACCACAGGCAATCTGTGCCCCTCTGGAGCAGCAGTTGGAGACCAGGGGTGATATCCAAGGACATCTTCAATGGCATCAAAAAACTATGAAAGGGCAACTAAACTAAACTCTAGGAAGCTGTTGACAATAGTAAAGATTAGATACCTAGTTCATGCACAGTTAGACATCCCAACCTTCCCCTCTAAATCCTGCTCTATGTGTTCTGCCTACTGTCAAAGTTCCTTTTGCCTCTTATCATTCCACCATGATCACCCATCCTTCAACTGCTTATTCTGTTATCTGCTACATGCCAAGAAATATGGATGATGTTATCCAGAGTAAGCTACTATATATCACAATTTTGAATTTTGGGTAGAGCAGCATGGCAAAGTTTTTTCCATCCTCTTGAACACGAGGGATAAAACATTTATGAAAACTGCTGTATACTTCTAGAAACATTTCCTCTTTGCACAAGCACATACTTCATTAAAACCGGGAATTATCTGCAGTCCTCCCTTTTAAAGGGAATTTTCCCTGAGGCAATAAATCTTAAAACCCTGTATATTTTACTCCTCAAAAGTAAGCTGTAATTTAAATAAACTTTGAAAAAAACAATATGTGTAACAGGAAGAATAAAGTGATTCAAAACACAAAAATGGCTGCTGACAGATTAAAAGGTGTGAAGGTGTGTTTGGTTGTTTTACTCAGCTGGCCAGCTGAGCTTCACCACAACCGCTCCCTCACTCCTCCTCCTCCAAGCGAAAGAGGAAGAAAACTCAATGAAAAGGGCACAAGGGTTGAGATGAGGACAGGGACATCACTCAGTAGTTATTGTCATGGGCAAAACAGACTCAGCATAGGGAGATTAGACAAAATTATTACCTATTACAAACAAGCTAGAGAAGTGAGAAACAAACAAACAAAAAATAAAAAATAAAAATAATAATAAAAAAATCACCTTCCCTCCATCCATACTCTGCTACCTCTTCCCCTCTGAAAAACACCCCCAAGCAGCATGGGGGAATGGGGGCTTTGTCTCCGCTGCTCTGATCACTCCCTGCCCCTGCTCCCCGTGGGGTCCCTCCCACGGGATGCCGTCCTTCCCCAGCTGAGCCTGCGGGGGCTGCCCACAGGCAGCAGCTCTTCAAGAACTGCTCCCACACGGCTCCGTACCACGGGGTCCATCCCCCAGGAGCAAACTGCTCCAGCACGGGTCCTCCATGGGTGGCAGCTCCCACCCAGACCCTCTGCTCCTGCGTGGGCTCCTCTCCACGGGCTGCAGCTCCAGCCCGGGGCCTGCTCCTGCGGGGGCTCTCCATGGGCCGCAGCCTCCTCCAGGCCACATCCACCTGCTCCACCGGGGGCTGCTCCACGGGCTGCAGCGTGGAGATCTGCTCCGTGTGGGACCCATGGGCTGCAGGGGGACAGCCTGCTCCACCAGGGGCCTCTCCACAGGCCACAGGGGAACTGCTGCTGCCTGTCTGGAGCACCTCCTGCCCTCCTGCTGCACTGACCTTGGGGCCTGCAGGGCTGCTTCTCACTCCTCTCTCCCAGCTGCTGTTGTGCAGCAGGTTTTTCCCTCCTTAAATCAGTTTTCCTCTTCCTTAAATCTGCTCTCCCAGAGGCCCAACCAGCATCACTCCCTGGCTTGGTTCTGTCCAGCAGCAGGTCCTTTTTAGAGCCGTCTGGAGCTGGCTCTGATGTGACATGAGGCAGCTGCTGGGCTCTGCTCACAGGGGCCCCTCCTGCAACTCCCTATTACCAAAACCTTGCCGAATAAACCCAGTACAGGAGGAAAGTGAAATGACATAGTAGAGTGTGCACATCTTCATTCTTTGCATAAGGGAGGTCAAGCTGGCAGGTACAGTAACTAGAGAGCTGGTAAAAAATTCTACCTGCTATTGCTGTTTCTCTTCTTTTCCTAATTTTCCCTGATCTCCTCCATGCTCTGGAAGAACTGTTACTCTCTCTCATCTTCTGACTCACTTGTAGCATGGATGTGTCTGCAAACTCTCTGTGGTGAATTAACCATTGTTACATCTTTTACTGTCTGAAATTTATTTAGAGTTTCACCTTTACTCATCAAGATACAATGCTCAGCCACCTTCCAAGAGTGCCCCTGTTTCTGGCATTCATATGATATGCTCTGTTTGTTGCCTTTTATTCATTTTTGCTTTGCAATTGATAAACATGATGTTCTACCAGGGTTGCATTCTTTCTTACTTTCCAGAAATCTGTCCAATTTAAATGATATAGTCAGTAATTCTCTTGTTGCTACTGTCTCCTTTCACGTTTTTAGAAGAAAAAATACAGGAAAAGGCTATAGAACTGCAAGAGCAAAGTCTACAGATGAAAACATTTTTTCATTAATGTTTGAAATTTATTTTCAGTGTTGCTTGTTAAAGATCTAGCACTGACCAAGAGAAACTGAACTCCAGCTTTTCTTAATTTCTTCCCAGATGCTAAATTTGATTAAGCAAGTATGGCAACTCCAGTTCAGACCTAGCATTCCTCATAGAAAAAAGGTTAAAGTGAGGAGTTCTAGTTAGACTACGTTAGGATCACACAGTTTACCACCAGCACCCATTTTTTTTTTCTTTTTTCTTTTTTTTTTCCTTTTTTTTGTTATAAGGCAAGATTTGTACTCCAAGCCCTTATAATCACTGGGTGCCACCCTGTCCAGGTCTGTGATGCAAACAGTCTCTTATATACACATAAGTACTCAGCAACGCCTTCTGTCTGTGACTTTAGCAAAACAACAAAATAAAGCTTCCAACAAGTTATGAGCAATTATTATCCAGACCAACCAACTAAGGTACTTAATGCCTTTATGTGACCTCAAAAGTGTATTTATTTATCTCTCTCCTAGATCTCCTCATGTATTATACTCAAATACACTACACAAATGGGATACAATGTCTGCAGTTATCATGAAATCCTGGAAAAGGGTGGAAGTAGTATTGTCAAGAACGTCTCTACACAATGGTTTTGAAATGAGAACTATTGAATTACACCATTTAAACTTCTCATCATTGTGACAGACTTTCTACTATATATTTGTGTATGTGTATATGTATACATATATATATATAAATATATTAAATTATCTTTCTAGTTCCCCATTAGTTCCCCTGCTTCTTTCTCTCCTCCCTGCTGGATACTCCTTGTACCTCTTTGAAGAAATGTTGAAGAGTTAGAGATTTGTGGTGACAAACCAAATAGTGAGGTGGAAGTTATTTACATTATACTTTATTCTCTGAAAAAGTGTGGTTTTACATATCTCAAAAAAAAATCAATAAATTATAATTAAATTTTCTGAGCACAGTTTACTAAACAATAATGGGGGAAAAGCGGCTAAATGCATAGAAAAGAGCCCTCTAACATCTCCACAAATTTTTGCTAATGATTAATCTGATAAATTCTATTTAGAGTTAAGCTATATCTATTCTGATCTAGAATACTGTATGCAGTTAAAGATAGACAGAAACTTTATCCTTCAATGTAGCAGAAGTATTCTGAAATAAATTCTGCATTGCTTTTTAATGCTATTCTTCTTTGTAGAAAATGCTTAAATAATCACTGAGACAAGGAGAATGATTATTAGTCTGTACATAAATACTTAAATGCCTCATCTGTATCTAATCCCTGCCTGTGTTCCTTTCAGCTACTTTGTATAGCTCCTGGGACCACAGGATCTGCTGTGTACTACTAAATGGCCAGAAGAGGTTATATCAGGGTTTCCTAACACAGAATTTAGTTCCTGTAACATGTCTCCTAGGACACCAAATGTCCTCAAACAGATTCATATGAGGTCTTTCTATACTTCTTTCATCAGAAATTTTAAAATTTGCAACATCCATTTGATTTGGAAAGTAGAGGGTTTATTATTGCTATTATTATTATCATTATGTTTATTACTATTATTGTATTAAGACAATTACAGGAAACTTGAAAACCCGCATTATGGAAAACTTTCCCAGCAAAAATATTATTAGGAAACTGTGTGAGGAAAAGTTATGTTGCACTGTTAACGTACACAGTAGATAGATTTACAAAAGTGAGATTTCAGTCACTGATGACATTCTAAATAGTACAGCAATATCTATCTCATAGTTCATTCATGACCCAAAGGTGATGTGATGGCTTAGAAGATTCCTTTGCATTTTCAAAGGATTCATTTCCTTCTAGAAGCATACATGAGATCTCTTGGGAAGAGATTTCCAGCAAAGGATAGCAATGCAGAGAAGCAATGGTTATTTAAAACCCTTATCTGACCTCCAAAAAGACTCAATTTTTAAAAAATAAGATTTATCTAGATTAGCCTAGGTTTAACAAGAGAATAAATACATGTGTACTCAGCCAAGGCATAGCCTTCTGAGAACTGTCACAATAACTTCTTTGGATATAAGTTATTGTTTAATCCTACTAAAGATATATTGCCAAACATCTGTTGGTAAAATATCAGTGACATTTGAGCCAAGTGTGAGAAAAAGGGATAGGAAGAAAATCTTTTGACTATAGCAATTTTTTCTTCCCTGAAACACCTGTAAATGAACCAAAATTATTATTTTGTTACAAACTGGAAGGTGATGAGGTTCTCCAATTTATCTTAGATTCAAATTGAATTTATAGCTATCCAGCACACATAATCTTGTGTAATCTGCTCTGAATGAGAATGAAAACATTCCATTAAATTAGAAGTGCTTTTAAATGGTCAGAACAGCTTACTTCATGTTTAACCATAATTTGTTTGATCTTGATTTCCTCTCCCTCCAAAACAGTAATTAACTAGTTTAAAAATAAATTAACATTATAATTAAAGGGAGTAATCAGATTACAGAAAACACTTAGCTGTCTAGAGTCTGTTCAATTTGGTTCTTTAGATATGCAAATAAATTTGAAATTCTCACCTGGTGCCAAATAAAATTTTCCCCACTGGAACACTTTACTAATCCCATGCTTCTCTGCCTCTGGTCTGCTAGTGATTAGTAAGAAATTAGAGTATATATCCTCACACATGCAAGCAATTGAAAAATAAAATAAAAATTCCTACATAAGACATACACTGTTTTTTTTTTTTTTTTTTTTTTTTTTCAGTGATTAAAAAAAATTTAAATTTAATAAAAAACGGTTATTTTTTGTTTTGCACAGAGCAAGTTATCTTCTTAAAACATTTGTTCTCAGGCCTTTTTTATTGAGATCTAGACAGAGCCCTGCACTGACTGGCTTTCTCACCTCACCCTCTGCCTCCCCCCAGTTGATTAACCTGGATGGAGACTCGTTGGTCAGACAGGATGTAGAAATTTTTGCAGTACTTTCTCAAAAATATTTAACAATATTTAATATTAGTTGTCTGTGAAGAAACAGCATTTTCTTTGTGAATGGGAAAATCACAGTCATCTATTATTTTTTTTTTCTGCTACCTGGGATCAAGTGAATCTGGTCAGTACTGTCACTTCATTAAGCATGGAAAGCTTTTCTGAGATTGCATTTTTTTACTCAGACGTTCTTACCTGGGATAAAAACAGGTTATATCACCCAAAATAAGAGTGTTACTTTTAGTTTTCATTCTTTTAAGTTGATTTCTGAGCGGTTATGATCTATTTTAACACAGTATCTCCATAAAGTCCGTAAAACAGTTTGATCAAAACCCAAAAGAGTTCATAGTTTAAATTATTTAAGGAATGTAATTTGAGGTCATTACCACTTGAAGCATCTTATCCTTTTGTAAAATTTTAGAAACCAATTGTTTATTTAAACAGTCAGAAGAGGAAGGGGAAGCTGAGCTACTCCTGTTGGAGTTTCTCCGCATGACAGATGTATCTTGTGAGCAATATCCAGTTTTCATTTTGAGAGTACAAAGTGGGCAGTAAAGTAGTAATGCAGCACAACTAAGTTTACATTTTATAATGTAAAACCATGCTCTTTACAGTCAACCTAATTTTAAGACTACATTTCAGGCTTCAGCTTGACTAGATGAATACATATTATTGGATGTATGCAGAGTCTACACATAGATTTAAAAGTTGTTAAAGCATTCTTTAATGTACAATCACTATAAATTAAAGCAAAGTTTAAATGATCTAATGTAGGGATACTGCCTGTTCTTCTGTCATTACGTGCGCAGTTCACAACAGCAATATCAGTTAGAAAATATTCGGATCTCTAGTCTCTGTTCTTTGTTCAGCTAGCCACTGAAGAAGTTCAACACTCCTGGGAAATTTCTTCCAGTTCCAGTCCCTAAGTAGAGCTTAGGAAGGCCTGCCCCATGTTGGGATCAGGTTTCTAACATGTCAAAAATCTGCAGGAGGCTGATGGTAATAAAGGATTTCCTGTCCCAGTTGAAGTAGGTCCTGCACTTGAAGGATGAATTTTCCTGGACCCTAACTCAGAAGAGCATATATATTCTGCTTTTAGATAAAAGGCTAAATACACAACCTGAAAAAAAAAACTATACTTTTTATACAATGTTGAAAACAACAATAAAGACAAGTACCAGGTTTCAAGCCTGCAATGAGACTTTTACACCTTTAAATATTTTGAATTCCAGAGGAAGCATTAATTAAATCTGAATTGAATTTACTTTGCAAGGACAGTACTTCTTGTTCTCTACTACCTGCTGTTTCATTGTATGTCCACTGGAAAGCTTTCAGCATTCATTTTCATTTCAGTGCATGGGTGTCGTTTTTCATTAAGTATGAAACAGACTGTTACAAGTTTTTTTTTTGTGAAACGATAATTTGCCTGACCAACTGGCTTCGATATCTTTGCATAAAGAGTAATTAGCACTAGAGAATCCAGTATTCTAATTCACTACATTTTGAGGGTTTGACACATACTTTTCAAAACCCTACAGTACTGACTGTGTTTCCTGTATTGAAAGAAAAAAAAAAAGGGGGGGGGGGGGGGGAGAAGGGGAGTTTTTTCACATGTTACTAGTAATTCTAGCAGATAGAGAAAAAGAAAATGCAAACACAGCAAAATAAAAAATGAACTACCATGCAGATACTATGAGGGAAAAATGTAAAGTGGCTGGGGCTCTGAGCAGTGCTGGCCTCACAGCTGCTTCAGCAGTAGCTTCAGCCTATTGCAGTTGCAACTGCAATGCCTTCTTCCATGAGCTCTGATAACACTCATTTATTCAGTCTCTCTGGACTTATTAATCTTACATTTTGCTCAGAATCAGAAGCCCATCTTTGCCAAGAGGATCCTCATGGATGATGTGAGCTTGGGTCCAGATTTGGCTTAGGTTAAAATTCTGCTCAGATCGCCTTCTTCCTTGGCAGCACTGTGCAAGTTTGTGTGATTATATAGAAGGTAAGCATGATCTTGCTCACTAGCCATGTTTTCAGCAAACAAGAGTGAGCCAAAAGAATAATGTCAGTGTTTAAATTTTGTTGAGGAAGGGTGGAGAGGAGGGTATTAGTCACCGAAGCTTACAGTCATATGTCTTTCACTTCATAAGCACAGGATGGCTCTGGAAAATCAGGCATACCTGCTCCAGCACATTTTCAGGATCAACTAGCTGCTTCCCTCATCTGTCCTATGATTGAAGCCATGTTTCTTGACCTTAGTTGCCAGATTTTCCAAATGCTGTTTATAGACCTTTTGCAGGTTTGGGAATGGTAAGTCATCTGATTGGAGAGTAAAGGCTTAACTTAACTCATCATAAAGAAGATGTCAAAAATAGCTCAGATGAATCACTGCAAATGTCACTTGTAGGTCACTACCTCAGATACAGCCTTCTTTAGAATAGATGTAAACACTGAGAAGTAGATGTGATTTTGAGCAACCTGGTCTAGTGGAAGGTGTCCCTGCCCATGGCAGCGGGGAAGAATTAGACGATCTTTAAGGTCCCTTACAACCCAAACCATTCTATGATTCTGTGATTCTATAATTCTATGATGAAACTCACTTTCAGGGTCTGAAATCCCTTTTCTGTCCCCTGAACCAAAATCAAATATATTAATCTTTTGTTGTTGTTTGTTTGTTAGCCAAAACCAAAATCTATTGTTCTTGTGAAATACACTGAACAACAGGGGAAAAGCATGGAATTATTTGTCTGATTTTGTTACGCTCAAATTACAACTAATAGCAAGGAACAAATGTGTAGGAGTCCAGGATGCGATCATTGCATTCTGAATGTAGCATATTCAACAATTCCTCTAAAACCATCTGCGATCTGAGATGTAATTACACAGAGGAAAATTTATGAAACTGCAGTAATATGGGTTTGTTTGAAGATACCTTCTGCTATTTGCAGCTTTAATATCCTTCTCTGAAATATCACACAATGTCCTTTTCATCCAGGGAAGTCCCAAAACTCAGCACATTGCTTAGTCTTTTCAAAGATGTGAGCAGTTCTTGCAGAAGCTAATGAATATTCACCAAATATACTGATTAATGTTTTAATGTTTAAAGGTTTGAGCCATCATGAATCTATCATTTTATATATATATATTAATTATAGTTATGTCATAAAGAAGTCATGTATAATTCCTCCCATATAACCTTGAGGTTTACTCATATCTTTTTGGTTATTTATAGTTAATTTATGCAGCACTGAAAAGTTTCTATTCACCAGATCTTTGCTTGGATCACTACTGAAAATGAATATGACTATTTTTTCCTGGACTGTTTGCATCTTGGTGAACAACCACCTGGACATGTCTGGCAATTTGAGGTTATAAGAAAGCTAGGGCTGCCAAGGTGGCACAGACAGAGCTGTGTGATGTTTTTACACAGTGTCTAGTTGCATTTTTTTCTGAATTTAAGCCAGTACTAACAACTGTCCGTACTTTCAGAAACATGAGATTCATGTACAGATTCTCAAACCCTATTTGTTTGTTTCAAAGGGATAATGGCTTAAACAGGGTTTTATAAATTTCATGTCAGTTGGCTCAGAGAAGTTAATATTTCCACTTTTTATCTCTTCTGTAGTCATGAATTTCAATTTCTTATAGTGAATTTTGTTACTTTAAGCTTTGGTTTCAATACTTTAAAAAATATATTTTTATTTTGCTAAAAAACGTTGCATTTTGGGGGGGGGGGGGGGATGTATCAGCTTCCCCAGGAAAACAAGGTACAAGTCTTTCATTTGAATCAAGCCAGGCAGAAATTTGATCACAAGATTCCTGCTTTGCAGGCAAACAATGTTTGTGTAACATTGATGCAAAATAATGGGAAGAAAATCTCAACATGCTATTTTTGTTCTTTGTCTTATTTGCACAGACCTCTGCAATGCCACACACGTGTGTGTGTATTTTTCTTCTTAAGTGCAAATTCCATCCTGTCAAGATTATTCTCTCCAGACCATCTTTAGAAGGACCTTCAGTATAGTTAAATACTATTCATTATGTGTTACTCAGTTATAGACAAACAACTTGATACTTCCTTGAAACAGACAGTTTCATAAATTCAGTTCTATAATTCATACTGATAATAATAAGAAAAAATCAGACAACATTATTTAAATTCATTCATTTGTACATTTCACAATGAACAGTCAGTGTTTTGTTCAGCTTCAAAGCTTTTAAGATAAACAAATTATTATTACTGTTGTTGTTGTTGTTGTTATTATTGTTGCAGTTTCAGTGGAGGATGCAAAACATGAATGTTCATATCATTCTGTTTTCACATACTCAGAACTCCCTGAAATACTTACAATGCAACCTAAACCCTTAATACTAGGTTTCTGTCCCAGTATGATTTTCTTGGCAATGGATGGAGGTTGAGGACTCCACCGTACTACTCCATTTTTTTTCTCCCCAAACAAATCTGATTAGAAAGCAGGCAATTCCATAAAGAGCAGAAGCAATTAGGCCTAATTTCCTATTGATTTCTCCTCTTGTCTCACAGGAATTGCAAAAAAAAAAAAAAAAAAAAAAAAATGGGTTGGAGATCCAATCCCATCTATGCTTATTTTACATGCACTCTTAAAATAATAATAATAATAATAGTAATAAAAAATAATAATCTTGTCAGGGAAGATATTGTTTACTATCTAATTAGGTGCAAACTCCAGTTGAAATATTTTCCGTATTTGGGGCATTCATAATGCTTTTAATTTTGTACATTCTATAGAATTTAAGAAAAAATATGGTCATTCTGCAGCCTTTTCATCAGTACAAGCATTCATTCATGCATTCTCCTCATTGATCTAAATGCCTATTAACACCAAACAATTTGTTGTTGGACACAGCCTGCCATATTTATATTTTTGACTCAACTTCAGTCACTGGAGGAGCGATTCATTTTCCTAATGTCAAGCATCTGGTGATATTTTAGACAAATTCAGATGTGTGCCTGAAATGCTGTTCCAGAAGGATATGGGTCTCATGCAGGTCCAGCTTTATATCTGCTAGCTTTATATGAAGTTTCCCTGAGGACACCCTGAAGTAAGATGACGGTAGATGCCTCTGTTAGGCTTCTCAATCACTTTCTTAGTGAAACTGACTTCCTAAAATTAATGTCTACATGCCTTATACAGCCAGGGGTCATAAGTATCCAGAGGAAGGTTGGATTTCCTGAAGCCTAGATATTTTGCCTTTCTAGTCACTGTTTCCCTATGGCAGTATTTAAAATCTTCAACCTTCACCAACAATCTGAAAAATGTCACTTCTTTAGAAGGTCTGTTTTACCTATTGCCTAATATTTGGGTGTAAGTAAAGAACTTAATCCATTAAGACATTAAGACACTCTTTGTATATTGAGACATTTCCATCTTTTAAATTTGGTTGATGCTTGCCTACTAGGTCCAAGGGCGACTGTGCAAGGTAGAACAGATAGGCAGAGAGTCTCACACAGACATATACATGCCTACCTACTCACACAACGTAATTGTAAAAGCTTAGCTTTCTTAGGAGAAAATGACTAAATGTATTACAGCAATGGAAGCTATTTTTTGATCTTGAAAAATATGAAATATTTTAAACGCAAAGCAGCTCAGAAAATCAACCAAAGAGGCATGTTAAAGCTCATAAATGCCTCTTATGTTAAAGCTTATAAATACCTCAAGACCAATCTGTTAAAGGGGAAAAAATTGTTCCTTTTTAACCTTTC
Organism: Oxyura jamaicensis; assembly: GCF_011077185.1. NCBI lineage: Eukaryota > Metazoa > Chordata > Aves > Anseriformes > Anatidae > Oxyura > Oxyura jamaicensis. Next base: position 132,409,233 of record NC_048893.1, read on the forward strand.
ATTTAGTCTTGATTTTTCTAAATTTCAGCATCTCTTTTGTGAGTCTGATCTAACCATATATCTCAGTCCCAAATTTCAGCCTGAAAGGATTCCTTAGATATCTGTATTCATCTCGTCTTTTGCCTTCATAGTTCTTTTATTACCTCAGCATTTATCCCACATAAAAATCTCTCTGTGTGTTCATTTTTAAGTCAAAATATGACAAGCCCTTTCACTTCCCCATCAACTGAGTGTCATTCCTTGGTTTAATACAATCTATCTTTTTTTTTGTTTTAGTTAAAATTGTCAGAAATCTAAATTTAAGTTTCTGAACGTCAGTATACGCTATGTATTATTTCATGAAAATTAACAAAAATGCCTTCTAAAAATCTAATCTTCCTAATAACATGCATCTTGGATTTCTTCTATGAATTCCTCAAAATCTAGATTTATAACTCAGGATTTGCAAACTGTAATCACATAGAAGAGCAATTAGTATAAATAGTGACATATTTAAGTGGTTTGCTTGCTTTTTGATTTAAAGTATGTTTAATTTGCTTAAAATATCCATCACATTTTTATGGGTAGCTTCTTCCCCACTTTTTCATTGTATCATGTCTGTGACAGGATTTCCAGCTATTTTTTACCTAAGAAAGAAAGAAAGAAAGAAAGAGAGAAAGAGAGAAAGAAGGAAAGAAGGAAAGAAAAGAAAGAAAGAAAGAAAGAAAGAAAGAAAGAAAGAAAGAAAGAAA
>NC_048893.1:132409973-132502912 GCF_011077185.1 Oxyura jamaicensis
AGAAAGAAAGAAAGAAAGAAAGAAAGAAAGAAAGAAAGAAAGAAAGATGATAAAAAGAAAAAAATAGTAAAAAAGAAAAAAGGAAAAGAAAATAAAAGAGAAAAAAAAAAAAAAAAAGAAAAGCCTGAGCCCAGAAGTCCAGAGTGAGTGAAGTATATGATTTATTTATTTCTAACTTGTTTTCAATTATTTGCTAAGCATTTCAGAAAGGATAATGTAGCCAATATTTGAGTTTTGACTGAGAAAAAAAAGGAAAAAGTAATCTTTGTAATTCCTACCCTTAATATCAACTCCATCTGATTAATTAAGAATTCATCACATATGGTTTCATACCATTGAAGTTTTTGCTGTCTCTTGAATATCTTCCTTAACAATACAGAAAACATTCACAGTTGCTTCCTCTGTAACATAGCATAGAGGTGTGCCTAGTACAACTGAAGAAACCTATTCTAAACACCCCCCAAGATGTTCTGCAAGGTACCACATTAACTTTAAACAAGAGATGTCTAGACTTCATGGAAAGCTCAAATACCTTGCGGTTCTTTTCACTTTCTCAGATGGATTTCTAGTATGGGGTTGCACTAACCTGACAGCTACCAGTCTATCTACTCAAAAGAAGTTTTAGGAGCAGAATCTGAAAGGATTTTCATTCTTCCATGAGACAAACACTGCCTTTTACATGCATTTTGCCAGACACTCAGCAGATGTAAATCTGTAAATTACTAAAGTTAAAATTATGTTTCATGTGAAATTCACATACTGAAAAATGGAGGGAAAGGGTAATCCAGTAGACTTAAAATTAGCTCAATATGTCATGTCCACACACATATGAAATACTTAGATATGATTTATCCATATATATCAATAACATTAACATCTGTAGCAGTTGCTTTGGTCAGTCAGCCTAAAAATAACAAACAAAATAAAAACAAAACAAACAAAATTAAACTAAAAAAAAAAAAAAAGTTTCAGACTATCAAGTCTGGTATAAAAAAAGTCCTAAGTAACTGATAAATCAGAGGCCAAAGGTTTTAGCCAAGGTAATTTAGAATAGCCAAGAGGATGATAATAATTGTGAGCAAAGACATATCAAAACTATGAGAAAAACATTGGCCAATGATTTGTGTGCATTACATACTTTGTAATGGCCACATACTTTGTGTGCATTAAGTATATTAACTGGACACAGAAAGAAATAAATGCTTTAAAAAAATAAAAGCACCATTACATATACATCTGCTGGCCAGCTGCAGTGAGTAAATCTGGGCAATTATTCTCATAGGTTGATCTGCTGGACCACACTAAGATGACAATGCTCAGACTGCTGGTGATAATCTGACATCAATGGTATTGTGACACCACAACACCAATGTAGTCAAAGAATAACCTCAACATAACATAAACTGTGTGTGCAAACAAAACTCACAATGAATTTCTTATGAAGACTATTCTGAGCAAGACTCTCAGTAGTATTGCTGCAGCCACTGTTAGAGAAGGAAGCAACTGTATTTTCAAAGTTGGAAATGAATTTTCAGTTAGAAACTGTATTTTCAAAGTTAGAAATGACCTTCAATGACCTTCAACCTTCGATGCTGTATTTCACGTCTTTAATAGGCTCTATTGTTTCTCCCTTGATTTTAAATCAGTATTCATTCACTGTTTATAAAGGTGTGATAGAGTGGGAAAAAATGGTCCCCTCCACAAGAAAAATGATGGAGTCCAGCAAAATGGCTGAGAACACACCAACGGCACATCTACACAGTGAACAGCCCAATAATGAGGGCTAGTGTCCTGCAGATTGAGGACATTAAAAGTCATTCAGCCCCCTCATCAGCAGAGCCTTGTGGACCTTATGCTGACCCAGATAGCTGAGTAGCTACTAGCCTAGCCATAATGGTAACCTCAAGTCCAGATCACACATCAGGGTCTAGTGCACTCACTGTTGACCTTACAGTGCTATGGAGTCTGATGTCCAGTTGTCTTCACCTTTGTGTGTCCTATGCTGTCTATTGGTTACTGCATCAACAGCAAATCTGTCTCAGCCCCATCACACTAGATTGATTTGTCTGTCACCTTGGTTTCTGTTTGACCGACACAGAGGACCATCAGAAGCATGCTTTTGTGCAGGAAAGTATTGCAGCCTCCCTGCTCCACAGTTGAGGCTGGGACTGTACCAACTACTGAGTGTATCAGCTGTGGCCTTTGTCTCTCAGCATGACTCACCAAGTCAGGCATACTGCCAGGATGACATGACCATATGGCCTCTGATCAAGGAGCAAGTTCCATTACAGCTTACGCTATTTTTGCTGAGCAGCACAGACACCCCTTCAATGTGCTATTATCTGCCTCTGCTGCTAGCCAGATGTTGGGAACAAACTGGGACGATTATCCCAGTGTGCTGTTCTGTAGTACATCAGCGTAACTAATACTAACACTCATGCATCCACAGCATAAATAGAAAACAACTGACCAAAAAATATGTAAGAGGTCCCCGGGAATCTGCATCAGAGTCCTCTTTTACTTTGATTTCATAATCTCAATTAAAAAAAATATAAATTTAGGAGATTCAAAGAAGAAGGCCCTCGAGGTCATCTGTGTTAATGCTGAAATCTAAACTGTGAGAAATTGAATGCTATAATCAACAGGACATGAAACATGTTCAAGAGTTAAATAGCAAAGGAATCAAGATAGCAAAACATAAAAAAACATAAGTCAGGTTGTAAATACAGTTAAGATGGCAGCTTTGAAACTCTTCAGTGAGTTGGAAAGTGCTATGAAAGAAAAAACACAATTGTAGAACTTATAAAAAGTATTGAAAAATAGGACAGGATTTGGGGGTTTCTTGGATGGATTGGTTGCTTTTCTTAATTAGCCTATGCTGCTGCTGTAAAAATAGAATTAATTAGACCCATTAAATAAATCATGCATGAAATAAAAATATTTAATATGAGACAAAAATGGAACGCTGCTTTTTAAAGTTTTTGTTTGTTTGTTTGCTTTTTTAAGCAAAGCTTTTTCCTTTTTTTTCTTTCTCTAAAGTTAGCTTTAGAAACCATTTTTCTGTCTATGTCATACTTCAAGTGAACTTTGTGCTTCAGAAGTCTAGCAGCTGAGTCAGTGGTAACAGTAAAAATAGTGGTAACAGTAAAAATAAAGCACAATGTCTGCTTTACAAAAGGATAAAATGTAATTTGCGTTGGCACAGAACTTACAGATAGATATACTATTAAGCAAATATTTCTGCATTATTGGTGCACTTGTGGGGATATTATTATTTTTTAATTATTTCAGTAGCTGCTTGAGAGTTGTTCATCAAAGACATACAAGTTCAAAGTCAAAGGGCAGAGTAATCTTTCTGATTTAGAAATACTAGAAAGAAAAATGTTGTAATGTTGGGATGTATGATTTTGCATTTTTTCTAGTTTTAGCAAATAATTATCTAAAGGAGAAAGAAAAATATTAATTCATCATAAAAATGGTAAATTCAAGCTGGGAAAACAACACAAAATAAAATTAGGAAATTACATTAAATAGAAACAGAAAACAGACTTCTATTTTTATAGTATAAAAGTAAATCAAGTTAGTTTTACAGAATCATTGGAGAGTTAAGATTGGAGGGGACCTCTGGATATCCAGCCCACTCCTCCAACATGGCCACCCAAAGCAGGCGGCTCATGCTCATCTACAGGCAGCTTTTGAAGATCACAGAATCATAGAATGTCTCGGGTTGGAAGGAACCTTAAAAATCATCTTGTTCCAGCCCCCCTGTCATGGGCAGGGATGCTAGCCACTAGATCAGGTTGCTCAGGGCCTCATCTAACCCGGTCTTGAACATTTCCAGGGATGGGGCATCCACAACCTCTCTGAGCAACCTGTTCCAGTGCCTCACTATCCTCTGAGTGAAGAATTTCCTCATAACCTGTAATCTGAATCTCTCCTCTTTTAGTCTAAAACCATTCCCCCTTGTCCTGTCCATATATGATTGAACAAAGAGTTGCTCTCCATTTCTAAGTCCCCTTGAAGTACTGAAAATTCGCAATAAAGTCACCCCGAAGCCTTCTCTTCTGTAGGCTGAACAGCCCCAGCTCTCTCAGCCTTTCTTCATAAAAGAGGTGGTCCAGCCCCTTGATCAGCTTTGTGGCCCTCCTCTGGACCCACTCTAATAGCTCCACACCCTTCTTGTGCTGGGGGCCCCAGACCTGGATGCAGCACTCCTAGTGGGACCTCACAAGGGCAGAGCAGAGGGGCACAATCACCTCCCTCAACCTGCTGGCCGCTCCTCTTTTGATGCAGCCCAGGAATGCAGTTGGTATTCTGAGCTGCAAGCACGCACGGCTGGCTCATGTCAAGCTTTTTGTGTACCAGAGCCCCCAGGTACTTCTCTGCAGGGCTGCTCTCAATCCATTCTTCACCCAGTCTGTGCTCATGTCTGGGATTGCCCCAGCCCAGGTGCAGCACCTTGCACTTGGACTTGTTGAACCTCATAAGGTTCACGAGCCCACTTCTCAAGGTTGACCAGGTCCCTTTGGATGACATCCCTTCTTTCTGTCGTATCATCTCTACCACTCAGCTTGGTGTCATCTGCAAACTTGCTGAGGGTGCACTCAATCCCACTATCTATGTCATCGATAAAGATATTAATCAGTACCGGTCCCAGGATAGACCCCTGAGGGATACCACTAGTCACTGGCCTTCACTTGGAAATAGAACAATTGACCATCAAGATCCCCAAGGAGGACACCCCACAGTCTCTCTGGGAAGCCTGTTCCAGGACTCTGTCAGTCACACAGCACATAAGTGCTGCCTGGTGTTCAGAGGAAGCCTCCTGTGTTTCTATTTGTGCCCATTGCCTCTTGTCCTGGCACTGGGAACCCCTGAAAAGAGCCTGACTCCGTTTTCTTTGCACTCTCCCTTCAGGTTTTCATAGACAGTTATAAGATCTCTGAGCCTCCTCTCCTCCAAGCTGAACAGTCCCAGCTCTTTCAGCCTTCACCCATGGGAGAGGTGCTCCGGTCCTTTAATAGCCTTACGGGCCCTACCTCTGAGGAGCCCAGAACTGAACCCAGTACTCCAGTTGCTGTCTCACCGAGTAGAAGTGGAGGATCACATCCCTTGATCTGCTGGCAATGCTCTGCCTAATGTAGCCTAGGACACCAGCAGCCTTCTTTGTGGCAAGGGCACATTGCTGGTTCATGTTCAATATGGTGTCAGCCAAGACTCAGGGGGCCTCTTCTGCCGAGCTCTGCTTTCCAGCTGGGTGGCCTCCAGAATGTACTGGTGCCACAGAATCTTACATAGTGTAAAAGATTTTGTACAGTTTTCAGCTCAAATATAGATGAAGCAAACACAGTGCTAGAACAGTCATGTATACAATCTTTCATATGGAACACTGGGCAAGCAAAGCTGAAATTTTAAAGTCTTATATAAGCTTTATTATTCATTAACACCACTCTGGAGCTTCATTTCTTCTGCCAGAGCATTTAGTTTTTCTCTCTGACATATATGTGTGTACATCCAATTCCCTGAGATTTCTCTATTGTTTTTGCTTATTTTGGTTCACCATGTTGTTGCTCTTCTTAGGGGGATCTGACCTCATTAAATACTGTTTTCTGTCCCATAAATCACTGCCAAGAAGAAGAGGGTGAACTGTCTCTGATCTAGTTATCTTTGGCAATCTTTCAGAAAGCAGTCATCTACCCTCATTTTCAGAAATGGAATCACTGTCTTCAGCTACTTAAATCTCCTCTTCCCTCCCCCCAACATAAACAAACACTGACAAGAATAAGAAACAAGGGAGGAATTCCATTCAAAATTAAAATTGAATTCAAGTAGGAAATACCAATATATTTTTTTGAAAAGGAGCATTTATTTTCTAGCTACTTGTTGCTTAAAATGTTAGCTAGGTGTCTGCATGTTAGCTAGGTGTAATATGTTTTTGTAAAATGTTAGCTAGGTGCAGTACAGGGTTTGATCTTTAGTCACACAATTTTGTTGATAATGATCTAAGTATACTTATTTGCTTAAAATTCTAGTTGTCTTGAAGATTCTTATACAGACCCTGTGTTCACCTGCTTTATAGTTTTGATTCAACACACATTTTTAGCTTAGGGAAGATAGGAAATCATAGGTTACTTGACCCAAGCAGGAATACAGCTGCTATCACGGATAAAGGCTGCTTGGCTTAGAACCTAACCAGACATAATTATGAAATCTGATCCTGCAAATGCTCTGGGATAATATGCGTTTGCCAAAATTTGAACAAAGGTAAGACAATACAAGCAGCAGTGTGAAGTGTTGGAGTGTTTATATGAGCATGGGATCGTCTAGACACTTTAAAGCAATGGTGAAATGAGCCCTAATTGCATCAAAGTAAAACTGGAGTAGGAGGGGTGGGGAGGGACAGAGATCTGTGGTGAAACAGAGGTTAGGTTTAGAGAGACTGCATTGCTGGGGTGTTCCCGTGTCTCAGCAAAAAGCCAAGAGTCATTCTATTCTGCTGTTACTGAAAAAGAACTTATTGTGGGCTCAGATGAAAATTGTTAACTGCTTTTCTCTTGCAGTAAATCCATTCCATAGATGATTCCCAGGTTATTGGAGAGTCATCATGCCTAGATGGCTTGTAAAGCAGGTGTGACAATGTGTGCTGTAATTTGTGGGAATAAGGTCAGACAAGATTACAGACAAGTCTACTGTCTGTCTCCACCAGCCCGTAGGCTTGTGATGCCCCTGGGATTAAAAATAAACCCTGCTAGTGTAGACACAGCAGCCTAAACTTAAAAAAAAAAAAAAAAAGATTATTTTTTTTTTCCTGCCACAGGTTTTCTTTTTTGTTTAAAGAAAGGGTAGAAACTATACTGGCTAAATGACACTTATTGGTGTAACTGCTAGGCCTTCTTCCAGCATAGCTCCAACAGCAAAATATATCATTCAGCTAACAGACTGATGTGAGCCAGTAAATCTTTTAAGTCTAGACCAGTACTTAGCATTACACTCCAAATCCAATCTGGGGAGATGCTATGTGTTCATATTAAAACCCTAATTGACTGTGACTAAGTAGTAATAATTATAAACACAATGTATCTAGCCAGCATGAAAACCATGCTTAATGTTTAGCATTCTGGTATAATCTCAGTACAGCCAGGAAAAAATGTCTGTGATATGTCTTCTTTGTGAAAGCTACCTGTAAATTAGTTCTTAAAAAATAAAAATAATAATATTAAAAAAAAAGGTTAGAAGTTCAAGGCTACTGGAATCTCCCCAGAGTCAAAATACATAACCTGGTCAACCTTCTTGACCTATCACTCAAGAAAAACATGACAGATATGATGATACATTGATTACCCACATGTGCAAGAGGTGAATGGTAAGATGAATAGAAAGCAGATAAAAACATCAGCTGTTTCATCGTGCATCTCTGTGGAGCATGAATTCCAGCCAGAAGCTAAGAGTTTTGCCCTGCAAGCATGTTTAACCTCGAGTCAACATCTTTCCATGGTGTTGTTTGAACTGTACAGGTTTAAAATTACTGTTCTCCTCCAGATGTGACCTCTTCTCCACACCCAACATAAGCAGCTGGTGAAAGGACTGGATCATTCTTCCCTATCATAAATTCAACAGAAAGAGTCTAGGGAACAGGGAAATTCCATGAGTTTCTTTTCATCAAATTTTCTACAAATTCTTCTTTCTTTGTACAATGACTGGGGACAAAGGAAGAAGCCAGAAGGAAAAACAAAACAGCTCAACATTAAACAGAGAATAAAGAGAATAATAATTTTAGTGGTTTTTCTTTTTGTTTTTCCAAACTGTTTAAAAAACAAGATCCTTTTTCTTTGTAAAAGCAAAAAGATCAAGAGAACATCTCCTTAAAAATGTGAATTTTTAACAGATTACAAAAATGGAACAAGGTCATTTAAGATAAAGGGAGCAGCAAACTGTTACACTACATAAAGTGCCTACATCAGTAGAAATTAGGTGCAATTTGGAAAACAGGAAAATTATTAAATGAAATATAATACAAAGAGACAAAATTGGAGCAAGTGCTCAAAAACATTACAGAATGATTTAGGCAAGCATTTTTAGGGAAAGTAACTTATTCTGTCATACTGTTTAAAGGACAACTGCTAGAGATGAGACAAAATATCTGTTCATCTAGACCAGGTTGATCAAAGCCCTTGAACACTTCCAGGGATGGGGCATCCACAGCTTCTCTGGGCAACCTGTTCCAGCTCCTCACTACCCTCATTGTAAAGAAATTCTTCCTAATATCTAATCTAAACCTACCCTTTTTTAGTTCAAAACCATTACTCCTTGACCTATCGCTATACTCCACTGATAAGATTCCCTCTCCTGTTTCCTTGTAGGCCCCTTTTAAGTATAGGAAGGACACTATGAGGTCTCCTTGGAGCACCTTCTCTTCTCCAGACTGAACAACCCCAACTCCCTCAGCCTTTCTTCACAGGAGAGGTGCTCCAGCCCTTTGATCAAATGATGGCCCTCCTCTGGACCCACTCCAGCAGGTCCCTGTACCTTTTAATTTGTTGGCCCCAGAGCTGAATACGGTACTCCAGATGGGGTCTCACAAAAGCAGAATAGAGGGAGAGAATCACTTCCCTCAACCTGCTGGTCATGATTCTTCTGATGCAGTCCAGGACATGGTTGGCTTTCTGGGCTGCAAGAACACTTTGCCAGTTCATGCTGAGTTTTTCAACTACCAACACCCCCAAGTCTTTCTCCTCAGGACAGCTCTCAATCCACTCTTCATTCATTTTATTTTTGTGCTTGGTATTATTCTGACCCAGGTGCAGGACCTTGCACTTGGCCTTCTTGAACTTCATGAGGTTTGCGTGAACCCACCTCTCAAGCCTGTCACAGAGCCTCTGGATGGCTTCTGTTCCTTCCAGTGTGTTGACTGCACCACAAAGCTTGGTGTTGTTTGCACATGTGCTGAGGGTGCACTCGATCCCATTGTCCATGTCACCAACAAAGACTGGTGACCCTTGAGGAACACCACCCATCACTAGTCTCCATCTGGAGATCAAGCTTTTGACTGAGACTCTTTGAGTGTGATCATCCAGTCAATTCCTTACCCACCAAGTGGTCCATCTGTCAAATCCATGTGTCTCCAAATTGGAGACAATATTGTACAAGACAGCATCAAATGCTTTGCACAAGTCCAGGTAGATGACATAAGCTGTTGTTCTTTTATCCAGCAATATTGTAACCCCATCATAGAAGGCCACCAAATTTGTCAGGCATGATTTGGCTTTTGTGAAGCTATGTTGGCTGTCACCAATGACCTCATTTTCCATGTATCTTAGCATAGTTTCCAGGATGTGCTCCATGATCTTGCAGAGCACTGAGGCAAGACTTGCTGACCTGTAGTTCCCTGGGTCTTCCTTCTTTCTCCTTTTTAAAAATGGGTGTGATGTTTCCCCTTTTCCAGTTTGTGGGAACTTTAATGGACTGCCCTGACTTCTCAAATATGATGGATAGTGGCTTAGCAACTTCACCTGCCAGTTCCCTCAAGACCCTCAGGTCCACCTTATCAGGTCACAGAATCACAGAATCATCTAGGTTGGAAGACACCTCCAAGATCACCAAGTCCAACCTCTGACCTAACACTAACAAGGCCTCCACTAAACCATATCCCTAAGCTCTACATCTAAATGTCTTTTAAAGACCTCCAGGGATGGTGAATCAACCACTTCCCTGGGCAGCCTATTCCAGTGACTAACAACCCGTTCAGGAAAGAAGTTCTTCCTAATATCCAACCTAAACTTCCCCTGGTGCAACTTCAGCCCATTCCCCCTCGTCCTGTCACCAGGCACGTGGGAGAATAGACCAACCCCCACCTCGCTACAGCCTCCTTTCAGGTACTTGTAGAGTGCAATAAGGTCACCCCTGAGCCTCCTCTTCTCCAGGCTGAAGTCCCAGCTCCCTCAGCCGCTCCTCGTAAGACTTGTTCTCCAGACCCTTCACCAGCTCCATTGCCCTTCTCTGGACTCGCTCAAGCACCTCCATGTCCATCTTGTAGTGAGGATGCTCTTGGCCTTCTTGGCCGCCTGAGCACACTGCTGGCTCATATTCAGCCAGCTATCAACCAAAACTCCCAGGTCCTTCTCTGCCAGGCAGCTTTCCAACCACTCATCTCCCAGCCTGTAGCTCTGCTTGGGGTTGTTGTGCCCCATGTGTACCCCATGTCAAAAAAACAAAATTTCTGTGTTGGCACCAGGCTCTGAGCCACGTGTTTTTCAGATGGGCTTTTCGCGTCCTCTCTGTACCCCTCTCTGCCACTGTAGGGATGGACAAAAACACCACGTCTACTCCCGCTCCATCCACTAACCGTCCCGGTCCCCTAAAGTCTCATTTGATAGCCTTCAGGCTTCTCTCTTCAATATTATCACTGCCAGCCTGGACTATCAATAGTGGATAGTAATCAGTGGGGCAAACCAGGTTGGGAAGCTTTCTGGCAACATCCCTTAGCCTGGCCCTATGGAGGCAGCAGACTTCCCTACGGGTAGGGTCAGGCCAACAAATAGGGCCCTCTGTTCCCGAGAAGGGAGTAGCCCACAACAATCACCCTTCTTTCTTTGTTGGTGGAGCCAGTCTTGAGGCGTGGAATGGACTTCCTTGCCCTAGGCATCCTCCTGGGTAAACTTTCTACCACATCCTCACCCACCGGTCTCTCAAGCTCCAGGGCCTCAAATTTGTTGTATAAGGGCACCTGGGAAGGTGGGGGCAGTAGGCGGGGTGTTGCCTGCAATGTCAAGCAGGGACCTCTCTCCATTCCTCCTTAACTCCTAGGTCCCCTCCCTCTGCCCGACAGTGACCAGGCAGGGGGTCCAACCCCACTGGGGAGTCTCACCCCGGTGCCTCTCCTTCAGGCCTTGCAGGGAGTTGCTCCACCAGTCTATTTCCCGCTCGCACTCCCTGATGGCCCTCAACCCCTCCACCTCCTCCTTGAGCTCTGCCACCAGGCGGACCAGGTCATCCACCTGCTCGCACCTCACACACACAGTATCTCTGCCTCCCTCAGATGGCAGCAGCAGGCTCTGACACTCTCTGCATCCAGAGACCTGAACTGCCGCATTTTTGAGTGGGCACTCTGTCTGGGTGGCTACAGACTTTCTAGAGAGAGCTCTCTGCCTAGCGTAGTCCATCGCGGCCTAGCTAGCGTAGACACCTGTTAGATGAGTTGTTATAATAGACGGGGGAGAACGCTCTGCCCTCCCTGCCTCGCAAACTGTCGCACCACGCCCTTTTTGCCCATCCTGCTCCCTGCGCTCCCTAGGGGCTGCCTTTGAACGGCCGGGGAGGGGGCACTGCTGGCTCCTCCTATGCCTCGTCAGCCTCCCTCACGAGGGCTTCCGGGTCCTGGCGGCTCCCTTGGATGCCTCGAGTGGCCTCGATGCCGGAAAAAAAAGCCCTGCCTGTCCCCATCCCCTGCTCCGCTGCAGAACGTGTCTGCCCCAGAGCCGATGGCCTCGGCAAGTCAATCAACTCCTCCTGGGTTCCTGGCAAATATTGTGCACATTTTATAAATGCAAGATTGCTCAGCTAGTGCTTGTAATATGTTATACATATACAGTATCAATATGCTAGAAAGCCAAGTTCAGCCTATTAGAATCTGATTATCAGTGCAATTTTAACAGCAGTTTAAATGTTAAAAACAAATAAGACATTTTATTTCTTCTGGCTGTATTTTGTTACAAGTCGTGAATGGGGTCTTAATATAATAGGTTAATGCAATTTTATTTAATTGTCAATGCCAGCAGGGAATGCTATGCCAAGGTAAAGCGTTTCCTCTGCAGAAAGGACAGTCAAAGTACTCTTTGTCTTCTCAGTAGTTCCATCAGGGAGCACCAGACCAATTCTAGGGAGGCCTGAGAGAAGCCACATTGGCAAAGTTCAATTTGTAGGGATGTGGGTTAAGTTATTCTGATGGCAATCTGGGTATATTTTCTTTCCAGCCCAGTGCTATGTAACCTGATTTCCAGATCCCAAGACTTTTGGACAGCAGCTACCTGAAATCAAATCTTGAATAGCTTCCACCATCAAAACTAAACAAGGAACCAAAACTGATGAACTGCTTGTGTGGAGATACAAATGTTGAATGCACCACTTTGAAAGCTGTAGGGAAGAGAGGCACAAATCCAACAAGTATCACTGAAATGATCTGTATATAACACTTTCTTAGTTAAAAGAGTTTATCTCTTATTCATTTAGCATCCCCTCTATGCTTCCCTCTTTTCAATGTGCATTTGTTTCATTGATTCTCTAAGTGGTGAGTGGCAGAATAGAAAGAAACAGTCACTTTCAATGCATTTGCATAATGTAACAGAAATCCTTCACTTTGTAAATGCCAGCAATGCAAAATGTTGTCAGCATAATGTTCTTGTTTAGCTCAAATAAGCAAATTGCTCAGCTCATCCCCTGCCAGTCCCTACCCTCCTCAGAGTGAAAGCAACACAGCTCATGCTTCTTGCCTGTACACACAAGGCCTTCTAAACATTTTAAATGGAGCTGGAGTAAAAACAGGGCCTTGGTTGTTTTGAATTCTCCCTACAGTCATTGTTGTTCCCACAAACTTAATAAAAAAACAGTCTTGCTTGCTCCAAGGTCTATTCTCACTACAATCTCTTTGAAAAAATTCAGAATTGCATATTGTAAAATACTGTATATATATATATACATATATATATACTCAATGCCACTGTGGTGTAGGCACAGTTGTGAAATTTTCACACCAAACTCCGTAATGTTATTCATGCTAGAATATCAGAATCTTACTGCATGTCCCTATGAGGAATTTAAAGGCATATCTACTGAAGACTGAAGCAGAAGATAAAACAGTGTTGCTTTCAGAGATTGCACAATGAAGTGGTCTGCAGTTCACTGTATGTTCTGGCAGTGATTGATTTCTTGTGATAGGATGAAGTGTGAAGAACCCTTTAAAGGTGTAAGAAAAAAAAAAAAAAAAAGAAAGGAAAATGGCAAAGACACTTTCTGTAAATACTTTCAAATGAATTGTAAGTGTTAAAGCCGAGTTAACAGTAGAGAACAAACTGTTCTTCTTGATTTGGTGTATAATTGAATGGATTACCTGCATAAAGGATGAAAAGAGATTTTAAATCTTGAATACTGGGAAGAAAAGGTTGACTGAAGCACATACCAGTGGAAAGATGACACATTAGCAAATATAGAGAAAGATAGATAGTGAACAGGAAAAAACACTTCTTTCTTCCAGACATGGAGATAACTGGGGAGCATGGCTGGGGAGCCTTTCAGTTTCCTTTGTGTAGGTCTGTTCTTCTGTTATTTGCTTTTTATTCTAATTGTTCTATTCTTTGTACTTTTTTCTAAGTGCCCTGTACCTCCTAAGAATAAGTAGGCTATGCATTGTTTTGCAGATGTCTTACATTGGAAACTGAGAACAAATACAGCCATGGGCTCCAGAAGGGTTGCACTCTGTACAGGTGCCAAAGCCACATTAGAGTGTGCTCCTCCACACAGCTTGATAGAGACAGCAGGACTCCAGCACGCACTTCATCTCCGAGCTGTGACAAAGAGGCCAACAGCTGCCTCTGCGTGCAAACTTCATGAGATGTCTTTCTCTTCCCGGAAATACATTTCTGTAATAGAAACTGCTGGTTTAAAAGCAAACACAGAAAGCTGCTGGAATTAAGAAATGAGTGCTTTTGAAATGTTATGTTTTTTGCAATATTTTTTTAAACAATGCTTCTATTGCTTTTTCTAATGTTGTCCAGCAAAGCTTAGTTTTAAACAAATGTTTTACAGTGTTTATCACTTATAGTAATGACAAGTTGCATAACAATTTGTTTAAAAGATGGTTAAAAGGTCATTAAAAGTCTTTCCCCAGAAAATGAAAAGATGCTTTTGCATCACTGACTAATTTTCTTTATTAGGGGAAAGCGCCAGTTGGATTTGTGCATTTTCATTAAAGTTGCTTAACCACACAGTTCTTTTTCCCCTTCCCTAACAAGGTCAGAAGACACAATTTATTGACTAATGACCTGAGATTTATGGATTTCAGGAAGATTATTGCACCCTGAGCTAACTTCCTGTCCCTGGGGAAAACATATCAGTGCTGTGGAAATTTCTGGTGTTTTGTGTGTAACATAGGTATGTCTTTTGCTGCTTCTCCAAAGATAAATTTTTCTTATCAAAATAGTGGCCCTTGAGTTCAGTTGCCCAAAGATTCATTATAACAATGTTTAGATCAAACAATCAAGGGTGGAAAAAATAAAAAAAAAAATAAAAAATTAAAAATTTTGTATTAAATTTTTTTTTTTTTTTTTTTTTTTTTTTTTTCCTATTTCCATGGAAAAGAAATGGAAATTTAGCACTGTCTGGTCATGCAGCATGCTTTAATAGGTCTCTGATCTGGAGTCCTTCTCCAAAAATACAGAGGTGCCCTATGTTTGGCAAAGTACATTTCTGTTCATCAAGCAGATACAAAGAATATCTTCACTCATAAAAAGTCCAAATCATGTCTATTAGTCTATACTCTGCTATCTTTGCAAATGATTAGCTACACGTTATTATCACTATTTAATGGCTGCTTTCCATTAAAACTGAAAGACATTATAACTTGTTTTGACCACACTGATTCCTATGCTAACCTATGGCCATCTAGGAGGCTGTGGAAAATATTCTACCCTGTTTAAGAAGAAATACGTTTTTCTTCCAATACCCTGTTATTATCATACACCATACTGTTCATTCTGCTTTCTGAAGCATGGAGGTTTAAAAAGCTATGATTCACTTAGTCCTGGTAGTTTTTTTGTGCACAGTGGTGTGTCACAACATTTTAGAAGGAGGAATTTCCACCAGGGTTGCATCCTTTCTGCCATCTCTCTTCCATGAGTTCAAATGACCTAGGCATTGCATTAAATGTCAGATAGCTTCTATATACCATTTTCTTTCTCTTACTTCAATATAACTTCTCTGATTTTGTGTGGTTAGAAGATGTAGTCTGTAATGGTAAGCATCTATAACACTTATTCAATGAAACTATGCAGTTCAAATATTGCCCCCCCCAAAAACATAAAAAAAAAAAATCGGTTTCTAAATAAGCAGTCTTTATAAGATTATTCTTTTCAAGATATAAAAAATAAAATAAAATAAAATAAAATAAAATAATAATAATAATAAAAAAGTGAATAACATGGTTATTTGTTTCCATTAAAAAGTTGAATGTTTGTTTGTTTTTTGTAGGGTTAGAATCACGTGTGACCCCAGCAAACTCCTTTCAATTCAGTGGTAGTAAGATAAATATTAACTGAGTATCAAGAGATAGAGAAAATATGTGCTCGCTGCAAGTAACAACAGGAAGGCAGACGTGATCCCTCATAAGGTCAACATCCATTCCGAGCCAAAACAATTTTGCTTAAACCATCAGAAGCCAAACTATTGCAGAGATGAGATTTATATGTAATAACTGAGCCTTGAGCTTTCATCCCAAAACAAATGCATCATTTTCCCCTCATCAAAGAACAAAATCTTTTCCCAAATGTTAAAACTAAAAGGGTGTGGACAAAGGAATTGCCAGATAAAATTGGCTCTTTACCTTCTCCTGTTTAGCATATTAATCCATGGCATAACTTCAGAGGCAGCATTTAAATAAATGTCTATATGCTATTTCTTAAAGTGAAGGGGGTGGAATGGTGTGAAATTCAGGAGCCAATTATGCTACCTCTGCCCGAAGTTATCACAGTATGAGGGGTAGGCAGTGAAAAAGGAAGTCAGTCCTATAGCATCAGGCTCATCAGCTTTTGTTTACCACAAATAACAGGTTTCTGGTTGTTATTACACTTTTATGAGCCAAGAGGAAGATAAAAATTGTCTAAAAGAGATTCAGATATCCTTGCCAGTTTTCATTTTGTTTGTAAATCTCACAACTGTTTCTACCATCAGGCTACTGTCTAGGGAGCACAAACAATCTCAGTTTGTTGGTGTTGCTTTAAAAATGCTTCCTGCTATGTTTGTTCTAAAAGTTTTGTATGTGGGCTATAACGTTGAAATGATAAGTATCCTGAGACAAGACATTTTAATAAAATTCCATCAGTTGCAAATATTGCATGAATGATGACTTTTATTTTTACACTTGGAAAATCAAAATGCTACAGGTTATATCATAGTCATAGAATGGCTCAGGTTGGAAAGGACCTTAAAGATCATTTAGTTCTTTCAACCCCCCTGCTGTGGGCAGGGACACCTCTCACTACACCAGGTTGCCCAAAGCCTCCAACCTGGCCCTGAACGCCTCCAGGGATGGGGCATCCACAGCTTCTCTGGGCAACCTGTTCCAGTTCCTTACCACCTTCTGAGTGAAGAATTTCCTCCTAACATTTAATCTAAATCTCTTTTAGATTAAAGCCATTCCCTTTTGTCCTGTCATTATATGACTGAGCAAAAAGCCCTCCATCTTTTTAAAAGCCTCCTTTAGGTATTGAAAGATTGCAAGGAGGTCACCACAGAGCTCTCTCTTCTTCAGGCTGAACAGCCCCAATTCTCTCAACCTTTATTCACAGGAGAGGTGCTCCAGCCCTCTGATTGTGGCTCTCCTCTGAACCTGCTCTAACAGGTCCATATCTTTCTTATTCTAAATGATTTTGTACAGGTCAGGCTATTAAAAGCATCTTTGTAATGAGTTTTCTTTTAATTTGATATTAGTTTATCCTAAGAATAAACCAAGATAAATATACATATTTGAAATATCAGTTGAAATATTTGAAAATATCAATGATATTTGAAATACCATTTTTTTTAAAGTATCAGTTTTAAAGTATCAGTAACAGTTCCTGTCAATTGTCTAATCATTCTAACTATTCTAATAGTTATCTAAATAAACTGGATGGACAAATCTGGACTTGACAAATCTGGGCTTAAATATGTTTTTACATAAAATCACAACTGAATGCAACAAACCATAACTCTTGAGTTAAGGCAACAAACATAGTGCTGTGGAAAGTAATGGAAATACACTGAGCTACAAGACTTGGTGGAATCTTGCGTTAGGATTGGGCTGTCTCTGAATAAAAAAGTAATCCTTTTGAGAAGATATTTTTCTGTTTTTCTCCTCTGCATCTTGGACTACTCAGACATTTTCAGCTTCCATTTCCTGAGTCACTGCTCTTCATTCTCTCTCCCATCTGGTGAAAGAAGACATATCTTTTCTGTTGTTTCCCTTCTCAAAAGAAATAGGCATTTAATGGTTGTATGATTCAACTCAAAACAACCACACCCAGCTGGTAGCCTCATTTCTTCTCTATATTGCCTATTTTTTTCCCTTATTATTACAATGACCTAGCTACTTGGATTTTCTCTCATTTCCAGTTAAAGAATATGTTTCTCTTTTCCTCTTCCACTTTTATCCAGAGAAAAGTTAGCAGCTCACCAGCACTTCTCAGCCATTGTGCTTTGGTGTATTTCCAGTTGGTGCAGATTAACATGTAATTTTTTCTGTCTGCATTGCTTTTTTGATCTTTATGACCAGTATCAACACTTGGAAATTCTTGCTCACTTTTAGCAATGAACAGAGTATATGTAAAAGCTGGAAATATAAAACAGGCCGTTCATCTAGAATCCCTTTATTCTACACCTTCCCATGCCTGTTTCATTCTACCTCTACTTAACAACTATGGAAGGTCAGGATCACCTTCCAAAATGTTCCTATATTTTACTTAACTCTAAAGGAAGTTTATGTTTTTGATGATTCCCATCCAAATTAAACTGAAGTGACTTCCATCAACAAGAGAGTTATTTCAGACTGATTGGAGGTTAGCCATCCTGCTGATCACCATAGAGCTTAGAAACAATATTTATATTAGCAGTAGCAAAGAAATGGTATCTATTCCTTTACACCATCATATATGTGAAAACAGTTGTTAGCATCTGTAATCAAAACACTAAGGAACTAGTCAGGCCCAGCCAGATCAGGGCTCCTTGTACTGCTCTAAGTCTTGGTCTGTGCATGTCCTGCTGTGTGAAAAGTTTCAATAAATTGGTAAGCACAATGCAGAGACTTCTTTCTGCACATCAACTGCCTGAAGAACAAAAAGGTTATTGAATTGTTGCTTATATGTTTTCCAAACAGAGGTTTACTGTAATCAGAAGAAGGGCTTGTTGTGGGGTTGCTAGGTTTTCATTAATATTTAATACTTTGTCTGATGCAAACCTACTGGAAATATTCATTTGATTTGAATTAGCTTGGCTGTGAAGAGTGTAATGTGGTTTGAAATCTGGCTAAATGATTGTAAACATAGAATAATGGTAAACAGCAGCACACTGAATCAGAGAGAGGTGTCTAATAATGATACATCTGCTCCTGGTTATCTTCTTCACTTATGATCCCCAAAAGGAAGTAAACAGCACATTAACAAAGCTTGCAGATGATTGTAATTTGCCCTAACTGGCATATGGAGAGGAACCATACGAAGGTGTATAAACAAAGAGGAAACAAAGGCAGAAAATAATTACATCCAATCCAATTTGGAAAGAGGCAAAGAGGCAATTCTCGGATGAGAGGAATGAGTCTATAACCCAATATATATATACCTTAAGTTGCACCAGGGGAGTTTCAGGTTGGATATTAGGAAAAAAAATCTTAGAAAGAGTGGTCAGGCATTGGAACAGGTTGCCCAGGGAAGTGGTGAAGTCATGGTCCCTGGAGGTGTTTAACGAAAAGGTAGATACAGTACTTAAGGGCAGGATTTAGTGGGCAATATTGGTGGTAGGTGAACGGTTAGACCAGATGATCTTGGAGGTCTTTTCCAGTCTTAATGATTCTGTGATTCCATGATACATATCCTCAATGGGAGGAAGAAATATAGCAAATGATAAAGCTGGGAAAGATCAAAGTGACATCCAGGATATACTTCTGAAAGACAGGGCAGATTTTTTAACTAAATGGACAAGGAGATGAGCAATGAAGATAAAACAGTTCCTTTCTGTCAATGTCTACTAGACCTATGCTTGCTACGTTACAATTTGAGGAAACCAAGACTAGTAAGCATTGAAAAAGTAGATAAAGTTCAGGAAGGAGTGGGATGAGCTTTCATGGCAAGAGACAATTTTGAAAGTCTAATTCTCCTTTCCTCCTTGATGGATGCTGATAAATGAAGACATTCACTTTCTTATCCTTCTGAAGTATGAAAGGAATTATGTTAATTTACAGCTTGTTCCTTAAGCATGAAGGAAAATAAAGCCATAAATCATACATTATGTTCAGGGATTTTTGGGAAGGTGGAGCCTTTAAAAGCTTGTAAAGTCAGATTTGTCTCCTGGTTATAACTCTGCAATGTCAAAAAATCTCTACTGAAGTTCACTTTTCTTCAGTGATACTTTTCTTCAAGAAAAGTGCCAGGTCCTGCACCTGGGACGTGGCAACCCTGGCTATACGTACAGACTGGGTGACAAAACGCTGGAGAGAAGCCCCACAGAGAGGGATCTGGGAGTTGTGGTTGACAGCAAGTTGAATATGAGCCAGCAGTGTGCCCTGGCAGCCAGGAGGGCCAACCGTATCCTGGGATGCATCAAGCACGGCATTGCTAGTCGGTCGAGGGAAGTGATCGTCCCTCTGTACTCTGCGCTGGTGCGGCCTCACCTTGAGTCCTGTGTGCAGTTCTGGGCACCACAGTCCAAAAAGGATGTTAAACTGTTGGAGAGGGTCCAGAGGAGGGCCACAAAGATGGTGAAGGACCTAGACTGGAAGACATATGAGGAGCGGCTGAGGTCACTTGGCCTGTTCAGCCTGGAGAAGAGGAGGCTGAGGGGAGACCTTATCGCAGTCTAAAACTTCCTCACGAGGGGGAGTGGAGAGGCAAGTTACCTGTTCCCCATAATCACCAGTGATAGGACCCGCGGGAACAGTGTTAAGCTGAGGCAGGGGAAGTTTAGGCTGGACATCAGGAAGAGGTTCTTCACCGAGAGGGTGGTTGCACACTGGAACAGGCTCCCCAGTGAAGTAGTCACTGCACCAAGCCTGTCTGAATTTAAGAAGCGATTGGACTGTGCACTAAGTCACATGGTCTTAAATTTTGGGTAGACCTGTGCAGTGCCAGGAGTTGGACTTGATGATCCTTATGGGTCCCCTCCAACTTGGGATATTCTATGATTCTATGAAAACAAAACAAAACACAGAGCATTTATCATAAAATATTTTGTAACAACTTTGTCTGATGAGCACTGAATTTTGTTGGCAATTTATCTATGCTACTGACATATTGTTGTTTTAATTGTCTTAATATATATTTTTGTAAATAGCAATCCCAAACAGAATTTTAATATCAAGTTCAAATTGCTGTTATATGCTTCTATGCTCTTTATTGCCTCTACAAATCTGTATTTTATAGTGTTTGTTTTTTTTTTTTTTCCTTTTTTTACCTTTCTGTTAAAAGAAATGTATCCAGAGCCTTAAGTTTCCATATGTTGGTAACCATAAAAGTAATTTTCCTCTAGGTCCTTCTTAAAATTTGTTTAAGATGGAAAACAACAAAAAAAATTACATGTGACAAACTTAAGCCTTTACTGAATTTAATTCTTTCTCTTTCAAAAACATGTGCATTTGAAAACAAAATAGGATGTTTTGGGAGAAATCCAGAGATGCCAGAAATAGTAGCAGAAAGTATCCATAGCAATTGGCAGAAAATTTTGTTCAAATAATTTAAGACCACAGTCGCAAAATAAATAAGGGGTAGAATTTTCTAAATAACTATAAAGTAAAAAAAAAAAAAAAAAAAAAAAAAAAAGCCTAAGTCTATGAAAGCAATTTAATCCCATGTCACTTCTAAATTCAGCACCGTATTGTCCAGGGCCAAATTACCTGCTGGTATTAACTGGTTTAGATTCACCAAGAATCAAATTGTCAAAACCTAACCCTGCATTCATAATCCCCAAGTCATCTCCCTGTATAGGAACAAATTAACTCAGTGGAAAAGGAATGGCTTCTTACTTAGAAATGTTTCTTTGCCTCAGTGTTTTTGGTTTGTTTTTATTATTTCTTCTGTATATTGCAGGATCTCTGTTTCAAACACACACACCTAAGCACGCACAGCATAGTTTCAATTGTGCTCTGAGTCCAGGGTCTACTGCATGGACTCTGTTGATGTGTCCAAAGTAAGATGCATCTGGAAACAAAGCTAAGCTCTAAGGTGGTTGGCTTTCAGCTGCAATTCTGGTGGCTTGTGTGAGTTCACCTCCTTTTTTCCAGTGCCAAGAAAAATGCAATAATATCTGGGTATAGCCTTGCCTCTGAATCCACTGTTACTGCTTTTCTTCCACAGCCTTTCAGGGTACAGGCAGTAGTCAGCCACCTGTGGTTTAAATGAGCTTGTTTTCTGCTGTGCTGGAACAGAACAAAGAGAAGCTCGCAATGCTGTTTTAGCCAAGTGGCACTGACTAAAAGCCGAGCCCCAGGTAGAGGCATTGCAATTTCTGCATAGCTTTGCCCATACTGCATGGAGAAGTGCTGTCAAGCTTCTCATACATTCAGAGGCAGGGAGAAAGAATATGAGAACAAGGGCCATTTACTGGTCATCAGAAAAGGGTTCAAAGTACAACTTAGACATAAGTAGCATCTCTGTGTGTGCATGTGTGTGTGTGGGGTGTAGATATGTAGGCAATATATGAAAAATAGGTTTATATGAGAAATAAATCAAATTTTCCTCTGGTCTCTCGTTATTTATTGGCCAAAACATTGTAACTGTTCTTGCACAATAGTGAGAAATATTTACCGACATCCCTTTAAAGCTTCTTCCTCTCTTCTGTTGTCAGTTTAGAGTTAGTGAGATGTATGAATATATACAAAAACAATGGCTGCACTCAAGCAAGAAGGCCTGACAGCTAGCTGATATTATCCCGGTCTTTATGGCATTGTTACTTTGTTTTCTGCTCCAAAACACTGTGCTAACAAATCTGTGGGATCTTTAAATGAGCCTTCATCAAATCCTTCTTGCTCCTTCTCACCCAGTTCAGAGCCAGAAACTGTAGATTTGTATTGCCTGAAGCGGTGGCTGGATAAAGCTCAGTAGCGTTCTCATATCCACACACAGTCAACAGCACTCCTGTGACAGTGTATGTCCTGTTTGAGTAACTTCACACCTCAAACATTTTCCATATACAGTCAGCTTCACTCTAGTGGTAGATTCTCTGTGACATTTGGCTATGGTAGTTGGTCTTTACAAAATAAAGTTATTTCTATGTGAACAACACTTCTTTAAACCATAACGCTCAAAGCAACTTACAGGGACAGAATCACTGTTCCAAATACGGAACATAGTTTCAGGTGGAAAATAAGTCTAGGATAAAAAAGCAATCTGTTTCTTTTTCCACATACTTCATGTTTTTCTTACTTCACATCACTGCTGCCATAAAGAAAAAGAAGTCCTTAAAAGCATACAGTGGTATGTGTCATTAGGAAAATGATTTGAGTCATTTTAAAAATATGTTTCAAATGGCCAGTATCCTCCAACCAGTGGAAGTTTTCATGTCTTGTTGCTGCTTTTGTTTTGTTTTTATTGCAAACAGCTTGCTTTCTCTGGAAACATTTGCATGCTATACTTTTCCAGATACCTGATCTGAAATCTCTGATAACTGGTTACTACCAATTAACTAGTAACTACAGCACTAAAATTTCAGGTTTTAAAATTTTGACTGTTCTAAAAGTTCTTATTGCTATTTTTAATATAGAAACTTTAAGTAATTACAAAGAAATCTTGAACTGTATTTCTTCACATTACTCTGATATATTTAGTGGGAAAATGCATCTCTGTTTTGTGAGACTGACAAAGGCATGCCAAAATAACGTTTAACAAGAATTATTCTTCTGTAATTTCTTGGCACATTTTTTCTGTAAATAGCTTTTCCTAGTCAATGGAAATTAAATCACATCCATGTAATTTTTCTGTCAATTAATCGTTTATGAAATTACTAAACCTGAGCAGGACACTTTCTGCAAAGTAGAAATGGCAACTACTGAAAAAGATCTATCTTTTTAGTCATATTCAGATGACAGACAGCTTGGAAACACCACTTCAGCTCAGCATATGAAAGCTAGGCTTATAGCAGTAAATCACAAATAATAATAGTAATGGAGGAACTTCATAAAGCCTGCTGAAGACAGACATAGGAATTAGGGTACCAGATTCTCCTGTTTGCTTTACCCTTCTTCAAAACCTACAGCAGAATTGTACGCAAGCAAATATTTTTCTATTATTTGAGCTGTGCCTTTCATGTAGAACCAACTAATGATGATATCTAGCTGAGAAGTCTCATCAGACTAGCTTCTGTAAGAGTGATAGCTTGTGACACGCAGCCTCAGCAAATTCTCTGAGACAGTGTAATGGAGGGAACAGGGCACAGAGATGAATATTGTTTCACTGCAGTAAGTTGTATGCATGGAGAAGAAAATACCATTCTTCAGGATTAATTATTCTCCTAGAGATACATTTGACAAAATTCCTTCCTCTACTTGTGAAAAACAACATATCTTGCATGTGAACTAATCTGCCACCTATGTGGATGAGTGGCAGGATATAATGAAAGGCTGTTCCTCTAAGAAATGTCCTACACCTGTAGTTTCAGTTGGTACTGAATACTTCCTGTAGTATATCATATCCAGGCTATGCCTGAAAACCATTTTCTGAATCAGTGAAAAGTGTCAGACTGGAAAAATTTCATTTTATTTAACTGGCTAGCACTGACTTAATTCTTACTCACCAGGAGTCCAATTTGTCTTGACGCAACATCTATTTCCAGTAAAGAGACCATCAGAATTGCTTTTGCCAAGAAATGAAGACTGACGTGTACAGTACTGCATGAATTCTTCTTCAGCTTACTTTGCAACACTTAGTGAAGCACAACCTGCATTTTTTTTATAGTAGCTGTAATTGTGTTTAGGGCAAAAAATAACTGTATATTCTGAATTTATTTAAGTTTCGGTGGATCACATTCACTATTTCATGCTAATTGCTTGAACTACTTCAGTCAAGCAAACCAGCCATAAAGTTACTAATTTAACTCATGTCTTAGTTAAGACATGTCTGTGAAAAATGTATGTATGTGGAATCATCAAAACTAGTAAAATCACACAGGTATCTGCACCAGTATTTGAATAACAGAATCACAGAACCACAGAACAGTCTAGGTTGGAAGAGACCTACAAGATCACCGAGTCCAACCTCTGACCTAACACTAACAAGGCCTCCACTAAACCATATCCCTAAGCTCTACATTTAAACATCTTTTAAAGACCTCCAGGGATGGGGACTCAACCACTTCCCTGGGCAGCCTATTCCAGTGACTAACAACCCGTTCAGGAAAGAAGTTCTTCCTAATATCCAACCTAAACCTCCCCTGATGCAACTTTAGCCCATTCCCCCTCGTCCTGTCACCAGGCACGTGGGAGAATAGACCAACCCCCACCTCGCTACAGCCTCCTTTCAGGTACTTGTAGAGTGCAATAAGGTCACCCCTGAGCCTCCTCTTCTCCAGGCTAAACAGTCCCAGCTCCCTCAGCCGCTCCTCGTAAGACTTGTTCTCCAGACCCTTCACCTACATTCAGGGGCAATTTAAAAGGAAAGGCAATCCTATGGCTTTGCATTGCAAGTTAATATGAATAGCTTATGGAAAGGTAGAAAGAGGGAGATGCTTCTAACATGGTAAACTCTTCTAGATTATTTTTGTTGTGGTTGTTCTGTGAAACGATACTGACAGTGAAGCCACTGGCAAAAATAATACTAATTTAAACAGGACCACACTGTTCTCTACACATTGGCTTAGATGTTTTTTGCCAGTTAATTGGCTAAATTAATCTGGCAAAGTTAATTGGTACCTGATTTGGAATGACAAAATTGGATGCATCCACACTATTAATAATTCAGTCATTTCTTTCCTTCAAACAGAAGACAAGAAGTAGTGAAGTGTATTAAGGTGGAATATTATGTGAGTGTGGATCTTTCTAGTTTTCTCCATACTCCTCTTGCAATCGGAGCTTCAGCAGGACAGTAGCTCTATACATAGAGACTAGAATAGCTCTTTTCTAAATGCTTCTGTGATATTTGCTCCTAGCAAATGACAAGGTATCTGTATATTGTCAGGAAGAGGACTTTGGGAGACAGAATACTTTGCTCACTGGAGAAAGGTTTTCCCTATAACAAAGTTTCTATTACTCTCTGCTAAAATAGAAAATATTACAGATTATAGCACTGGATGTTATTCAAAATGAAGCTTATTCTCTGATTGAATCTCCAAATTAAGTGGGGGGTAAAACTGAAATCTGGATTTTATAAATAAAGATTTGTGATCAAGCTGCTCTTAGAAATTTCAAGAAAATCCAGAACAGTCTGGCTGTCCAGTTTGTGACATCTTTTTTTTTTTTTTTTTTTTTTTTTTTGTATGAATATGGAAAGGGAATTAATTGCATTGCCATCCTAGTAAAATTCACAGTCAAGAAAAAAATACTGTTCAGGTGATCATATCTTATTCGAAGTTTTTGCTTAGGATATTTTTATCATTTGCAGATAGAGTGAAGGTTCCTTTACATTGAAGATTTTGACCTATTTTTGAGACTTGCAACTCTTTTTTTCAACTATTTAGTTTGGGTTTTAACTCTCCTCAACCCCATGTCCTACTAGTTGGTCTACAAAGGTAGCTGAAAAGTAGTAAAAAGCAGTAAGAAAACTGGAATCTATGTTGTACACATTATCTTGAGTAGATGTTTATTCAACAGTTCTGATCAGGCAATGACTCTTAACAAATGTTTTTCAGATTGTTACTGAACATAATCATGTTCACATTTTCCACTCTTTGTATCAGTATATGAGACATTGTTCATATCTCTTGAAATGCTCTCCACAGATGTGGGTGGCTTCAGTACTGCACCCAGAACTTAGCCCAAGACTTTTGTCATTCACAGGGAATGCATCCTAATAATTCAATTCTGGAAGCAATGGGGAACCGAGTATGTATCCAAAATATAGCTCTGTGAAGTAGAAGAAAATATTCAGTAATACGTAACTACATCTGAGAGCAGGAACAAAGATACTAATTTAAAACAAAGGAGATCTTTCTGTCCTTCTTCCCCTCCATAGTACAGGTAATGTGATATATTGGAATTCTATAGGACTATCTCTATTGGAATATCTCTAACTGCCTTTGAGAGTTATTAGGAGCTAGTTCAGCCCCTTTGGGGATTTTCTGACATGCTTTGTACAAATGAACATGTGGTGACAGCATGAAAGAGAGAGTGTGAATTCCAGAGATACTGTAAAACCACTGATGCACTTGGGTAGTTTGGAAGCCCACCAGACAGACACATGGGTTCCAAAGCTACAGGTTTTGATTTAATTAGTGTTATTCCCCCTGAAAGTTGTTATTAAAATCTATTTTCTTTATAGGTAGTAACTTGATGACATTAATGAGGTGGAGTATCTCATCAATTTCACCAACAAAATGGAGAAAATAACCTGGGCTAGTGTAATACCAAAGCCAGTAAGATTTTGTCTGAAGGCAAAGCAAGACGTGTATTCACTGGGCATGCAAAATTATAAATACTGGCACAGTAAATTGTACTGGAGAAAAAAAGAAAAAAAAAAAAAAAAGTTATTTTGAAAATTAAGTAAATCAGCCTGTACATAAATTGAGCTCAGAAAAGTTATTTTTAGTCCCAAAGATGCA
This sequence comes from Oxyura jamaicensis, assembly GCF_011077185.1. Classification (NCBI taxonomy): domain Eukaryota; kingdom Metazoa; phylum Chordata; class Aves; order Anseriformes; family Anatidae; genus Oxyura; species Oxyura jamaicensis. Next base: position 132,436,671 of record NC_048893.1, read on the forward strand.
GACAAATATTATTTGGAATTCTAACTCACTCTGAAGAAAACTCTGTAGTGCTAAATTCAATTAGCAGTGGCTGCCTAATATGGAGCATATGATGAAAACTCTCATGAGCTGAGATAAGGACAGGAAGATCAACAATTACTGTCATTGGCAAAACTGACTAAGCATAGGGAGATTAATATAATTTATTGCCTTTCATTAACAGACTAGGACAGTGAGAAACTAAAAGCAAACTAAAAAACACCTTCCCCCTCCCATCCTCCCTCATCTACCTCCTCCTCCTGAGCAGCACGGAGGAACAGGGAACAACAGAGGCAGTCAGTCCCTGACACTTCATCTCTGCCGCTCCCTCAGGGTCCCTCCCTGCCCCTGCTCCCCGTGGGGTCCCTCCCACGGGATGCCGTCCTTCCCCAACTGAGCCTGTGGGGACTGCCCACAGGCAGCAGCTCTTCAAGCACTGCTCCCACACAGCTCCGTACCATAGGGTCCATCCCCCAGGAGCAAACTGCTCCAGCACGGGTCCCCCACGGGCAGCAGCTCCCCCCAGACCCCTGCTCCTGCGTGGGCTCCTCTCCACAGGCTGCAGCTCCGGCCCGGGGCCTGCTCCTGGGGGGGCTCTCCATGGGCCGCAGCCTCGTCCAGGCCACATCCACCTACTCCACGTAGGCTCCTCCACGGGCTGCAGCGTGGAGATCTGCTCCATGTGGGACCCATGGGCTGCAGGGGGACAGCCTGCTCCACCAGGGGCCTCTCCACAGGCCGCAGGGGAACTGCTGCTGCCTGCCTGGAGCACCTCCTGCCCTCCTGCTGCACTCACCTTGGGGTCTGCAGGGCTGCTTCTCTCACATATTCTCACTCTTCTCTCCCAGCAACTGATTTGTGGTGTTTTTTTACCTTTTCTTAAATATCCACAGAGGCACCACCTCTGCTTTGGCCAGCCGTGTGTCACTTTTGGAGCTGGCTGGAATTGGTTGCATCTGACAGCTGGGTAGCACCTTCTCCCTTTGCACAGAGGTCACCCCTGCAACCACCTCCCACACTCCTCTGCTACCAAAACTTTGCCACACAAACCCAATACACATCCAAAGGAACAGGGAAGACCACATCTAATGAAAACATTAGCTTTATTCTCTTCTTTTCTTAGCAAGTGTGATGAACATTTTCAGTTAATTCCAAGGGCAGCATCAAAGACACCAGATAGTTTGTATGTAAAAACATACATTGAACCAATGCAAACAACTGACTACACAAAGTGAAGTAGATGTCTAACATCTTTCCAATAACAGGATTTTGCAAACGAAGGGAGGATGATAATAATAATAATAATAATAATAATAATAATAATAAAATATACAAAGCAAGTGCTGCACAATGCATTTGCTCACCACCTGCTGACTGACGCACAGCCAGTCCCTGAGCAGCAGCAGCCAACTCTCCTCAGTTTTATTGTTCAGTATGATGCCATATGGTATAGGAGATCCCTTTGGCCATTCTGGGTCAGCTGTCCTGGTTTTGTCCCTTCCCAGCTCCTTGTGCACCCCCAGACTCCTCACTGGCAGGACAGCATGAGAAGCTGAAAAGTCCTTGGCTCTTTATAAGCACTGCTCTGCAACAACCAAAACATTGGTATGTTATCAGCATTATTCTCATCCTAAATCCGTAACACAGCACCTTACCAGCTACAGGGAAGAAAAATAACTGTATCCGAGCCAAAACCAGGAAAATAAAAAACTATAGTAAAGCAACATATTGCCTACATGTTAGTTTTTTTCATATATCTATGTGGTGATCTGGGATATTTTTCTTCTTTTTTATTTAATTTTTATGTTAATCTGTGTTTTCCTTACACTCACCCATTTCACATTTAGTGGAAAGCTGCAATACAGTACAAGGGTATGATTCTTCGTCTCCCTTTCCTCCCAGTACTATTGATATTGTGATTTAATGATACTGAGTAAAATTTAGCTCCCCTGTAGATTCATGGAATCATGCAGGCTGGAAGGACCTCAGGGCCAATACTGTAATTAATTGTTGCAAGTTTACAACGAAATTTTTTATTTTAATCTTTCTAAATCATAGAATAATTTAGGTTGATAAAGGCCCTTAAGATCATAAAGGCCAACCACCAACCTATCACTACTAAGTCTACCACTAATCAACATCTCTAAGATCTACATCTACACGTCTCTTACAAACCTGCAGATGGCAATTACACTGCTCTCCTGCACAGCGCATTCTATTGCTAAACCACCCTTTCCATGAAGAAATTCTTCCTGACATCTAATCTAAACCTTCCCTGCTGCAACTTGAGAACGTTTTCTCATGTCCTATCACTTGTCACCTGAGAAAAGAGACCGACACCCTCCTCACTGCAATGTCCTTTCATGTATCTGTAGAGAGCAATGAGGTCTCCCCTCAGCCTCCTCCTCTCCAGACTAAATAGTCCCAGTTCCCTCAGCTTACTCCTCGTAACTTTTGCTTTCCAGTCCCTTCACCAGCTTCATTGCTCTTCCCTGGACATGCTTAATCAACTCCACATCTTTCTTGTAGTGAGGGACTCAAAACTGAACACAGGTCTTGAGGTGTGGCCTCACCAAAGCTGGGTACAGAGGGACAATCACGTCTCTGGTCCTGCTGGCCACACTAGCTGAGACTGAATGAGCCAGGAAGATTTTTGCTTTTACAAAACCTCAGGAAATATGTTTTGGTTTTGCAAATACAAAACCAACCCTTGTTTTGGTTTTGGTTTTTATTTTGAATTGTCAGACCAAAGGAAGCAATGAAAGAGAAGAATGGTAATTATAGCAGCAGAAATATAAAATGAGTTCATCTTGCTAGAGGTTGCAGACTTATTTGAACACAAGAGTTAAATTACCATTTATTTTTAGCATTCCATACCGAGGGTTGGAGAGTCTTTTTGAGCTCTCCAGCCTTTTAATTAGAAAGCATTTCATGCTTACTGTCAAAGGACAATAACTGACATAGCAATTTCAGAAATAATGGGCTGGGTATTTGAGCCAAACTCTGCCCAGGCTCAAATTCAAAATCTTTGATGTTCAGAGAAGAAAAGTATCTGGCTTATGGTGCCTAACCTAACAAAATTATGTTTTGGTATGTTATTCTGATAAAGTTGAGTTCCAGTAAGTTCTTTTTTCTGAGAAATAAATGACAAACAGACCTGTGAATCCTAGTCCTCGAACATAAGCTTGAAAAAGCCTAAATAAATGTGAGAAATAATCTAATGGCAAATATCAAAGGGCAAAAAATATTTCCATATTGTAACTTGCAATCTTTCTGGAAAAATACTTTTTCAAGTTTCAAGTATAGTAAAATGGCTGTCACAAAAAGTTGTCAAAGAAGAACATGTATGTATTAATGGCAGGAACTAGTTTAAGGCATTTTTGAAAATGTGACCTGTGATATTTGGGAACAGACTCTTGAAAGAATTATAGATCTCTTTTTTGTTTTGCTTTCAAAAAGAAAAATTAATTCCACCTACAAACTTGAACTTAATCAGTTGTCTCCCTGCTGGGCATCATAAATGAAAGTGTTTTCATAATGAGAAAACAGATCAAAACATGTTTCACATCTGGTGAGTACAAATACAAAGAAAGCAGTCATTAGAGCTAACAGTAATTTTCTAGGTAAGAAATTTCTTGATGATGATGAGTAAGCTTGAAAGTTCACTTATTTCAGAACAGAAATCGGCAAAAGAAGTGAGAAGAGAGTGGAAGTTAGCAACATCTTCTTCCTCTGATGGTTCTGGGACATACGGTACTGACTCCTGACCAGGACAGAGCTGGCAGCTGGTACAGCACATAAGGCAGTCAGCCTCCTTTCTTCTCCTAACCTGAAGTTGTTTAGCAACCACACCAACCTACTCATAGGGTGGAGGCAGCCCAAAGGGCATTCTGGCTTAGGAACAAGAAAACATATCCAACACACCCTATTTCCATTCCTCTGTCTCTCATTGGCATGTCTCCTCTCCACATCCCTTCACTGGTGTCAACGTGCGCTCTGTAAAGAAGGAAATTTAAAGGCAGCTCAAACATCTGAGGATCCCCTCATTTCAGAGGAGCCTACTTGACCCACAGAAAGTTATTGACATTCTGCTTTGCAACTTCACAGTAACATACAGAGATCTTTGGTGAACTTTGAATAACACACACTCATAGATATTTTGGTTTCTCCCTAGCAACGTTGACTGAACTCTAGGATTTTCTAGTTCCTCACCTTAGAAATTCAGATTAAATGCTAGGTTTCCTTCTTAACTCATATTTCCACAACTACGTATGCTAATTTACATCTTCCTGTGGGTGGAGCTTGAGTACTTTCAGCTGTTGACTAAAGATACTGAGTGTATGCTTCCTTTCTTGTTAGCCCTGCTCCCTACGCCTCAAGTTAATTCAAAGCTGATGGGAGGAAGTCAGTGTCCTTGCTAGTATTTCAAGTTTGAGGGTGTTCAGAGTATAAACCCAGACCTGGATCCAAATTTCATGAATAGCTTCCATCTTTTTAATTGCCTAAATCATAATCTTGGATCCAAACAAAACCCACAACAATTTTGGATTATCCCAAAGGGATGTTATTGAAACAGTAGGGAAAAAAAAAAAAAAAAAAAAAAAAAAAGCAAAAAGCTTTTTACGTTTTGGCAAAGAGAACAAAGAGAAAATTCAACCAGTGAATAATTTGTTGTGGGATAGAGAAAGCAGGACAACTTCTTCAGATATCCTGACATCTAAAATAGGATTTCTATTGCAACAGGTGCGTGGGGGTAGAAAATTAGGTCAGACATTTTTCTACTGTGTATAATCACTGCTGACAGTCATGTGTCTCCCAGTAGACTAAGGGAGTCAGATATTGCGCTGAGTCTCAAGACTACTACAAAATCATCTATTGATCTATTGCCTCTACCACCTTAAGGACATAGTTCATAGTTCATTTTTAGGCTTTTTTTCTTTTTTAATGGACATAGCTGCACTTAATACAGTAGTAAAAGATGAGAACTACAATCCAGCAGTTTCAGTGGAAACTACTGCATGGAGAGTAATAAAATGCCCTTGCCTTTTTTCCCCTTCTGTCTCATGTTTTATGCCATTTATTCATCATATTGATTATTAGGTTTGTAACATCCATTATTAGGTTTGAACATCTATGTAATTTTCAAATATTTTAATTTTGTTTCAAATTCAATGATGTTATTGCCAGCAAAGGCAATAGATAGCAATTGAATATTTTCTTCTAGTTAACGAGTTCTTGTGTGGTTTCCTACTTCTCATTTTGCACATTATCTCAAAGTATATGACACTGTATCATCTACATTCAACTCAGCTTTACTACCACCGTGCCTTCCTAATGTAAAACCTGACCTGTCAGCAGAGCAATTAGGAAAAACATAAAGATAAGGTAAGGAATTAAGTAATAATAATAATAATAAAAAGTAGATGATATGTATATAGTTATCAGCTGTACTGTAGGGCTCATACTGTGTCTGTATTCTCTATTTTTATTGCAATTCTACCTCTGTCTACATTATTACTACATAGGCTAAATACTTGCCATAAGTACTAGGAAAAACAACAACATAGAAACAAGGCACAAATAAAGCAGCTGGTAACTGATACTATTTAGGATTATTTTGCATACTAGAAGCCCCTTTCTTCACTGTAGGGAATAGCTACTGACATACATATCATTTGAAATGTCTAAAACTAGATGAAATTTAAATTCCATTTTAAAATGCAATTGAAGATTTAACAATCCTCATTTTCAAAGTACAAGCTAAATGGTCCTACATACTCAGTGGGGAGACAACTGGAGCTACTTAATGGGAAGAATAGTTCAAGTAAGGTTCAGAACAGTCCCCAGCTGCTGGGATTTCAAACAGTGAACTCCTCTTTTGAGGTGACATGCCTGGCAGCATGAGGGAAAAAAGGAGTAACTGACCTGCCAAACAGCAGAGCTTCTGCCCAGGGACCTTGACAAACTTGAGGCCTGGGTCCACTGAAATCTCATAAGGTTCAACAAAGAAGAGTAGCAAGTTCTGTGTCTTGGGCAGAATGACCTCACACTGTCCAGCCTGGGGAGCAGCCCTGCAAAAAATGACTTGGGACTTCAATGAATGCAAGGTTGAAATTGGACCAACAGTGCACACTCACCACAACAAATAAATAAATAGATGAATAAAAAGCAACCTGTATTAAGAGATCGTGACCAGAAGATTACGGGAATTTATGATTGTCCTTTACTAAGTGCCAGTGAGGCTATGCTTGGCACAATGTTTTCAGTTTTGTGTCCCATCCTGCGCCCTCCAACCCCCTGCCTAGTTCAAGAGAAGGTTGTGAATAAACCATATAGGATCTAGAAAAGAGGTATGAAGATGATCATGCATGTGCAACTAGAGACATGAAGCAAACGACATACTCAGAAATTCTGGAGATTCCACCAGACAAAATTATGGCTGATTTGAACTATCGTTTCCAATTGCCTTGCTCTGCATGGGAAGTTTTACCTGATGGTCTCCAGGGCTCTCTTCCACCCAACATTTCTCTGATGCTAAGGTCACGTGTCTTTATTTGCTCACCATTCAGATTCACAGACCCTAGCCCTTTGCTGACCTGAGGGCATTTCAGTACATAGCTGCTGGGGGTTGGGGGGGGGATTGTTTGTTTGACTGTTGTTGTTGTTGATGATGATGTTTTTCAATTCAAGAGAGTGCTGTTAGCTACTCTCCAAACATCCCACTAGATCTTGGTCACCATGTAACTGCATTCAAGGAACATAGATCCAGGAGAGGAATGGAAAAGATGGAAACAGTGACAAAACAAGAAGGGACCAAGGATGAATCCCAGTGCTCTGTTTTCACTTCCTAGAATAAGGGGATGAAATGCAAAGGTACAACCCGGAACAGGAATCTAGGCCAGTTGATGCCCTCTCACATTGCTGCTTGGACTGTGCTTCAAAGTGAGCAGCATTATAACTCCCTGACACTTTCATGACTAAATTCCAATACAAGCATAATTTAATGAGTATGAAAATATCCCCAAGTCACTGCTCAGTGCAGGAAAGCCAGTGAAAAATCTTAAAGGCTGGTGATAGATACATTATCAGTGGAAAAGATGGAATACTGTGGTTAGAGGGGAAGTTGTAATTTTTACCTTTTCATTTGTAAGGATGGTGGAAATTAAAAAGTGGTAGGGTTTTTTTGTTTGTTTTTGTGACAGATGAGAGAAAGAAGAATGAATGGAAAAATATGGACAGAGAGGCAAAAATGGGTTGACCAAAGAGTGGTTGAATAAAGACAGGTGAGACTGAAGTTAGTGTTCTGTAATTCTACATGGTCATGAGATTTTTTTTTCCAAAGTTGTGCAGCAACACAAGAACAGAAGCAAAGACAAAAAAATGTTTGAAGATAAGCCAGCAGTAGAGATTAGTGAAACAGACAGTGTAAGTGAAGAGGTTGACAGGAAGACCTATAGTCATGCCAAAGTAGAGGAAAAAAATCCTCAAAACATATTGACAATGAAACGAGTGGAGGAAAGAACAAGGAGAAGACAGAGGCGTTTAAATCCTGGAGAGCACTCAGATGCTGCCTGAGCATTATTCCAGACCAATGACCTGAAGTTGGGTTCATTTGCTTGCTCTGTCAGTCTTTCACTGTTTTGCTAAATCTGCCAGGACAGAGATATGCTTTATTCTAACCAAGGTACTGGGATAAAAATGAAGCCATACACGGACGGAAGGTAATCCTCTGAAACTACCTATTTTTTCTGATACAGATCGATGAAAGTGGTCTGGATTTGAAATGGTGATTTAAGATATGCCTGAAGATCAGACACTGCTGCAACTACAGTGTACTGTAAACATTCCCAAGATATTTATTAGTTATCCAGCTCTGGAATTACAATCCTAGCCCCAGCTTCAGAACTCTGTGTAACTATTAAACCCAAGTATAAGTCTTAGTGTCATGGTAGTTCGTTTACACTGCCTCTATCCGTGACAACTCACAAGAGCAACCTCAGCTGTGCCTCTATATGCCCTGCTACATAAATATCATAATTATGTGATAACCCATAGCTTTAGAGGGAAGACATTCAGTATTGTGTAACTAACCCAATGATACATACCGTAAGATCTTTAATTTAAAATTAACTAAAGAAGAAAGAAATCACAAAAGTGTTAAAAGATTACTTCTTTTTCTTTTCATTATATTAATCATAATTTAATCTTTGGCTATAAAATCAAAACTCTAGAGCCCAACAAAATTCCCAAATATCTTTCAAAATGCAGAGCCAACTTTCCAGAGCCAACCATTGCACATATTCATCTCACCACATTCCACCCAAAAGTGGAATCCAGTCACTTTACCAAAAATCTTAATTTCAAGTGAAATATATGTGTATTTTTAAATATTAAGTTTTAACTGTTCACAACCACAAATTCCCAGATGGTGTGCAGTTGGGAATAGAAAAGGGAAAACTTGCAAGGCATGGAAAAAATGCTCTCTGGCTAAGCTAAAAAAATTATAGGAACTGGCTGGCCTTTGCTATACTTCTTCCAAGATGTAAAAAGAAGCCAATGGATGGCTACATGCCATTTGTCATAATCAATTTCAAATACATCTCTTCATTACTTTTTTTTTTTTTTTTTTTAGCCACCTTCTTTATTCCTCTTTATTTTCTTATCTTCAGTAATATATATATATATATATATATATTTCTTCTAAAGAAACGTTATTGCAGAAATATTTTCCAGAGTATAGTATGTCATTGGAATATTATAAGTTTGAACCTAGTTCAGGACTCTGTCACAGTAATGCAGAGCATGCTGACATAAACATGACAGGGTTTGGTACTTTGATGCAAAGGGAGTTAGCACCCTGAACTGAGTGTTACAGATACTGTCACTGTCATATTACCGAAAAAAAACAGCTCTCTGGCATTAGTCTTCACATTTACATTCATTTTTTGCTGTTCAAAGTTTTGATATAGCAAACTTAGAAGATATTTGCTAGATATTCTATTTTTATTTAGAAATTAGGTAAGCTATCCAGGTGCCTACACAGAGAAGACTAGAGCCACTCCAGGTACTCTAAGTTATCTCCCTGGCCTCCAAATGCATCTCCAAAAGGGCACAGGTCTCTTCTGGCTCCTATAACATATTTGCAAGGCCCCTCTAATATTTCAGGTACCCTAAGAAATCTCAGTTGACACAAGACCTTTATGTTTAGGTAACTGAATTAAGCCCTGATCACAGCTCTCCACTGAGTTTTGAAAGCTAATCAATTAATCAGATATCAGTGTTTTACCATGCGATTGCAAAGTCACCATAACTACCTATAAAAAACAAGTCACAATAAAATCTTGCCTTCCACCCTCATAGTTTTAATACATAATATAATATTACAGAAACTCAGTGTTTTGCTGGTTGATTACTTTTTATTTTTTATAATTCTAATATGGATCCTTCTCTCTCTCTTCTCTCCCTCTCCCCACCGCCCCCCCCTTATTCCTCTATGAAGGATCACTTTTCTGAGCTATTAAAAAGTACAATTCTCTTGTTTTAATGAGAGTCAAATTAGTTAAATCTATTGTAACCTTGCATAAATAGCATCTGGATTGATCCCATAGAATCTAACAATGCAGAGCTCCAAAGGTGCTGTATGCAAGAGACTTCACAAAATGATGTACAGGAACTTTTTAATAAGTACAGTATTACATGGAAACATTTAAACTCCATTTCACCCATTTCAACAAATGGATTGAATTCTGCATATGCCATTGAACAAAGAGGATAAAGCTCCCTTTTCTCACCCTTTAGGGCAAAGGATATTGGATCTTAAGGCCATATTATCTCTGTGCCCAGAAAACTTATTACTAGGCCTGGGCCTGGGCCAGACACATATATTTTAGGGAAATCATTCATTTGGAGAGAAAAGAAAGAATGATATCCCTCGCAGACTGAGGTTGTAGGTTCCTTTTTTTTTTTCTTTTTTCTTTTTTTTTTGTGCGTGTGTGTGTGTGTTTTTTTTCCTCCTTTTAATGAATAGCAGCTGTTCAAATGTGCTCAAGAAGGCAGAACACCGAATAAGCCCCAGTGCATGGGATTATTGGGCAAAGATCTGGGGACAAGGTCAAAGGGAAATTACAAATAAATATTTAGACAACACTGCTCCCATTGTTGTCAGTATGTAAGTGATGATGACTGCATTACTAAAAACCAGCAAAGCTTTACTTAGGTGTCTAGATATGAATTAGGAGTCAAATTAGAGGGACAGTACACAGTCCAGAGATAAATTATGCATAGCTGTGGAAAAAGTAATACAGCTGTGTTAATCTGACATCTCACCCAGACTATTGATTCCTAATGATAATAATTCTGATTGCATGACACTTGTTATATATCCACACTTTGTTTCAGAAAAAAAAAAAAAAAAAAATGTTGTGGTACTTATGTTAGTGGTATTGTGTTTCCAAGTCTCCCTTTTCTTCTGAAAATCCATCTCAGTAATATTAATGTAGCAGAATGCACCCTTTTTATCTGATGTCAGTGTTGGTACTCTATAGCACATGTCCCAACAACCTACCTTTCATTAGAATTCATTCTGTTGGACGAAGAAAGGTCTTTTCAGTGTAAGAGAAAATAATGCAGGTTGGATAAAGATATCTTTTTAAGTCTTACTACATTAACAACAGTTCTTTCTCAACTATTGTAACCCAACCTGGTCATGCAGCCATCTTTGGAGCTATTTACTGACTTCTGCGTACGTGCACTAGTACCCTCTGCTGGTCAGAAATGTATTCTGGTGGTCAAATAATCTGAAGAAGCAGAGGCAAACCATTAATAGTCATCTGAATGGTGAATGTGTCTGTTTTTTTCTTTTGTTGTGATCAAGACGTCGTGATCTCTATTCCAGTTACATGCATGATATTGCTTGGTAATATGAGATGGTTTCTGTATGTCTTACAGTTCATTAAAAGTATACATAAAAGCACAAATTGTGGAATAGACAGTAACAAACACTGCTGGAAAAGACATAAAATACTGCACAGCTAATCATACGGAAAATAATTTTGGCATATATTATAGCTCTTTGTTCTTTATGCTCTTGCTGTCATCTGTTGTGCTATTTTCAATAATGTCAGATGTGAATTGATTGGCAACATCTTTTATTGAGAGAAGCAAAGCTATATTTAATGTCTGTGGTTCTTAAAATTGCATAGCAGCATTAATGGTGCCTTGGCAATAGTAAATTCAATTTTAGCATAATTTCATTTAAAGAATAAAGTAATAACGACAAAAACAATCCAAAAAGAAAACATGTCTAAAGGAAGCATAGTGGACAAGAAAGCAATGAATTTCTCAAATGGCAGACAGCAATTGGCCATATAAATAATTTAATTTGCCACTTGGAACATTTTGGCAAAGTTATAGTAAATCAAAAAAAAAAAAAAAAAATGAAATCATAATTCTGATCTTAAATATCCCTTATTTGGAATAGATCTTAATTGTAGTGTTTTCTTAACATTAACAGGTAAATAAAGCTATTTCAAACAAATACAGTTTCCGGAGAATGGGAAAAGGAGATACTATTGTTATCCTGAGACTTTTAAATGTCCATGCCAGTATTTCTGTTTTGACCTCTAAATAGGATACTTCACTTCAGTAATATTTAATATGGTGTGATACTGAGCACATCCTACAGTTCCCCACGTCTGAGAACCTACCTTTATAACACATTCCATTTTAGCAATGGCATACAGATATGAGCTTTTGAAGCAATAAATCAATGTAGCTTCCCAGTGTGAATGTGCCAGAATGTTTTTAGAGTTCATAACTAGAGTTCATAACTGTGCCATCAGACACTGATGCCACCAGGTTCATGTAGGCCTAGTAAAGCTTGAACGTTAAAAAGTCACCATAAGCAGGGGGAGATCTAGTCTGGCCAGTTGTTTTGGTTGCATTTATTTATTTTTAATATATTTATTTATTTATTTATTTAGCTTATTGTTTCATTTTTATAGACTATTACTTTGCATGAAGGAAATACATCCAGATACTGTTCTGGTTTAGGTTATTTTTATTAAGAAAAGTCCTGTAATATACCAAAGTCCTTAAAGAGGTTTTTGTTGTTTTTGTTTCCTATTATGCCTAATCTTGGTTACCCATGAACTTTCTCTTCCTTTTTTTTTTTCATATTTGGCTTTGTTACAAAGGATCAAAACTTTTATACACCAAGGAAAATTTTGAACAGCAACAGTAAATTAGGAGAAAAGACAACTTATTCTGAATTCTTTTTTCCATTTGCAAAATGAGACAGATTATCTTTCCAAAAGGAGATAAAATAATCATTTTTTTTCTCTTGAAAAAAAAAAAACAACTAAATGTTTTCTAGTATCGTTTCTTATCCAACTACAAATGGAAATGATCATAACTGATTTCCTTAACTTAGTGCTCTATGAAAGTAAGATTTAAATAATCCTTTTCTACATGTCAGTCTAATTGTGCTGGGTAAGGGCAGAGGGGACAACCATTTCATGAAAGAAGAAACACTACTTTCTCACTTCTTTCTGTATAGAGATAACCTGGTACAGAAATAGATGTCACTCTTTTTTTTTTTTTTCTTTTTTTTTTCTGTTATACTTATTGCTCATAAATATTTGTTTATTCATACAGTTTCACTTTTAGCTCTGAAAAGTGAACATTATGCATAAGCACCTAATGCGTAAGTATAAGGCTACTGTAATGAATACAGCCAGCTCTTCCAACCTTTTGTAGATGGAATAGGAGGGACACTCTTCCGGAACTTAAGGACAGAGAAAATATAGCTACAAAGGTCTTTGGAAGGGACTTACAATCCACACTCCAAATCTAAGCAAAGTATACTTAAATCATTCTTTAAAAATTAGCTTTGTTGAATTGGTCTCAAAACCTTTTGGTGATAGGCATCCCATTCCATATCCTGAAATAATCTATCCTGCTATATATATTGTTTTATTCAGGGGAGGTGAAATGAATCTTCTTAATTTTCTTCATAGGGTTTAGAAATAAAAACTTGTGAGAAATAAAAACTGTGAGTCTTTGGTTAATTCTCATTTACGATATTTAATACCTTCAATGCTTCTACTAAAACAAAATAAAAACAGAACCAAGACAGATAGACAACAGAAAGATAGACAAATAACATTTTAATTCAGATAATATCACAATATAATAGATGAAAGGGGAGAAGGAGAAGGAGTTAAGGAAATAATTTCCAAGAACATATCTGTAAATTGCTTCAAATTCTGAGAAATGCTGCCATTATGGGCATTTTTCATGCCTAAATTGTCTATGTACAGATTTATGTGTATTTCACAAACATAAATATATATATATAATCTTAATTAGATCAAGAGTGCAGAATGAAAATCAAGTTGCAATTGTGAATGCCAGTAAACATTTTGAGATACGGATCAGAGTGCTGGAATGATTCATTTGACAAGTTACCTAATCTAAGTAAATATTATTTTTGTGTTGCGAAAGACATTAAAAAAAAAAAAAAGGACTCCTTATTTACAGTCACCTTAGGGAAAATATATGAATGACATTTTCTTTGTACTCCTAGTCACTCCCTTTGTGAAAATTTTTGTGTTGCCTGTTTTACAATCTTGTTTCACAGGGTGTATTTTTGCAGATTTTTCTTGAAAATCACAGATATTACACAATATTTGAAACACATACAATTTTATATAAAAACTATAAACACATGTACATAAATGTATACAGACTTATATGTATACACAGAGAGAAAAAGGAAAAACAAAAGAGAATGTGTGTTACTAAAGCAAAGATAATTTGCTTTTCTGGATTACACAATGGAAACTATAGAAACATTTTATACAGAGCTCTAAGAAAATATCTTCTTTCACTTATTAATGTCTTAACTGTCTGTTTTCTGTGAACAAAAGTCTAAACCAGGCAGAACCATGTGAAATTCAAACAGCTACTATAAATCTTCATATATTAAAACAGTTCAGAATATATGTGGGTGGAAGATTCCACACCACACCATGGTCCATCCTGATCTCACAGCAAATATTTTACAATTATTTTATTTCTTTTCAAATACATATATTTAATTTACTGCTTATTCCTTTACCATTTCCCCCATGAAAACATTTTGGTTTCAGGTGCTGCTCTGAATTAATGCAAGTAGGCATACAGTACTTAAGATTTTAACAAAGACTATAACAGTTTTGCATGCAACAATAGTGGTTTCTTTGCCACCGGTAATATACACGGATAAATTCCCTGTTAATAAATCATTAAGGGGGAATCTAGACATTGTTTTTTCTATGATTTGTGTCATCCTAGATAAAATTATTTGGGAAAAAAAAAAAAATGCTGGATCACTGTTGCTTTTAGCAGTTAAATTCCAGAAACTACTGAAAGTGGCCAAATATCTGAGAAAACATAACTGAACTGTGAGTGACATATGATACTGTGGTGACCTGATAGACAGAGAATACTTTTACTTTGATATTCAGACTTTATGGTGTTCCTTTTAAGACTCTAACTGAAAATGATACTTTTCTTTATAAATTTCAGACTGAGTCATCCGGCCCATTTTAGCGGCTGGACCAGGAAAGAATCTTTTAACGTGGTAGTTGCAATACATTTGTATTTGAACAACATACAACACCAATAAAACTAATATTTTTTCTTTATTAGGTTTATGCCATTTCTGGAAAGTCCAAAATGCCTTTATTGAGTTAGGAGAAGATGGAAAAGATTTTGTCATATTTTCCATTATGGAGCCAATTTTCAGGAGCTTACAGCAAATGTATAATGTAGTTAAAACTCTATTTACAAATTAAACTCCAATTAGTTGCTTTCCCAAGTTTAATAGTTTTCAGGGCAAGTGATAGGATTACTTCAAGATACTGTAAATAAGGTATTAACAATTTTTAGCATAGTGACTTCCATGTATTTGCATCATTTAAAATGGCACAAAATCAGGACATGAACATTAGCTTCATTTAATTAATAATATTTGGACAGTCAGCATGCCAAAGAATCTCAGACTGCTGTACTGTGTGGGGACTAGGGTTCCTTTCCTTCTAGCTGGGTCAAAAAGCTATAGACTGTTCCAACAACGTCCTCTTACTTGATGAAAACGGTACCAAAGGGGAAAAAAAAAAAAAAAAAAAAAAAAAAAAAAAATGGAAGGATCAAAAGGGAAGGCAGTTCTCTATGACATGCTTCTTGTGCCCAGAGAATAGATCACAGAATCACAGAGTGGCTGAGGGTGGTAGGGACTTCTGGGTCCCTCTGGCCCAACCACTGCTCCAGCAGGGCCACCCAGCGCAGGCTGCCCAGGCCCTTCTCCAGGTGGCTTTTGGAGATCTCCAAGGAGGAGACCCCACGGCCTCTCTGGGCAGCCTGTGCCAGGGCTCCTCACCCGCACAGCTCAGAAGTGCTGCCTGGTGCTCAGGGGGAGCCTCCTGGGGGCCTGTGTGTGCCCAGGGCCTCTGGTCCTGGCACTGGGCACCATTGAAAATAGCATAGCTCTGTCCTAGATCACAGTTAACATGAATGCCCCTCTGGTGAAGTAATCTTGGTTGAGGAGATCCCCACTGCATAAAGGTAATTTATGTCACCAAGGCCACAGGTCTGCCTTCCAGAGGCTCATGTGCCCAGACTGCCCAGTCTTCAACATGGTTGTAAAAATTTGGAAAACATACCTGTTTGCATAGTCCTGGGCATGAGCTAACATGTACACCAACTTTTAAATACAAGCTGTTTCCATCTGGCTGTCCTAGGGCATGGGTGAAGCAGGCACAATCATAGAATCATAGAATCATAGAATATTCCGAGTTGGAAGGAACCCGTAAGGATCATCAAGTCCAACTCCTTGCACTGTGCAGGTCTACCCAAAAGTTTAGACCATGTGACTTAGTGCACAATCCAAACGTTTCTTAAATTCATACAGGCTTGGTGCAGTGACTACTTCATTGGGGAGCCTGTTCCAGTGCGCAACCAGACAAAACTGCCTCCAGCTGATCATGTACATATGTTGTATGTGAACATTTCAGTGAAAAAAATAAAAAAATAAAAAAGGATACATTTGTGACTATAGGAAATTTACTTTGATTGGCAGACCCCCATTCCAAAATAGGTACCTAGCCAGGTCAGCAGTCTAGCCAATACAAATTTGTATACGAGGCAAAGACCAGAAGCCAGACTAAGGAAGCCAGTGTTGCCACAGACCCAAACCCCAGAGGAGTGATGCCATTGAAACCTGCTTCTCATTAAAACACAAAATATTGCATGCTGCCTGCTTCTACAATTCTTAGGCAAATAGATTAATATATTCAAAACATTTGCATCTTTACTGCTTTCCAAAAACCTCTATCCTGGACTAGATAAGGTTTAATGTTTCATCTAAATGCACCCATTGCGGACTTTCATTACAGTCTCATGTCTCATTCTTTCTTGTAGGAAAACACTTGGCAGAAAAGTCATCACTGAGTGCTTAATATAACTGAATGAGATTACAAAAAAAAAAAAAAAAAAAAAAAAAAAAAAAAAAAATATTTCTGTTTTTCATTCTATTTTCTCATTTTTCTTTTGGCAGTGTCTAACACTTTGCAGATGATCACTATCACAGTTTTGTGGTGCTCCGTATTCCTAAATATTGACTAGAAAAGACATGCTACTAGCTGAACTAGAAAGGATGTTCAGGATATTTTGTCACACTATTGCTTACAAATGGGTGCAGAAGTTACACTGTGAGCGTAACAATGTCAGGAAATAGTAGTAATGTGTGCCTAATAAAATCCAGACTGTATTCTAAGGAACTGCTTTTTCTTTGTGAGATTAGTCTTTCCTCACAAGAAAACTGGAAAAAAAAAAAAAAAAAAAAAAAAATCCCAGCAAAACAAAGTAGCCTAACCACAATGCAATCCTCAAGGAAGTTAAAACACATGGAATTCATATATCTTGGAAGAAAGCAATATGTAATCCCACATCCCTGTGTATCCTATCTAGATAATTTAACTCTCCAGCTGATGATCAAGCAATGACAATGTAAATCACTAAGATGGTTGCTTGCTTTGTAAGTAGTTAATTTCTGGTTTATTACCTCTTGATACTTGGGTGAAGAAATATTTTTACTGAAATTGGATGTTTAGCCATTTCCACAACTATTCTATTACATTTCTCTGTTTCTTTCTCTGTGATCATTGTTTTTTTTGTTTTGTTTTGCTTTGCTTTTTTTCTTGGTAAGAGGGGGTGGAGGGAGTTCTGTTTATCATCTGTGCAGTTCTTTCTAGATGTTAAGGCCTGCCTTGATCTAAAATAGAGCATACAGAGAGTTGGCTCATTTGCTTAAATAAAATTGGAGTATTTTATTTTGCATACAGTGTAGATTCTTGCCACAGCTAGTATCCCACTGCAATGGGACCCCAACATTTTATCTACATGGCTAGATGAAAAGTTTTAATATTAAGGATAGCTGGGTCAAGACCTGGGATCCATCCTTTTCCAAACACTTGTCTAGGTGATACTCCACTGGAGTAGGGCTCAGAGCACCCAGGTTGTGTGTAGGAAAAGGCAGCCCTTGAGAATATGTTAGCGCAATGCACCATTGTATGGCCTATTATTCTCAGACAACATTCCTCACAACACCAGAAGAAGAGATTGATCCAACGCTTAAAGTGCCTCTGGTCAGTAGTGCAGTGGAGCTCAATCTAAACTGGGAATGAACATGTGCTTGCTTGTAAAAGTCACAGGGAAGGTGAGTCTGGATTGGAAAAGAAATTTCCAACCATTATCCAAGTGCCGGCTGTAGTGGTAATCATGGAAGAAAAATTGCAATATTCCAGTGTCATATCATCCAACAGGAAACCATCACAAAGCAGCTACTTGATATGTGTCAAGAACTGATTTAATCTTTCCATAGATTTCAACAGGAAACAGTGACATCCTTAAACTTCACAATTCACAATACTCAGCTTATATTTTGTTTCTATTAAATTTAAGGACTATTCATCTTTTCTGTGCTGCCATTCCCTTGACAAAAAGCATAAAATGTTAAAAAATCAGAGCTGCACCTCCTGTGATTTGCCTTTTTCCTGTGTATGTGTTTGAAACCAGCTCCCTCTCCTATACTTCCCCATTGCCCAATTTCCTCTCAGAAAACATACAGTTCCTAAAAGCAAGAATCTGTACCTGACTAGAGAGAAAAAGGTAAAAGAAGCTAGCTGAACTGGATCCATCTGGTCAATGATATATCACACATCTGTATAAAATGCTGAATACAATCACTGAGTATGTTACATACATGAGAACACTGCAACATTAAGCAATAGAAAAGAATCCCAGGGGGAAGATCATTGAACAGATATATCACAACCATGGGTCTGTTGACAAGCTTAATCTTTCCAATTAGATCTGAAACATGTTCCTTTTCTGAAGGAAGAAAACATGACAAAAACAAAAGATAAAAACTGTCATAATGGCCACAAACCCCTTCTGAAGATGAGGAGATCCTGGATGTACTTAAGTCATTATTAATTTTTGGTTCACTTTAATGGGACAAGATTTCACCAATGAATGTTCAGAGATTTTTCAGAGTTAAAAATAAAAATAAAGAAATAAATAAATAAAGAGCAGGCCATGATGCTGATCAGGTTTATCTTTCTAAAAGTGTTTGTTGGAATCTGCAATGGAGACTTCTTTAATCTAAAACATTTTATGATGTTCTTACTTACTTGGGTTGGGGTTTTGGTTTTGGCTGTTTTCTAAAGATTACTTGTCCAGGCTCACCTACAGTAACAATGTGTGCAGACTGCTCTCACGGGATGAGGACCTTGAAACAGGGAACAAGGAATCTTTTCCATAATTTTGCTTGTTCTAAACGTGACAGAACATGACTTTTTAGACCTGTTTTCTAATTCACTTGCCACCATTTAACTTCTTTTCTTAAACTTCAATTTTTGTTCTTATTTAAGAATAAAGAGTCAACCAGCAGGGACCTGACAGAGAAGTTGAACTTAATGCTGCCACAACCTGAAAAAATTGGTTTTACAACAGTCAAATCCCATCTGTTGAACAACAACTACAACACGGCACTTGACACAGCAGGGAAATGGCCATCAAAGTATATCTATATATATATTTAACTTTTTCTGTCCCAATTTATAGTAGCCAAAATCTTTACACTACAGGTGGGCTGCCATGGACCTGGGGAGCCTTGGAGTCCTAATTACTCTGAGAAGCCCCACAGCCATAAAGCCTGGCACATTATCAAGTGAGCTGCAAGAAGCCAAGAAGGTTGGGGAGATCAGGCCTCTCATAGGCGTCCATGTTCTTGGCTCAGAAATATCCCTCCAGGTGGTCTGTTGATGATACTGAAGCTTGGAGAGGAGGCTCTGCTAAAGAGCCAGGGAAGGAGATTTTCATCCATCAGACATGTCTATGTTCTTGCAAACTTTTTAAGCAAATCAGCATTTTCCAGTGAAGCAATATTCCATGTAAAAATTTGCAGTCAGTTTGAATGCTGCCCTCATCGTACAAAACAAAACCATATGGGCACTCACTGTCCTGCCTCTCTACAACCCTTTTCCTGCCATGCTATGCTCTTTTGCCAATTTTCTGAGATTCAAATCATAAAAAAACATACTCAGATTTTATATTTTGCTTATTCTGTGTTTTGATTCTTTACTATCTCTTTTAATGGCCTCTTTAATTCAGTGTTTTGCCTGAACAAGTTCTATAAACTTGGATTTTTGTTCAAGCTCTAGTAAGGTTCCCAGCTTCAGCATTTGTGTCGTACATGGCCTCCTTTCAGCATTTACTTTACACTCAGTGTACTGTGTTAAAATACCTGCTATATTAAATAGACTTGCAAGATAATCTAATGGATGTTGAACTAAACTAGCATTCAGAAGCCTGTATTCATTTCTTTGTGCTACCACTAACCTGGCATGCACCTTGAACATTGGACATCTGTAAAATGGAAATACCAGACACTTTTTAAAGAGTTTTAAGATTTATGGATAAAAAATAGCATATAATTCCTATTTATAGATGAAAAGTAATATTTTTTTTTATTATTATTATTTTTTTGTAATAACTACATTATTGGTTTTCATCCTGTGCTTCATAAAACTATGGAGGTACCTGGGTTACTCCTGTGAAGGCTATTTATGAACAGCAAATCTATTTCTGGTTGGCCAAAATTGCTCTCCAGTTCTCAGAACCTGTACAGGAGTACTGAGGATTTCAGAAGAGGAAAAGTTTTAAAAACTCTGAACAGGAGAAAGAACAATAACGTGTTAATTCACATAGAGCTTCACTCAGACAATCTCAGGTAGTTTATAAACTTAGAACTCCAAGATAGTTTAAAATTCATACCTTAGAAACTGCATTCATGTTAGAATCAAAGACAGCCATGTGCCTAAAACTCTGTAGAATCACTCATGAAAGAAAATCCACGCTTTCAGTCATTGTTGGGCAAAAGTTCCTAATCTAGAATGTCATTTATCTGGCTTTCAGAAGGGCTAAAGACCAAAGATTTCTACAGTCCAAAGAGAAAATGAACCTTAAAAATTGGAGTTAACATTTATCTGAACATCTAAATATGATTTAAAATGTCTAGACTTTTTTCTTTTTCCAAATGTGCTCTGGAAACACCAGAGCACATTTAACGTATCGTTATATATTTTAATGAAACTAATGTCTAGAAACCCAGGAAACTGCTCTCTGGTTTGATATCCCAACAGCCCTCCAGAGCTCCGCCTCTCCAGAACAAAGCAAAAATCAAGCTTATATGATGAAATTTGCTGGAAGCCAGTTCATGGCTCCAGGGTAATTCTTTCTGACTCTACATCCTCCATGATAAGGTGGCAAGCACACTTTGAATCTCCCTGAGTAACAGTGGCTAAAACATCCAAGCAAAGTGCAGAAATCAGTCAAATGTCCTTAATTCAGTTTATTTTATTATATTTTATGCATTTTTATTTTATTTTTTTAAAGAAAAAAAAAAGTAGAACTTTTGTGGAGAGACCATTATTCACAAGATTTTTGTGGGAAGTCAATTGAGGATGTCTAAAGCTTATGAATTTTAGAAGTTATGAGGGACCACATTGTGGATTGTGTTAAAAGAGCCTGATTGAAACAGAAAGAAAAAAAGTGTTGGGCTGGGGTTTGTTTTGGTTTGGTTTAGTTTGGTTTGGTTTGTTGTTGTTGTTGTTGTTGTTGGGTGTCAAGTAGAAAGTTAAGAGCAATATGTTTATCCAACTGACACCCTTTTTACCATCTTTTGCCATTAGTACTGTCATCACTTCTCATCAGAGACGAGAGCAAGAACTAAGGCACTGACAGACAAAATACTTTCCTGATTATCTTCAAAATATTTCATTCAAACCATTTGGGATTTACCAGAGACTATATGATGCCTGGGAGACAGCGTGGCTGTTTTGATACTTCTCTCAATCACACAAATTAAATAGCAGTACTGTTAGCTATGCCACACCAAATAAGAATCTTCGATATCAGGATAATTCTTTATCAGCTCTTCTTTAAAGATGACATTAATTATGAAGAAGTGGCTCTTATGAAAATCTTAAGATAATATGAGCCTGTTTAGCAACAGGGACTCTATAACTGACTGCTATACCCGATAACCTCAATGTATGGTCATCTTTCTTCACAATCAAAATTCATGAGGCCCACAGGCAAATGATGGAGTTAGTTCCTGCCTAGATAATAGTACAAGCATAAATATTCAAGGAAAAAGCAAATAGGGCAACAAATGTTGAACAGATGCAAACACTCATGTTGGTTATCTTTATCACAAGCTGAATTCAGTTTCCTAAACTTAAACACCTGAAAAAGAGTGAAATGGCCAAGTACAGTGCTAATAGCTTAATATGGACTTGGCATTTTCAGTCTTGATTCCTACTGATTTTGAGGGGAACATGGGGAACCTAAGAAATTCAGTACACAGCTATGTGCACCTGCTTTCTGTAAGTAAAGATATTGCATAGTCATTACTGTGATTATGCATGACATTTATGTATTCATCTGATGTTCAATATCCTTTTTTTTTTTTCAATATCCTTTTTTTTGTGTGTGTGTGTGTGTGTAAAGTAGAAAGAATTAAAATCTTTTATCTCCTGCTGTTGTTAGGAAGTTTGGATTTTCAGATCATCATCACAGAATCATAGAATGGCTGGGGTTGGAAGGAACTTTAAAGATCATCTAACTCCAACCCAACTGTCATAGGCAGGGATGCCATCCACTATATAAGGTTGGCCAAGGCCCCATCAAACCTGGCCCTGAACACCTGCAAGATTGGGTCATACACAGCTTCTCTCGGTAACCTGTTCCTGTGCCTCACCACCCTTACAGTGAAGAATTTCCTCCTAATGTCTAGTCTTAATCTGTCCTCTTTTAGTTTAAGACCATTCCCCTTTGTCCTATCATTATCTACTGGAGTAGAGAGTCCTTCTCCATCCTTTTTATAAGACCCCTTGATGTATTGAAAGGCTGCAATGAGGTCTCCCCGAAGCGTTCTCTTCTCCAGGCTGAACATCCCCAGCTCTCTCAGTCTTTCTTCATAGGAGACATGCTCCAGCCCTCAAATCATCTTTGTAGATATAATGATGGAAGTTTAAGTTAGTTCTTGTTTGGTTGTTGTTGTTTTACATGGACAATCTTAAACTAAATTATGCATCTCCCCAGTCTTTGCCTTTAACAGTACTGGCTTTTTGGGTGAATACTGGCATCCACCTATTCCAGCATGAAGAATTATGCTCTTCAAATGTACTACACTGAACTGTTTCTCTTACTAATAGTGACCATGAATTATTTTCTTCCAGGGACAATTTCAAGTCCCATAAAAACATTGAAAGTCAGGCCTCAATAAGATGTTTTTAGAGCTTTATTATTATTATAGTGTCAGTTGCTATAGATGATGAAATACAGCAATACCAGAAAACTCCTTCTTTGCTCCAGGTGCAACTTAATGTATGCCAGGAAGAAGCAATCCAGAATGCCAAGTGGGCTTCGCCACCTGCCTGACCCAACTTACTTAACTACCACCATAAAGAGGAGTGACTCATTAAACAGACCTTCCTTCACTGTGTGTAGAGCCAAATTTGGACTCTTGTCAGAGAGCCAGTTCAATGTCCCTGGGTTGCTTAAGCTCTATAATACATGAAAGATCTCAGTCAGAGTTTTTGACAAAATTTTCACATTCCCCAAATGCCAGGGATGTTGTTCTTCTATGCAGCCTTCAGACAAGCTGACACAAGAGAAGCCTGTTGAGGTTGGCTCAGTTTATCTGAAGTGAGCCCAAAAAGGCAGAAGCTCATATAGCTGGAATCAGCAACTTGTATGATTAACTATTTACAGTGTAGCCAGTATGTTTGAGGAAGCTGGATCCTCTTACCTTTCTTTATGGAAAAGCATATTCACCTGAGCACAGCAAGGCTGCATTTTACCCTTAGTGCAAGCCTGTTATAAAGTAACTATACTCTTAATGTTTAGAATAAATAAATAAAATAAAATAAAATAAAATAAAATACAAATCAAGTGACCATTTAAAGCCTTATGGCATTTTTTAGCTAAAGATGATGCTATCATTCTGCATCATATTGTGATGATTTCCATTTGCTACTCAAGGGTACTTTAAATCTTTAAAATATCTGAAAGCATGGATAATACTCTTTGGACATATCTGTAAGTTCAAAAAGCCACACTGAAATCAAAAAAGCAGTAAATGTTCCTTGACTGATATCTTAGATGCCAAATTATATTCTGGAAGCATTTTTTATAACCAAATTGTGAACTCTGAAATATGGGTTTATAACGGAAACACTTACAAAAGCAAGGCCAAATCCCTGCATCTGGATTCAATGGGAGCACTGTAAGGAACATATTCTACATGTGAGTTTATACAAATAAATGGTAAAAACCTACAGTAATGTAAAATTCTATGGAAGTATACATTTTTTCTTGAGGAAAACTGTAAACAGGTAGTAATAAACAAAAATATTTTAAATTCTATCCACTTTTTTTTTTTTTTTTTTTAAATCTAAATACATTATTGTAGTACTTCCAACTGAACTCTATATCTGTGGTGATAGATTTAATGATATGGCCTGTAAGTGCTCTTTGGTGTGTAAAGTAGGAGAAAGCTGGGACTTTTGCTGACTGCTAATTAGAGCAGACAGATATTCTGTGCCTTTCTTTATCCTGTATAGTACCAGCAGGAAGATGAATCAAATGTGCTCGCTTTCCTAGAAGGACCCTGAAATAGCATACTGCATAGGATTAGGATGGAATGGTGTGGTGGTTTTACCGTGCTAGGCAGCTGAACACCACAACCGCTCTCTCACTCCCCCTCCTCAGATGAGGAGGGGAAGAAGTAAAGGAAAGAACAACTCACAGGTTGAGATAAAGATAATTTAATTAAAGGGAAAAAAAAAATAAGGAAATATTATTATTAATTAAACAATTCAACTGAAGGGAATAAAGGGAAAGGGGAAAAGGGAGGGGGAAAGGAAATAACTAAACAAAACAAGTAAAGGCTATGTGGAAGTGCAGAGGAAAGAAATTACTCTCTACTTCCCACAGATGAGCGATGCTTGACCACGTCCTTGAAGCAGGGCCTCAACGCATCTAGCCAGTGTTCAGGAGGAGGACAAAGATTTTCACAACGAGATCCCACCCCTCCCCTCTTCTTCCTTCTTCCACCTTTTATTGCTGAGTGTGACATCATATGGTATGGAATATCCTTTTGGTTGGTTTAGGTCAGCTGCCCTGGTGATGTTTCTTTCTCACTTTTTTGCCCGCCCCCTAGGAGGGTTAGAGAGAGTCCTGATGCTGTGCCAGCACTGCTCAGCAGCAGACACGACACCAGTGTGATACCACTGCTGTTCTAGCTACAAGTGCAGAGCACAGCACTGTATGGGCTGCTACAGGGAAAGTTAACATCCCAGCCAGACCCAGTACAAATGGGATCCGTAGGTTCCTTGAACTCAAACTGCTCTTATAACTGCAGGACCTTACAACTAAAGTAACATGGAATCAGGTAGTAAAGTGGCCAGTCACTTGCCCTTTGTCCCATGCTCACAGAAATAATTTGCTTGCAGCCTGGTAATACTAAGTATATGTTCACACCTTGTGCTACAAAGTACTAAAATCACACACTGTATATAAACGCTAATTTGTTATATTCTAGTTCACTGGATTTCTCTTATTCATATCACACAGATTTATCTAATGCTGAACTATTACAGAGTTCTTAAAACTTGATAAGATACAGCAAAACAGTCCAAATCTGCCCTTATCTGCCCTGACATGCTGAGCATGAGGAAAATATAGTCTTTCTTCCTTGTGTACATTCTGCTATGCTATTTACACAGCTCACAAACAAAACACTTATGATTTTTCATTCTGTAATGACTAAACTAAACTATATGTAAGTGAATCAAAATAGCTGATTGTTGCTAAAATCCTTTGACCTCTAAAAATAAACATTGGCTTTGCCTTATTCTGTTCAGTTCTTACAGAGGACATTAAGATGCCTGTGGCCTATACGAATCACTAGAGATGGAGCAGGATGCATCTCATGATTTCTCAGAGATTCACTCCTCTAGAGTTTGTGCTCACTAGAGGGTCATTAATTGTCTGGCACCACCTATTCAAAACCTATTTCAGTATGATTACCCTTAGTGCTACAACGAATAAACTCAGTGATGCTTCTGGGCATCTTCTTCAGGGTCTCATGGTTGCCTTCAGGCATGTAAAACCCAATGACTCTCAATTGTTTTTCTGTTATCTTAAGATGCAGACACGTGTGTGACAATACCAAAAGAGGTAGGAGAGGGACTTGTTTAAATAAAGTGTTTGCAAAAGCAGGGACAGATAAAAACTGGAAGCTAGAAAATGGTTTCTAACACGATATGCTGGAATAGGTGTCCAGTGAAAGCAAAAGCAGAACTCTAATTAGTTTTGCAAAGGACCTTGTTAAATTTAGGAAAAAGATTATATCATTATATATGGGTTATATCAGGATAACCCACGTGAATAGGATGCTAACTTCATTGACATAACAGTTATATGTGCTTATTAGTGAGGTAGTGTGAAGAGACTGCAGATTGTAGTGTGTTTCAAGCATACATCAGAAAGGGTGTAGGCAGGACATGGATCTCGAAGGGAAGCCTACCTGCTAGGAGGTAAATATTTGGGTCTGTGTTTCATTGGCAGAACAAACTTGCACAGCTGAACAGTGGATTGGCAGAAGACTGACAGAGAAAGAATTTGTTCTTCAATTTGAAACGTCCTTCAGTATCAAATGGACAACAGCAGCTAAGAAGGTTAAAACTGAGAGAGTGGAGAAACATTATGCAATTTGCAATGGCAAGTATACATGCAACCCGCATTCACCCCAGTAAAGCGAAGAAGAATCGTGGAGAATATTTACTACACGCTGACCCAGAGCCATTTTTTTTTTTTTCTTTAAATAAATACCTTAATAAACTTGAATTCTTGGCTAAGGAAGGAAAGCAAATGGAGTAAATTTCTCATCACCTCTTTTATTTCAGCTTTTATTTTGAGCAGAGGGAATCATTTCTTTTTCCTTGGTTAATTCTTTAGCTGACAACATAAAGAAGAAATTGTGGCTCTGTTATGCTCCATTTCTTATGTGTAGAAGCAACACAAAAAATGCCAAACAAAGATTTCCACGTTATAAATCTTAGATAACTACCAGTCTGATAGATCCTGTGCATTTAAAAGAAAATCTTCCTCTTCACACCATTTTACTGGGAAACCAGGAATAGAAGAAGAACAGAGTAAAAGCACTTTCAGTAAGAGGAAACTACATCTACTTCCTTGAGTGGTATCTCTCAGTACAGATTGCAGCAGAGGCCTTCATTCATTCTCCTCAACAGAGTGCATCCTCAAATACCTTCACTTGTTAGTAATTTCAGAGGTCATTTACTGCTTCTTTATTTTGTTATTTACAGAACAAATGTAAGGCAGTGCTGTACCTCTGGAGATAAGAAAAGGAAGGGACTTGCCCTCCAAGTTTTCACCCAGATGACCCCTCAGACAAGCCAGGTACAAATGCCCTAGTCTGTGGGAAGCCAAACAGCTCTGTGTAGCTGCAGCAGTGTAGATGAACGCTTGTCTGGCGTGTGCTGAGTGGATGCCAGATGCAAGTCAGCCTGGAGGTGCGTAATGTGCTGCAGTGCTAGTGTAGCATGGCGCTCAAGCAAACAAACTCCACAGAGAGGCAGACATGGGATCAAGCTCACCCAGCAACACAATTCCCGTCTGGAGTTGGCCTGCATCCACAGCCATGGGGCTGCAGCCGCCCGCCAGACATACCCGAAGGCACTAGAAGCACGGACAATCATGTGACATCTTTGTTTGCTCTGGCTAAAGAAACGTTTCTGTTCCGCCTGTGCTAGCTGACTGCCCACCAGGGCTGAAGTAGGCCAGTAATGTGATCTATTAGTAACTCCCTTCCTTCCGCTGCCTATGCTTTCTGCATACCTCCATGAGACTTGGTCTCTATCACTGCTTGCCCTCCCATACTGCTGACCCTCATTTTTCTTTATTTTTGTTAATCATCACTTACTCCAACTAGTTTGTGATATAACTTGTCAGGCACCACAGGACAAACATGTGAAATGTTAAAAGCAAATAAAGGAAAACCCTGACACTGGCACTGAAGTCAGCATACTCTCCCAGTACAAACACTTAGGGCCTGAAGACAAGTAAAGAACAAGTTAGAACAGCACATGGGTATTATTTCTGTAAGTTAACAGCTTGTTTTTCTGCATCATAAAATTGAATGCCGTCCATCAACTTTTCTAGAACTCCTCATTTTCATGCTGGAAGTTAAACAAGGTCCTAATTCATATGAAGAAATGTGTTGCCGATTTTCTGCCAAGTAGTAAAAGCAAGAGTTAATCTATTACCAGCTCCAACTGAAGACATTTAAAAACAGCTGCTTTTCCACATATGTACCACTCACTGGATTTCGGTCTGCTGGGCTCCATCATTCTGCTCTTCAGGAGACAGCTGGGAAAGTCAAACTGTCCACAAGGTACATCTATCAGTGAGACTGTGATGGTCTACTCCTCTCCTCTTTGATCCACAGCAAATAAAATAATTCAGGTTCAGAAAGTCTATCCTGTTCAATAAACATAAGCTCAGTGATTTCCCTTTCCCTCCTTCCTCCATTAGGCTAATTAATGAGGGAAGCTGAGGGAGAAGCCCTGCTCTTCCCTGTGGGAGTGACAGCACTGGTTGGAGCTAGCAGAGTCTGGAAGATGCATGTTGCTAATTTTTTGGCAATGACAGTGGGATAGGGCAGTACATGTTAAGATGTCAGGAAGCAGAAGCTTGGGCATGAAAAAGTAGCTAAGCAATGGCAAAACAGCCCCAAACAGGAAGGCCTAAAGGCAAAGAGGAGATAAGGTATCTAAAGGAGGGTGTAGGAGAGGAGCACTCACTGAAGGCAGCAATATACTGGAACTACAGCTGCAAAGAAGCAGCAGAAATGATCCCTGCCCTGGGAGGTTCAGAGAACAAAAATTGGTCAGTGAACCATGGGGCCATGGGGGGAAAGAGACATAAGCCTTCCTACATAAGCACAACTATATGGATGTACAGACACCATCTCCCCTCTTTCACATGCTCAAACACTTGCTTTAAATAACATAAATAATTAATCATGGGGGCTCTCAGAAACCAGTATAATTTTTTCTCTTGGCTAATGCAAAAAGCCTTCCTCACACCCCTGAACATTTTCATTTGTCCATACTGATCTATACCAATTTAGAAAATAACATTTTTTTTCTACAATTGCTTGTTATCTGTAGTCTTAATTTACAAACTGCTATTGTATGGGTTTCTAAGCTTGCAAAGCTTTGTTTCAGTCCTTGATTTGGTGTCCTTGATCCAAACTGTCAAAATTATACAGGCATGAAAACTGGTGACAATCTTACAAAAAAACAAAATTTATTTCCTGACACAGCAGCAGTGCTACAATGGCTTGCCAACACACCCTGCTTTGATGTTGGCTTCAGCCAAGATGAGAATGTAGCTTCTAGGGCCCGATGTGTTCTAAATAACCACAAGATTAGTGATAGTGATGGAAGTTTCCGTCAGACACTACTGATCTGAACAAAGTCAAGGCATTTCAGAGTTAGTGGAGGAAGGATGGTGAAATAAGATAGACAGCTCTAATAATACCCTTTCTCAAACTGTTATCCATGTTTCCCCCTTCAGTGCCTCCAGTCTTGTCCAAAAGCATGTCATTAGTTTGCTGTCTTCATTCTCCTACAACACATAGGTTCTTGTTCATGTGAATAGCCTTTTATCTTTAGTCTATCTTTCAGAAATGGCTTTCTGAGAAACTCATCTGCTACTCACTACATTTCCTTAATATTTCTACATTATTTCCCTTGCTTCTTTCCAGTATTTACTTATCACTTGGTTAGTGTTTTGTAAGCAGCAGGTACCACAGCTGAAATGGCACATCACAGTGACATGGATGATTACCTTACCATTTATTCACTCTGCATGTTACTTTCCACTGTATAAAATATTTAACCAACATAACTGGAGTTATATTTACTACAATAGCTACCTGGCAACCCAACATCACTTGACTGACATCACAGAAATTATATGGATTTACACCAGCTGTCAATCTAGGTACTAGTAAATGTCTTTTGTTGAAACATACCTGAAACTTCAAACTAGAAAAAAAAAAATAATAATAATAAATAAATAAAGTGACCAGGCCTATGTAGCATCTAAGACTCCTCTATCATGGAAAAACCATTGCTGCTAACTCCCTAATTGTATCTGCCACACAGCAATAAAAAAATACAAATAAATAAAATAAATATTTTTTAAAAAAATCTGTCCTTAATATTTTTAATTCCCATACCTTTATAACAGGATACAGCTGGATCCCATTAAAATGTAAAACTTTGGAATAAGATAAACATATAATGGATCTGGATGGTCTTTTTTGTCAAAGCAGTGTGGCTTTAGCTGTTGATGTTGATGCCGATGTATTTACTGTTAATACACAAGCTATGTATTGGTATTGACATTGGCATGTCTGAAAAGTTATTTATGTTGAAAATAGTGTGCATCATGTTGGTGATTTATATGCTGTTATTTTAAAATGTCATTGTAATATTTGTATTCTTTTATTTATAATATAGTTGCTCTCAAAGCTTAACACATCTTTTTTAAGGAAATTCCTTCTCAAATTTCAAATTCCAAGTAATAAAGTATTTAGTACACTACCCTGGTGACCTGGTGTTCTGTCTCACATTTTTTTTCCAGTTATAGCTGTGCATATTTCTATAACTAGTTGGTCCTTTAACTTAATTGATTTTCAGAATCAAAATAACATTAAATGAACGTTAAGTGTAAAGGGCTATCACAACTAAGCCAGCTGTAACTTCCTCTATGTATCATTGGAGTATATAGATAGCTCCCCTCCCAGTAACAGAGCAACTATATACCTAGTAATAATATTTAAGGTAGCTGTAAGCTATATAAGGGGATACTGAAGCAAGCTCTTGTCTTCACAGAGGTAGTTGGATTGTAATGAAAAAGTAAAAACGATAATGGTATTATTTTAACTGCAAGTGTTGGAAAGTAACATTTCAGGCACTGTTTAAATAATTACATCAGCAAGAGTAATAGGAATAGGAATAGCAATGGCAATAGCAATTGGTATCATTCCACACACTAGTTGGTTTGATAACATAACCAATTAAAGAATTATTAGCTATGAATGAAGTGTGTTTTCTTCATTTTCCACAGTTTGCAATCCTATAACAGAGCATCTACCAAAATTTGTCTTCATTTACTATGACACTTGTTCAAAATATGACTTACATTAAGGCAAAGCAATTCCTTCCTTCTGTAATTATGGGCTACCAGTTTATGTGTAGGGATGAACTGTGGTTGTCTTCAAACAGATATGAGCATGAGACCTCTGACTACTGCTTTCTTCAGTCAGAGCTTAGTAAAGTCAAATTCCTCTTGGCTGCGTTTTAACTGGCTCTACACACTGCGATTTTATGGGGATAAGTCAGGGGGATCAGATGATACAATGGTAGAGACTAAATATCACATGCCAAGCAGAGATGCATGGTGGAAACCTTCTCTGTGGTGAAGAACTCAAAAAGTTCTACTCTTTGGGGTAGTTTTTCAAAACATTTCTAGTTTTCATCTAACTGTTACTTTCTTTTTTTTTTTCTTCTTTTTTTTTCTTTTTTTTTTTTTTTTTTCCTAAAAGAAGTTCCACAGTTAGAAGTCCAACCTTTTTCCAAAATTATGTATAAGTACACTTGGAAGATATGCCTTGTCCAGATTCAGATGCTGACAACAAGTTATTGCCAGCTGTTGAAGGGTTTTTTGTCCCTCCACTTTTCTGACAGTCACACCTGTTACAGGTTTTAGAGCAAAAACAAACAAACAAACAAACAAAAAAGGTTTGTTAATTCAGATTCCCAGTCTTCCTATTAATTTTGTAATTATACTCTTGTCTACAAGTATACAGTGTATCTAAGCTTTACAGTTTAGAATGTAATGCTATTCACTGAATGTACTCAACTTGAAGGTGGAATTTGAAAGCTTCATGCCAAAACTCAGAGGGATTCTTCTGGCTTGAGAGGGATCTGTGTGGATTTCTGTAACCCTTTAGTGTCTTGGAAGACTGAATTATTTGTTTTTCTACTACAGATGAGGGAAACTGGTATACAGGTTATCTGGAGAACAGAAAATTGGGTTTAGCCAAAAAACACGCAGTGTTACTGGATAGATGATGGTGTTAAAAACAGTCCCGTGGTACACCTGGGTGATGCCTTTTTCCCTGGACCAGAAATAGACTTACTTTTGTGTACTGCAAACAATGCTGATACAGGAGGAAAATTGAGGAGATGGATGTTAAAGATTTAGTGATTGTAGTTTTTCTCTGGCAAAATCAAAGTCTGTTTCTCTGATGTATTTTATAGGTAAAAAGGCAATTCACGGCTATCTACATTCGGTCTGGTTCATTTCATTAGTAGTTGCTGCCTTTTCCTGTGATATTCTCATTTTGTCATTGCTTCTCTGTTGCAGTTTTGAGGTTCTTTCTATTCACCCACATATATCTGTGTGGCTCTCCTCAGGCATAACACAGGAGATGAAATTGTACTGTACGGACTGGCTACGGGTCTCTGCAAAAGTGCTGTGACAAAATTCCACGACGACGGTGGTGAGGAGTTATTTGTGCTTAATTAGGAGACACTTCTTCTCAGAAAGAGCAGTCAGGCATTGGAACGGATTACCCAGGGAGGTGTTCAAGGAAAGGTTGGACGTGGTGCTTAGGGACATGATTTAGTGGGTGACACTGGTGCTAGGGGGATGGTTGGACCAGATGATCTTAGAGGTCTTTTCCAACCCTAATGATTCTATGATTCTATGAAAAACAAGAAATCCAGCCTGGCTGGTCCGGTTTCAGAGCACAGCGAGGTCCACAAACGCAGCCAACCTGGGTGCGTGCCTGCACGGAGCGGCGCGCAGCGGGGCCAGCCGCACCCCGCAGCGCTCCGAGCGCTCCCAAACCCAAACTCCCCCCACCTCCAGCACCCGGGCAGGGGCCAGAGTTATTCCCCCTCCCGCTCCCCGCCTCGGTCCCGCCCGCGGCCCCCTGCCCGCCCCCCCGCCGAGGGGCCGCCCACCCGGCAAGAGGAGCCGCTCCACCGCGCCCTCCCCCTGCACAGCAGCGCCCGGCGCGGGGAGGCGGCGGAGCGAGGCTCCCCTCGCCCCGGGCATCCCGCGCCTCTCATCCCCATGTGGCCACGGGCGACGGAAGGCTGCCGCCGCGGGAGCTGCGCCCCCAGGCAGTCCGGCAAGCGGCGGGGACCCGCCGCCCTCGCCCGCCCCCGCGCTCGTCCCCCGACGGACGAGCTCGGCTGCAGTCGGCGCTGAGGGACCGCGGCGCCCCGAAACAGCCCGCGGGGGGATCAAGGCACGGCTCCGAAGGGAGTAGCCCCGACCCCCCCCCCTCCCACGCCCCCTCGGCACGGTACCGCCCCGCCTAGTTTATGCGCGTTTCGGGGGCACCAAATCCCGGCGGCGGCTTCTGCAAAATGACGGGCGATGAGAAGCCCTAAGGCGGCGGGGCGCCGCGGGCTGCCATGAGCTTCGTCCGGCCGCTGTCGGAGGGGCCGCGGGGCCGTGCCAGGTAGCCGCCCCCCCGCCGCGAAGCCCCCCGGGGGCATGGGAGCGGCGGGCGGCGCCCGCTGAGAGCGCCGCGCCCGGCCGCAGGTAAGGAGCAGTGGGGAACGGGGTTGGCAGGGGAGGGGGCTCGGGAGCGGCTCCGTGTGTTGGGGGGGTGTGGGGATGGAGGAGGGGGGCTCCGTGCCGAAGGGAGGACGGAGGAGGGGGAGCGAGACCCCCGCAGGGCTGTGCCGCGGGGTGTCGGCGCCCGTCCGCTCAGCCCGGAGGGGGAAATTCTTCCCTAATGCGTAGCATCTGCCTGCGGTGAAGAGGAAAAAAAAATAATAAAGGGGTTGGGGGGATTGGGTGGGCTGCCACGCTGCGCGGCGGCGGAGGGGGAGCCGGCGGGCGGCGCGTAGGGATGCGCGTAGGGCGCCCCCGGGCGGAGGCGCGCAGCCGGTGCGGCCGCGCCCCCGAGGGGTGCCCGGTGGCAAAGGTGCAGAGGGGGGAGCTCGGCTGGGGCGCTGGGGACTGCCCCAGGCATCGCTTCCTTTGTGCGAAGGAGCTCCTTCGGTGAGGCTCAGTGCCCCCGCCCGAACGGGACTGGAGTGGGTAGGATGGTCTTTAAGTTTTTTTTTTTTTTTTTTTTTTTTTTTTTTTTTTTTTTTTTTTTTTTATGAAAGAGAACCTTAAGGAAAATGGCACCTGAATGTTCTCCAAACAAATTAAAAGCTATTTGTCTTTGTAAAGAATGGTAAGTGTCTCATTAACTTGACCACAGATATTTGAGAAACTTCTTCATGCCGATGAGCCTCTCCTTTGAACTGTAATAGTTTGCACATGATGCTCTTACAAAAAAAAAAAAAAAAAAAAAGTCATTGCTAGCAGATCTGAAAAATCTGACTTTTATACTAAAAGCAATAACTAATGGAACTAATAATCTCTAGTAGAAATGAATGTCTTTCCCTCCTTGTCACACTGTTACACAAGAGCAAGACTACCAAATTTCTGTTTCTAATAGTAGCTCGCATTCTTGCATGGCTTTAATCTGAAGAGCTCAAGTGCTTCTCATGGTAGATAAGAATAAGGATATTTCAAACTAACTTATCCAAAGTTAGGCTGCTTAATCTGTAATTAGACATCTACACAATGGTTTTATTTTCAGAAATGGCTAGTGCTCAATAACAGTAGTATTTTGGGTTTGTTCCAGCTTAGTGTGCCTCTTTGAACAACTCTCCATGAGTCTTGTCATGCGGGTTTAGACACAGTTCTGAAAATCTGAACCTCGGTGTTGATAGACATGGCAAGGTTATAAATACAGACTTTTTTGTTTACATTTCTTTGGAGGCCTGTGCTTATGTTTCTAAATCAATTGTCAACTTCTATCAATTCTGGGCATTCATAGCTCCTGTTTGGTTAAGATTACAGGGTAAAAGCACGCCCAGCATAGCACAGTAAATGACAGAGTCCAGATCTGTGTCCAGCCAATTCTTACTTTCCTTCTTTCACTTTCTGTCTCTCTCAGTGTTACCATTTCCCATGTACATTATGAATGGGATTTGTTCAGCCTGGTTTTACACTCCTGGAAGTTAGCAGACAGTCTTAAAATTAGGCAGCTAGGCTAGGTGAGTTAGCTAGTTAGGGACCTAAGGAGGCTGATTTGTACTATTTCTAGGTAGGTACCTGATTAGTAGATACCTATCTAGGTAGATACTTGATATTACTCACCTTCTGGTGAATATGGGCTGCTTCTCTCTTGTTGATTGACTGTAGAGGGAGCCATGGCAACTCACTTGAACTAAATGCTTCCCTTGAAGTTTTCTAATTTGTAGGTGAGACAAATGCTACCTTTGGCATATAGAGCAAACCTACAAAAGTTACTAGAATAAGAAGACTGCATAACTTTTGTAGAATAGGTACTGAAATGAGTTATGGGAAAAAGTTGACTTTGAAGTAGCAAGCGACTTGGACAAAATGAAAACTCTTCCCAGTTGAATTTAGCCGTAATTGTCTACAGACCTTCTGGGACACTGTAGAGCATCACACAGTACACAGAGAATTTCAAAAGAATTATTAATCTTTGTTTCTTCTCTGTCTCCCTTTGTCGTCTTTGCTGTCATCTGTTGCTTGTGTCCCCTGGCCATCCCAGGAGGAGCGAGGCGAGGCGAGCTGACAAGATGCGGGAGAGGGCTGTGGTGGGGGCACTCTCCGTGGTGCTGATCCTGGCACTGGGGCTCCTGCCGGGCGCCCTGGCCTGCCCCCACCCCTGTGCCTGCTACGTCCCCACCGAAGTCCACTGCACGTTTCGGTCCTTAGCAGCTGTGCCAGCAAGGATTTCTAAACATGTGGAAAGGATCAATTTTGGGTTTGTATTGCAGTTTGTAGCAACCAGTTTCATGTTCTTGGTGTGGAATCCTGGAATGCTTCGCACATGTGTGGCATACCGGGATCTTTGTGTGTACTTTTTAAGTGGAATTGCAGAGATGGGTGGTTACTTCCAAACGCTGTATTTCAAACACTACCATTACTGGCATGAAGGAAGATTTAGTGTAGCCCTGATATTTCAAAGGAAAGTTTGTAATACTTTCAAATATGTATTTATATGATGGTGTCAGTTCTTATTGGCGAATAGTACATGCAGTCTTACAATGTTTAAAAATGATATTGAATTAAACCTACTATGGGAGGATTTCTACTAGATGTTGATTATTATACCTGATACACAAAAATGTAGAAGGACTAGAATTATCTAATGTAAGCAGGTAGCATTTTGGAGCACAATGAAGTAGCATATATTAAAACAATACAGTAAAGACTAGTTATTCAGTAACCTTTGAAGTTGTTTTTTGTTTGGTTGGTTTTGTTTTGTTTTGTTCATAGAATCATAGAATATCCCGAGTTGGAAGGGACCCTTAAGGATCATCAAGTCCAACTAGTGGCACTGCACAGGTCTACCCAGAATTTTAGACCATGTGACTAAGTGCACAGTCCAATCGCTTCTTAAATTCAGACAGGCTTGGTGCAGTGACTACTTCACTGGGGAGCCTGTTCCAGTGTGCGACCACCCTCTTGGGTGAAGACCTCTTCCTGATGTCCAGCCTAAACTTCCCCTGCCTCAGCTTAACACCGTTCCTGTGGGTCCTATTACTGGTGATTATGGGGAATAAGTCACCTGCCTCTCCACTCCCCCTCGAGAGGAAGTTTTAGACTGCGATAAGGTCTCCCCTCAGCCTCCTCTTCTCCAGGCTGAACAGGCCAAGTGACCTCAGCCGCTCCTCATATGTCTTCCAGTCTAGGTCCTTCACCATCTTTGTGGCCCTCCTCTGGACCCTCTCCAACAGTTTAACATCCTTTTTGGACTGTGGTGCCCAGAATTGCACACAGTACTTGTTTGTTTCCTAAGAATTTAAGTGCAATATAAGCAGACAACAATGTTTTGGGGTGAGGGAGCTCAGGCTCCAAATCACCTTCCTCTGCCAGAGTACCTTCAGCCTACATTTCTCTGAGATGAGAAGGCAGGGACAGTTGGTAGGCTGCATATCACAAAAGTGCTGTGTATGGCCATTGTATGACATAGCATGGCAAAAGAGACTCAGTCCTCTTCTGCTTGGTAGCAGAGCCATCTCTCTACCTGGTATGGACTCCTTCCCTAGCCTGTAACTTGCAAATGATCATGCAAATGATCATGTCACTATAACTAATAGTAGTGACATTAGTTTATTTGCTCCTCTGTAGTTAAAATGTCTATCCACCAGTACTTTACTTTTTCCACCTAAAGTCTGATTTTAGTCTCACAATACCCCTGCACTCAGTAAAACTGTATTACAGAAATCTGTATTTTCATGCCATTTTTTCAGTCATCCCAGTGGCTCATAGTCAAATCAGTGGAAATACTCCTGGAATGATACATAGCTATGTAATTTCTATAGTACAGAGCAAATGTCCAACTGGGTCAGCCTTATAACATTTTGTAGTGTGAGGGTTGTTCCCTATATTTTTTCAGGCCATCTGCCATCAGCTTAGTTACTCATGATCCCCTCTGAGAAAATAAAATTTCATACACAAAGTCATGTGATTTAGTCTTAATGTAAACACATGTTCCAAAGGGAGTCATTTAAATGCTTCATTGAAATGCTGTTGCCAAAGAATCTGCAACTCAGAGTGGCCAAATTCTGTCCACCAGCAGGTATATCTTCAAGTGGCCTTATACGCCTCTTGACTGGGAAATGAAAATATTTTTGAGCCTGACCAGTAATCCATGTCCTTGCTTCTCTGATCTTCAACTCTTACACAACCTTCCACGGAAACCAATGTCTCTTCATTTTCTTTGAGTATAGTAGAGCTCATGGTAGGAAGAATTATAATTATGATGTCTCTTTGGAGCTCTCTGTCATTTATGTCTAGTTACCTTGCTGACTCTGGAGCTGAGAAAATATGATAGAATTTAAAGAAATAAAATCTCAGGAACATTGTTGGCTATGATGGTACTGAAAATGTGTGATCTCTTCACTGCAAACTTCAACTTCAGTACGTCATACAAACACACCAGATCTTACCCAAACTACATTCATTTCTTTTCATGGCTTTAGTCTCATTAATTCTCTTTGAAGCCTGCTTAATGTCATATTTCCTTATAAATCCTGTCTTTGTAGAATATATCTAACTGCCCTCCTTTTCCTCTCCACAGTCAAAACCACACATATGTACAGTCACCTCTCCCCTATATGTAAACATTCTATGGCAAATTCTATCCCTAAATTTTTTTTGAAAATAGTGTGTAAGCTTCTAAATTGTGTAGGCATTTTGGAAGTTCTATCCTGTTTTTAAGTAAATTATTTGATACTGCTAGCATAAAAGCCCTTTCCCTTTTTTTTTTTTTTTTTTTTTTTTTTGTATTTTCATCACTAGAAATTACATTTTCTGAGTTGTCTCCTCTCCTAAGAAGAAACAGTCTTACTTATCTGTTGTATTTCTTTCATTTTTGAGAAGTGTTCTTCGAATCTTTCTGTTTCAAGTTGCTGTATATTTAAGAGGCAAAGCTTATTTTCTAGTTGGAAATAATTTAGGAAAAATTCAAATTTAGAGAAGTATATTTTTTTTAGAAGGTGTCATGTAAGCATAAGGAATTTTAATAGGATTACTGCTATAAGCCTGGGAGATCTGTAGTAGGACTAAAAATTATCAAAACATATGTCAGAATTTTTAGCAAGTTCAGAATCTTTAGATAGATAACATGATGAAAATTTAAAAGTATTTACTCCATATTTAAATTTAAATTTCTCTCGCTTCACCTCGTGTCTAGAAAGAAAGTATTAAAAATAGGAAAAGATATTTAAAATTGGATCCTTAATTTGGAATCTTCATGCCCAGATTAGATCATATGCCTAATTTTGTATCTATATATGGAAAACCCAAATGCAGAGCTAGGCAGCCAAACTTAAGGCTTCCATATTGGCAAATAAAACCTGCCTTGTTAGTCCTAAGTGAAACTGAATTGTTTTCAAAAAGTTGATTTTCTATATTCTCTAAAAGGAGTTCCTGGGCTCAAATTATATAATTGGAAGTGCAGTTCCTAGATCTTACATAATTAGTTGATGCAGCCAATTACACATTGTAGCAGTAAGGTAAGAATGATGTGACTTCCTGCTTTTCTTGCTGTTTGGGAGATATCCATTTTTAATGTCCTCTGTCCAAGTCTTTTTTCATTTATTGTTAGATGCTGTTTTGGCAACATTGCAGCATGTCTACTTTGCTAGGCTCCATAGCATCATTGGTTGGATGCAGGCCATTAATTTATTGCCATTCCATAAAGTGAGCTGCATGGAAAAACATACTGACAACTATTAGAACTATTAGAACTTAAACGCCTATCTATTACTCTTAGTTTTAAATTATGGTTAAAGTGCTACAAATTGATTTTAAAGAAATTTTAATGTAAACATGAACTAAGCATACTTGGCCTTGTAAAAATGTTTCAGTACCTTCTGGCTCTTTGACAGTGCACTAAGATCCATCCAAGTTTTCTTGATAGGTTATACTAATTTTATTTTTGCCGTCCATGATAGTGAAATGTAACTACACATTTTGTGATTTTTTCCAGGTTTAACAGTATACAGTCTATATATGAAAACTCCTTTGCAGGACTCACAAAACTGGAATTGCTTATGATACATGGAAATGACATTCAGAATATACCTAATGGTGCTTTGAAAGATCTTGTGTCTCTACAGGTAATGCCCAGGTCTTTCTAAATTTCACAAATTCTAACTTAAGGAAGTAGCTGAAGACAAAAAACAATTGTTTTTTTGTAGTGCCTTTCCTAGGATTAAGGTACCATTCATCCCCTCAAAAGTAATATTGGAATTCTGTTAACTATGCCTATGTCATACTTGATAATGCTAACGAATGTTCATTTGTATTCTCCCTCTTTGGACCAGCATATCATTTTTCAGTGGTGCAAATGACATTTGAATGTGGGAGGAAAACTTCTGAATGTTTATTATTCTGTTCAAAACTAACCTCTCTCTCTCTCTCTTTTTTTTTTTTTTTTTTTTTAAGGTTTTCAAAATTAGTTACAATAAATTGAAAGTCATAACTGGCCAAACCCTCCATGGACTTTCAAGTTTAATGAGACTGCACGTGGACCACAACAGAATCGAGTTTATTCATCCAAATGCTTTTAATGGATTAACTTCTCTGAGACTGGTCCACTTGGAGGGAAATTTGCTCCAGCAGCTTCACCCACACACCTTTTCAACATTTATGGTCCTTGATTATTTCAAACTGTCAACAGTAAGACATCTCTACCTATCTGAAAATGCTATTAGGACCTTGCCTGAGGAGATGTTTCAGGGTATGCCACTACTAGAGAATCTTTACCTTCATGGGAATCCATGGATTTGTGACTGCAGCTTAAAGTGGTTCCTTGAATGGAATGAAGTTTCTGGAGGTAAGAACAAAATTACTAAAGCCTCTTCAACTCATAACGTTTGATATTTTTTCCCCTGTTCTGCATATGAAAAGATTTGTTATTTCTGGAGAAGCATTACTTACATGATGTCTATGTACACTATGATTTAGATTTGATTTCGATTAGATATAAGGAAGAAATTCTTGACTCTGAGGGTGATGAGGAACTGGAACAGGTTGCCCAGAGGTGCTGTGGATTCCCCATCCCTGGAAGTGTTCAAGGCAGGTTGGATGGGGCTTTGAACAACCTGGCCTGGAGGAAGGTGTCCCTGCCCATGGCGGGGGGGTTGGAATTAGATGGCTTTTAAGGTCCCTTCCAACATAAGTCATTCTATGATTCTGTGATTCATTTAGGCTTAGATGTGAGATAAGTATCATAGTGCTTAGATCAGGAGTCCACTAAATAGTTTTTTGTCATTATTGTTGTTGTTTTGTTGTTGTTTTTTTGTGTTTTTTTTTTGTATGTCTGTTTTCAGTTTAGGCATTTAAGTCCACCAATGTCCCAAGTCAGGTAGCTAAATGTTTGGTATAGTAGGAAGGGTGTTACAGCAGATCTGCTGATAGACTCTTAAGAGGAAATTGTCATTGAATTGCAGCTGAAGATGTTTCAGATGAGTTATGGAGTCACAAGGTTTATGTAATGATTTGGAGCATGTGTAGTGGATGACGATGGGTCTTGCTGTCTTAGAATATCTAATTCATTACATTTTTGTACATAGCTATAGAACAATAGTTTCAGGGGTGTGTGTTACTTTAATGAGTAGTGTATGTCCCTGATTGAACTGATACTTGAGGTATCCAAATTAAGGGTTATATTTATGTAATTTACACTTTAATCTTTTCATTTACTCTCCTTGATCATATGAATGGATATGCTAAGTGTACCGAAGATGCACTCTAAGTAATAATGATGAAATATTAGATGAACTTCCTTTCCCTGTACAGTGATGGCTTGTTACTAATTTTATTCAGTTTCTTTTCTGCACTAAAACGGTAGTGATTTTTGGAAAGAAGAGAATTAGTCCATGCCACTCTCATGCAGGACAGTTTTAATATCTTTATACAGATATAACATTGACTTCTTTGGGAATTTTGTCAACACAGAGTGACAGTAGTGCTCTTTGAAACACGGTAATGTTCCACAGACCAGTGTGGCATCTGCCAACTTGGTTGTGTGCCAGTTCTGTCATGAAATACACTTTCCTTGTCTTTGAAGCATCATATATGAATCTGCAAGTGGTAGACTGGTTCACTTATATATTACATTTGTGAGAACTTCTCAAAAAAACTGATCTGTCAGACTGACAAAGCATATATTTCCCTGTTTAAAAAGTTTACGAAATTTTGCCAGTTCTTTTCCCCTTGTACAAGAATTTTATGTTAGAACCCACCTTTATTGTTCATTCATTCAAAGATCCCTCATTCCTCAAGAGCGATCAGCATAACACTTATTCCTAGAAAAACTGTAATATAGCATATTTCCAAACTAAATATGAAAGGCAACTTTGACATTGTAGTAAGCAGCACAAGTTAAACATAAATACATGGCTGTTTGGCAGACAAGAATCCTTCTGGCATTGGTAGAAGCAAAGAGTCAAGGACATCATTTCCTTTTTAATACTCCTCTGTTTAATCTTTATTTTACATTTACAGAGAAGAAGTGCTTTCTTTTTTTTTTTTTTTTTTTTTTTTTTTTTGCTGTTGTCAAATAGCTTGTAAGTGTAGGAACTAATCAGCACGTTTTGGTAGATGCAGTAGAATTTTTTGTATATTGCCAGTATTACTGTTAATGAATAGAGAAAAAATAAAGCTTCCTGAATTATTTAATGAGAAAATCCAGCATTTCTCAGGCAAATGCTGCATTTTTGAGAGCTGAGAGGACTCTGTCCTCTTCAATTTGTGTCCAAAAGATAGATGGGTAGGTTGTCACTGTACACATGAAGACTATTTTATAGCGTAAATATTAACAGACTTCTAAAACATTGCTCTGGACGCTTCCATTTCTATTCATTTTATTCAGAGGCAGTGAAACTAATTTTCGGAAGGATGGAGCATTCAAACTTCTCATTAAAGTCAGAAGAAACTACGGTCAGTTGGAGAAACAGGCCAGTTCAACTGTGAAAATAAAGAGGCAGCATTTTAAAACACCTTGCTTATATGTCACGTGGCATAATGTTTATCTCATGCAGTCCATTTGGCACTCCTGAGAGTTTGCTAACTCTAGAACACAATTCTACAGCTTACCTGTCCTTTTTTGTTTGTTTGTTGGTTTGTTTGTTTGTTTTGGCTTCCAGGTATTCTAAAATGCAAAAAGGACAAAGCCTATGAAGGGGGACAGCTCTGCCCTAAGTGCAACAGCCCAAAACAACTGCAGAAAGAAGATATCCAAAACTTGAAAGATATTTCCTGTAGGAAACCTATCATTCAGTCCTCATTAAGGCACAATAGCAGCACTCAGGATGAAGAAGATGGTGACAGTTATGAACTCCCTCTGGTAGAGTTCCAGTCCTCTCCATGGAACATTACATTAAATATGACTGATGAGCATGGCAATGTAGTGCATCTGAACTGTGAAATAAAGAAACCAACAGGCTCTACCAAAATTCAGTGGAATCAAATCCAGACTCAGGAGATTGATATAAATGCTACAATTTCACTGGATTTTGAATGTCCAATGAATCGAGAGAACTACGAAAAATTGTGGAAGCTTATTGCTTATTATAGTGAAGTGCCTGTCAAATTAGAGAGGGAACTTATGCTCAGCAAAGAGCCTACAATAAGCTATCGGTACAAGCAAGGCTCGGATTATGATGCTCTTTATTACACGGGTGTAAAAGCTCAAATAATGGCTGTGCCTTCCTGGGTGATGCAACCTCTTATAAGTATCCAGTTAAACAGGCGCCAAAGTACAGGGAAAAAAGTGGTGCTGTCTTTTTTCACTGTATTTTCTCAGACAATTCATACCAAAGATACCAGGCAGCAGAGAAGCTGGGTAATGATAGAGCAAAATCAGAGCACAAGGACAGCACAGAGCATCATGGAAGGGTCAGAGTGTCAGCTGAGCTGCAATGTGAGAGCTTCTGAGAACCCTTTCATTCAGTGGCTCCTTCCAGATGGGACTAAACTGCAAGCACCGTTTAACCAGAAAGACAGTAGGTTTTCTATTCATAGTAGTGGTCAGCTAGTAATCAAACCTGTGAGTTACACTGATGCTGGTTTGTACTATTGCATTGCCCAAGTGAGAGATGATATGGACATTAAGGCTTACAGACTTCTTGTGCAGCCTCCAGCTATTCAGATAGCTGATACAGATATAGTGAGGGTTGAAAAAAATGTTGGAGATCCAATAGTTCTGCCTTGCAGTGCAATTGCCATCCCGGAGGCACAGTTGAGCTGGATTCTTCCAAACAGCCAGATACTCAATGATTTACTGAACTCTTCAAAAGGATATATGTTGGACAATGGTACTTTGCTTATTCCAAAAAGCCACGTCAGTGACAGTGGCCATTATAGATGTGTGGCTGTCAATCAGCAGGGATCAGATCAGTTTGCTGTAAGGGTTACAGTAAATAAAATGGTGTCTGACAGGTCATTTAAAAGGATAAAACTGAAAAAGCGCCCAGGCTCAAAAAGTTCATCAAAAACAAGAGGGCGGATCATCGATGATGGAGAGGGATCAGGGACAGGAGGGGCGGATGAGTTCCCACGCAGAAAGAACCGCCTGAAGGACCGGGAAGTATCCTTTAAACAAAAAAGTGACCAGGTGCCAGAGGCTCAAATTAAAAAGGGAAAGAAAGGCAGAAGAAAAATGAAAATTTGGAAAGGTACTGATAGAACCCAAGATAGCAATGTTGCAGAAGGCCGGAGAGTGTTTGAATCTCGAAGGAGAATTAATATGGCAAGCAAACAGATTAATCCACAGCATTGGGCTGACATTTTGGCAAAAGTCCGTGGGAAGAATCTTCCTAGAACAACTACAGCTACAGCCATTTTTGTAACAACGGCATTTCCATCATTCATGCAGAAAACTACTCCTGTCCCTCATCCGGTAGCCAGCCCTCTGCCTTCAGAGACAGCAGCTGATGTGGTAGATTCTTCTGCTGATGCATCACCACTGGGTGAAGATGAGCCATTCTCAGTCACTGTTTCTCACAGCAGTAAGGCATTTTCAGTCCAG
Organism: Oxyura jamaicensis; assembly: GCF_011077185.1. Lineage (NCBI taxonomy): Eukaryota > Metazoa > Chordata > Aves > Anseriformes > Anatidae > Oxyura > Oxyura jamaicensis. The sequence continues at coordinate 132,481,057 of NC_048893.1, forward strand.
CCCATAGTAACAGGGTCAGAAACTGAACCTTTCCCTGACTACAGGGTTTTAGAAACACCTGCAAGTACGTACTCTGTAGAGATCCCTGTATCAGGTCCATATTTGACTCCTCTCTCTGCAACTGTACAACCCCAAGGCCAGCAGCATCAGGATGACAAGACTGATTCTTCTGTAGTCAAAGAAAATATTCAGGCTGTCACTGAAGAACCTCTAACCAAAGAAACAGTAACTAGCTTTCCTAATATTCAGAGCAGTCCATTCACAGTGGAAAATGCAGATGCAACTGTATCTTCTACATCAGAGGAAAATTCTGCTTTTGCTGAGCTACCACTTGATGCTACTGTCCTAGCTGAATCTCAGACTGTAGATCTTCATAGCGTGTTGGAGACAAGTGAGAAGTTAAATGAAGTGGATCAAATGAGCATTGATAACATAATGTTAATGCCTTCTCAGATGGATGATATCATCGCAACAGATTCTGTAGGCACTACTGCCATTTTGTCATCTGTTTCTCCATTTATTACAGAAAAAAGCGATGACTTGATACATCAGCACACAGAAGTATCCACAAGTCAGATAAAAATAGCAGACTTCAGTACAACTTTTCCAGCTGTCATATCCATGAGCAAGGAAGAACCAGAGACCCACAGGAATACAGTGACTCAAGAAAGCACATCCAGCAGTTATGCAGAGAGTTTTCATGGAAGAGAACAGAACCTGGCTTCTCCAAAACCAGGCACCACATTCATTTTGACAAGCACTAATGCTCCTCATAAAAAAACAGAAGAGGTATCTGCTGCATCCATCAGCAGACTGACCACTGTGGCCACAACAACACCACCCTATAGAAAGACCACACCTTCACTTGTTACTCAACATGCTAGGAAAAGGCCTTATGGGAGAAGGAGATTGAGGCCAAATAGAATCCGTCAAAGAACAAAGCCTTTCCACCCTGTTGTTTCAATCACAGAGGCAATGCCTGTCATTCCAAGAACATCTACAGTTAAAGCTGTGACCAAAACTTCCTCTGCAGTTCTGGAACGCCTTGATCTTAAAAATAATGTCAAAATACAGGCTAAGGAAGAGGAGCATATGGAATTAACTCCTTCATTAGTTACCGATCCAGTTGTACTAGAGAAAACGACCAAATTCAGACAGGTGGTCACAGCTTCTTTCTCTAGGCCTACTGCTTCTCCACCTGAAGAAAAACATGTGACTCTCTCTGCTGAAAACGTGGCACTTCCAGTGACTGAACCTATCACAGTTTTATCATCATACGTTGTACATAACACAGTTCCCACAAAAGAGTCAAGTACCCCTCTGAAACCACAGCAAAATAAAGTGCCAAAATACCACTCATCAGACAATGTATATGAAGGGAAGGGCCTTGTAGAAGATTCTAAAGCTACAGATGGTGAGGCAGAACAATCAAGTACAGCTACCACTGAGCATAGGAACAGCTTGATATCATCTACAAAATCTGTTTACTCAGAATCTCAAGAGCCCATCTTTTTTGACTCAGAAGTTGTGGTTAATGAAACCACTGCTGGAACATTCCAGCTGATGTATCCCACTATGACAGATTTAAGTATTCCTTTTGGAACAGTGGAAGTTTTTAAGGATGTCTCAGTTTCAGAGGAGACATGGAAGCCCACAGTAACTTTAAAAACACCAGCAATAACTGAGCCACCTCAGCAGCAAGAAATGCTGACTTTGTCCTCCTCTTTCAGCACAATGGAAACTCAAACTTTTTCATTTATAGAAACAAAGAAATCTGTTGCTTTTGAGACTGGGGAAAAAACATCTTCCTTGGACAAAAAGGAAGCTATGTCACATGGCATTTTGCAGACAGCTGAAAAGCCTCCAAATACACCCACTGTCTTTATTCCATTTACAAAACTTCCTACTCTTCCACCATCTATTTCAAGCACTTCATATTCTTCTCTTCATTATACCACCAAGGGCAGTAATGCCTTCAGTCAAGAAGGGTTGTCAGAAACAAAACAAGTTGAAGCAGAAGGTGACAGAATGGTAGTGAGCTCAAGACAGAATGTACACCCTACTCCTTTCCCTAGCCAAAATAGGATTAGCATACAGTCTAAAGAGGAGCGATTCAAAGAGATGTACAGTAGCAAGTCAAACAACAGTTTATTGCTAAGTCCAAACCTTCCCCATCCGCCTGCTGGAATGATACCAAGCCTAAACCAAAGACTGCCTGTTGTGCCTCCAAAGCATGTTCCAGTAAGAGGCACACTGAAGCCTCCGTATATTGTAACACAAGGCTCGTTTCGTTATTTTATAACACAACAGCCTCTTCACTACACAAACAAACCAGAGATAACAGCATATGCAGCGCATACTATCCAGGACAAAAAATATTTTGCCTTTCAGAGAGAGACAACTACCCCAACACAAGCCACTCCATTTCACAGAACAAATACATTCACTGCAAGCAAGTTTAGTAATCAGGGTCAGAACAGATACAATATTAATTCAAGATATTTTGGCAATAACTATGTTCCAGATAATAGAGGCACAGCAGGGAGACTACTAAATCAAGGGTTGCCCTATTATCCCAGTTCCAAAATGCCATTCCTTTTCAACAGAACAAGGATATTCCCTCACTTCAGTATGCGTCCTAAACCTGTGGTCCCTAGTCAGCTAGTCCCCAAAGACACAAATGAGAAGATTGTCCAAGTCTCCCCTACAAGGATTACAGTGCAGAAAGTTACAGTTATTCCAAGTCCTCCGCAGACCATGACCACAACATCACCACCACCAGCAGTTTTGAAGATTACCCCTCCAGCCTTTCTCTCTCAGCATACAAGACCCCAGATATTCACTACAGTTCAGCCTCTTAAAAATGTCCACTATCATCATCAAAAAGTTCAGTCTCTGCCTCATGTGGAAGGCATTACACCACATAATTCATCTATAATTCAATCTTCCAGCAATTTCAGGACACCCAAAGAAAGACCTAAAATTATCTCAAAGGGGTCTCAAGGCATATCTATCCTTGCTGAAACAGATGTTCTTATCCCTTGTGATGCAGTAGGGGAACCCAAGCCTTCTATTACTTGGACAAAAGTATCTACAGGTAAGACAGAGAAAAAATTGTTCTTCTACACACTTTAAAGGGTACACATGTTTAGTTTTTTATGGTTTTATATATATATATAAATGCAACATTATTACAGAAATATTGCAAACTGCTGAAAAACACTTAATGACATTTTATGTCCATTTTAATTATTGCAGAAACAATGTGACCAATTTCAAGCAGTCATTACAGATTAAAATATCTCTGCAGTATTTCTTATAGTAAAAGAAAAATTCTAACATTTAATAAATTTGGTTCTTGAAGGAGGAATAGCAACCAAGTGATTATTCACAGCAGTTAGAATTTATGATGACAAAGCTTCTGCATAAGGGTTTGTTAACATTACTACCTTAAATATTGATGTGTGTATCATCTCCATATTCAAAATAAAAAATGAAATTATGTGAAGATTTAAGAGGAATCCCAAAATACAAAGCCCTTAAAAGTTCCTACACTGTACAGACTTGCCAAGCTATTATGGTTAGTTTTGCTATAGAAGCAAAGACCAAGGAGAGTGTCAGAAGATGTCATGTGATCCATCTGAAGATGTAGTTGGTGTTAAGTAAATCTATATTTTTCCATAAGCTTTTTTTCAGTGCAGTGACATATGTCTTAAAAACAAACCCTTTGATTTTCCATTAATTTCTTTCTTCTCACCTTCCCAGGAGCTGTAATGACAACCAACACCAGGTTACAAAGGTTTGAAGTCTTGAAAAATGGTACCTTCCTTATCCGAAATGCACAGCTTCAGGATCATGGACAGTATTTGTGCACCGCTCAGAACCTACATGGCATAGATAAAATGATTATTGTGCTCACAGTTGTAGCCCACCAGCCCAAAATTTTACTTTCCCGCTATCGAGATGTCACAGTCTATTTTGGAGAGACCATAGCAATGGAATGTCAGGCAAGCGGGACTCCAAGCCCACATATTTCATGGATTTTCCCAGACAGGAAAATTTTGCAGACAGTCACCACCACAGAAAGCAGGATTATGCTTCATGAAAATCGAACCTTGTCTATCAAGCAAGCGACTTTTTCAGACCGAGGAGTATACAAATGCGTAGCTAGCAATGCTGCAGGAGCCGACAGCATTGCAGTGAGGCTCCACATTGCAGCCTTACCCCCCATCATCCAGCAAGATAAGCAAGAGAACATTTCCTTGCCCTTTGGTAGTAGTATTAACATCCACTGCACTGCCAAAGCAGCACCTTCTCCGAGCATCCGTTGGGTGCTCTTTGATGGCACACAAATTCGACCTTCCCAGTTTGTCAATGGGAATTTGTTTGTTTTTCCCAATGGAACTCTTTATATTCGCAACGTGTCCCCCAAGGACAGTGGGACCTATGAGTGCATTGCCGCTAACATGGTGGGAGCTGCCAGGAGAATGATTCAACTGCATGTGAAGAAGCAAGCTTCTAATGCTAAGATTACCGGGAGCTCTCCTCAGAGGACAGATGTAACATATGGCAGCATTCTGCATTTGGACTGCAGTGCTTCTGGTGACCCCTGGCCTCGGATATTATGGAGATTACCTTCCAAAAGGATGATCGATTCCCTACACAGGTAAATTACTATTTGAGGTGTTGCAGCTAAATTACAGTTTGTATGAACTTAGGAAAAAGACCATTCATATCTGTGTGAGCTTCATTCTTGATTTCTGTGAGTTTTGAATTAGGCCTTAACCCATTAAGGAATAATTTGAAATTATACAAAAAGCTGGTCAAGTTGTAATTTAGCATAATTCTCTTCAAAACAGTAGTATTATTGAAAAGTCAGGTTTAAGTGTTTAATTATTCGCCTTTTATAGCTATTCTGTAAATGTAGCAAAAAGTCTGATGGCAAAAAGTCATTCAAGTGTGCTTAGTTGCATAATTAGGGTTTGCATAGATGCCCACTTTTCCCCAGGATAACTGAGATCACTGAAATTCATGTATCTGCTGTACTAATCATTATACACTGTAAAGATAGGACAAAGAAATCATAATGATTTAAGTAATGATGAGCATTTTAGAAATGTGTAAATAAATGTTACCTCACAGTAAAGTTTCTACTTAAAACAATACCTTCTACAATGTTCACAATATCAAGTAAAATATGACTTCTTCAAAGCAACAAAAATATCCCAAGACTTTTTTGAAAACACAGTTTCTACTCAATAAATTCTCTTTCATCATTGTAGACAGATGAGAAACGTGCTGAAATCGAAATACACACTTGTCACCAGCTTTCTTAATAGTGGACTGTAGTCAGCATTTTTTTTTTTTTAATTGGACAAAAAATATATTTGGGTAGCCCACAGGTACAAAATCCAGAATTAATTTTATGTTTCATAGTAATTGCAACAAAATAGTTATTTCATTTACTGTGGACTATTATATATTTCATTTATGTGGACTATTTTTCTAATACAGTAGATCTCTTTGGGGAGAAAACCATGGAGCCACTGAAGAAATGAATTTTGACCACAATGCACCAATTCCAAAGTGAAATGGAAAGGAATAATAGCTTTTTTTTTAATATCACATTGATTTTTTTTCCATATTTCAAAGCTTAGGTCATTTTAAAGTAAAATTACTAGAGGTTAACTACTGTTTATTATTGAGTCTGAACATCTGAACATTTTGCTTCTTTGAGATTGCTCTGAGGGTTTAAAATGTTGTACCTGGGGCCAGAGGAAGTAGTACATATTGATCTATTTTTAAGTGGTTACCCAAGTGCCAGACTCCATAATTATGATCCACCTGGGTTTGTGTGGAGTATATTATTCAGATATGGCATGTTTGAATGTTACAGAATTCTATACATGTAGTCATAAAAGTCAAAAATAAAGGAATGCTATTATAAAAAATAAATGAATACTATTAAAGTCATTGAATGGAACTGGGTAGATTTGTTTGGTTATGACTGAATGGAATTATTTTTTTCCTTTTTTTTTTTGTGGTGAATATCTTGGTCATTTCAGACCATCTAATTATCTAACAATAGCAATGCTCCTGTGTTTTTTCCATATTTTTGGGTTGTTGTTTTTTGTTTGTTTGTTTGTTTGTTTTTCCCACATCACACTCAATTACTAACTCCTAAAATGTGATTTTGCAGCTCATGTCCTGTTCTCTTTTCTTCCTTACAGTAGCTTGGAGACAAGAATCAAAGTGTTCAGCAATGGAACTTTGGTTGTCCATTCAGTTACAGATAAAGATGCAGGAGACTATTTGTGTGTGGCCCGCAACAAGATTGGGGATGACTATGTGGTCCTCAAAGTGAATGTGATGATGAAACCAGCAAAAATAGAACATAAGAATGAGAATAACCACAAGGTCAAGTATGGAGGGGACCTGAAAGTTGACTGTGTAGCTACTGGGCTACCAAATCCTGAGATCTCCTGGGGTCTCCCAGATGGCAGCATGATCAATACCTTCATGCAGTCAGATGACAGTGGCAGCCGGACAAAGAGATATGTGGTCTTTAATAATGGAACCCTGTATTTCAATGATGTTGGACTGAGAGAGGAGGGGGATTACACCTGCTATGCTGAAAACCAGATTGGGAAAGATGAGATGAAAGTGCGGGTCAAAGTGGTGGCTGAGCCTGCAACTATCAAGAACAAAACTTATGTCATTATTAATGTACCCTATGGTGATGTTGTCACAGTAGCATGTGAAGCCAAAGGAGAACCTACTCCCAAAGTGACTTGGCTTTCCCCAACCAACAGGCCCATTCCTGCCCTATCTGACAAATACCAGGTGTATCGGGATGGCACCCTCCTCATCCAAAAGGCCCAAAGATCTGACAGTGGTAACTATACTTGCGTAGTGCGGAACAGTGCTGGAGAAGATCGGAAAATAGTTTGGATCCATGTAAATGTTCAGCCTCCCAGGATCAATGGGCATCTCAATGCAATAACATCTGTGAGGGAGACAGCCATCAGGGACAGCCGGAAGCTTATTGACTGCAAAGCTGAAGGTATCCCAGCTCCACGGGTCCTATGGGCTTTTCCAGAGGGAGTAATCCTGCCAGCTCCCTACTATGGAAACAGGATCACCGTGCATCGGAATGGTACTTTGGACATCAGAGGGGTGAGGCAGACAGATGCGGTGCAGCTCATATGCATTGGGCGGAATGAAGGAGGGGAAGCGAGATTGATTGTGCAACTCCTCATCACAGACCATTTGGAGAAACCCTCCTTCAGGGACCCTGTCAATGAAAGGATCACTGCCATTGCTGGGCACAGCATCAATCTGAACTGCTCAGTCCAGGGGAACCCCGAGCCCAGCACAAGCTGGATCCTTCCCAATGGCACTGAAGTGCTGAGTGGCAGCCGTCTGCACAGATTTTACCATAAGAGGGATGGGATCTTACATATCAGTGGTCTCTCTCCAGGGGATGCTGGGACATACCGCTGTACAGCCAGAAACCCAGGAGGTTATGTGGAACGGGTAGTCTTCTTGAAGGTGGGACTCAGGCCGGAAATCAGCAACCAGTACAACAACCTGGTGAGCATCATCAATGGAGAAACTCTGCAGCTCCATTGCATCACACAGCCAAATCAAAGGGCACAGATCTCCTGGACACTGCCCAGTGGGATGGTCCTGGATGCCCCCCAGGCTGTGGGTCGCTTCTCCCTCCTGGAGAATGGCTCTCTGACAGTTCGTGAGGCTTCTGTATTTGACAGGGGCACTTACCTGTGTAAGGTGTCCACAGAGTATGGCACTTCTGTTATGAATGTACCTGTCATTGTGATAGCTTATCCTCCCCGGATCACGAGTGAGCCAGCACCTGTCATCTATGCCAGGCCTGGGAATTCAGTAAAACTGAACTGTATGGCCATTGGGATTCCTAAAGCAGAAATAACTTGGGAGCTTCCAGACAAATCTCATCTGACAACAGGAGCTCAATCCCGTCTGTATGGAAACAAATTTCTTCACCCTCAGGGGTCATTAGTCATCCAGCAGTCTTCTCAAAGGGATGCAGGCTTCTATAAATGCACTGCTAAAAATATACTCGGCAGTGATTCGAAAACAACTTACATACACATATTCTAACACTAAAACAAATGCCTTTGGCTGGATACTAGAGTTCAAGTCACTGCCAGGGAAGTACAAGAAGGAAAGTACTGTCTGCAACAAAACCAAGAAGGCTGAGGGCAGAGAAAAAAAAATGAATTAATTCTATTTACATGCAAAGTGCATTGCTTTTGTATTCAACATGATAGTACTTCCCTGCAATAGCAGGAGGCAGTAGGTATACTTAAATTGAGGAGACTAATGCATTGGAAAAGGTCTTTAAATTGTTAAGGCAGTGTAATGTGTTTTTTCATGCTATCCAATAGCATCTGAGACCAGAAGTAGTCTGTTCTTCTCAATAGTCCAAAGCTTATTTCAAACCTTATTTCAACAAGCACCTTAAAAGTACCAAAGAAGTATTAACTGTTAATAAATGAGCTGCAGTTAAAGAAGTGCTTTAGTATTTTGTTGGAGAAACATATTTTTCTTTATCCCCTGCAGTGCTTTTACATAATCTAGCCTTATAGAATATGATTACTAACCTTTCTTTTCATTCTTCTATCAGCTCTTCAAAATCAAAGACTAATTTAGCAATAAGAGTGATCTATTTTAATAAAAATACATGCAGACATTAGTTACCATAACATATGAACAAACCTTTTCCAGCTACTAAGGATGCTCCAGTCAAATCATTCATTATATATTTTATATATATTTTTAAATCAGACTATGAGACTAGAAAGAGTAACAATGAATTTGGTCTCATTTTATAAATTATTGGTCTTTACAAGACTCTGATACATTACAGTGTTTTATAATGTTAAGGTCAATATACTGTACATTTTATAATAAAAAAAATATTTTCCAAAACTTGTATTTACTGTGATTTTTTTTGTTTTGTTTTGAGAAAACAGTGAACTCCAAACACTGGGAGTGTGAAATTAAATCAAAAAAAAAAACAGAATTCTTATACTTTTTATGTTTCTATACATGGTTTCCTAATAAAAACTTAACACTTCTGTTATATATAATTAAGAATACATATACAATTTCAATACTTTTCTTCCAGTCAAGGATGGTTATTTTAATATCTCTTAGCATAATTTTAGTAAGATTTATCTATTTTTCTGTTGAAATAATTGCTAAAAGAGGCTGAGTATGCCCATGTTTCAACACACAACTCCAATCAGAATTCTGAAAAAGTTAACTCTACTTCAAAGCATTTGGATTCTCTAAGATTCTCTGAAGGCTTAAAGTTCTGACCAGTCATAAGACTTATGTTTTAAAGCTATGACGACAATAAAAGCTTTATTTTGATTTTCTCTATTCACTAAATATGTTGGAAAGTAATGTAAAGTTTTCTAATAGTTTATTTTTTGAAAATTGTAAATTTAATGATTATCAGATAATGTGATGGAATATTTATTCTTAAGTAAGTGCAGGGTAAAAAGCTGTTGTTTGTTTTTTTTTTTTTGTTTGTTTGTTTTTTAGCATGAAGTATTAAAGTTGCACCTGTGTTACTGACCTAATTAAATAGCATTTAATTATATCTTTATTCTCTTCTTAAACCCTTGAGCCCTAAATTAGCAAATCAGTGCCCAGAGTGAGGCGTATACCTAAATATCTGTCAGGGAAGCTGCTGATCAAAAAATGAGTTAATGAAGAAAGGGACAAGTATTCAAGTATTTTAACAAGATTGTTCATGTGATCTTTTCTAATCTAAGCAATTTACTTAAACACGTCACAGATTAGGTATGTCTTTAGTTCCTTTACTTGATTGTAAAATTTTATTTTATTGCAGTTATTGTAAAATGGTAATATATTTTTTTTAATAATAACACATATTTTTAAAGGGTCTCAAGTTCTCATTTTAGCATTGAAATAAAAGTCAAGCACTTTTATTCATCTGTCCAATCTTCAGTAAACAAATTTAGAAATATTTTTGGATGCTGAATGACTTCTAGATACTGCCATTATGCAGGAAAAAAAAATAAGAAAATAGAACCTGAAATCAAATGTTTTATCTGTTGGGGTCAAATGAAGTATTTGATAGTTCATCAATCCAGAATTTGCCTGCTGCTAGTGGAAGTTTTTGAGGCATAAGAAATGGAAGAGTTGGTTTAAGACTTCTTAATTCAAGTCAAGACTTAATGCTTGCAAAATTCCCTCAGAAATGGACTTCACATTTTTTAAAGTGTTATAGTTTCCATTATGTTTATCTTTACCTCTTTTATGAAAGCATATTACCAGTGATAGGCCTATAAAAGACAATTCTCTTCCAAAAGAAATAGTAACTATGGCTTAAAAATACCAGGTGAACATATTTCACATTCAGTCAGTGTTTGGCCATATGTCTTGTCTTTCTCTGCTGAGATACAATTTGTCCCTAATAACCACCTTGAAATCCTTTTGTAGAAATAAAGTTCAGGAGGAGACCAAGTCAGTCTAGGATTACTATTCTTAGGCCTGTGTCTGGATGTCATTCCATCTGCTGAAACATCTATTAAATTAAGGCAGTCATGAACTGTGAATTTAAGTCATAATTTCTTCCTTTATTTCCATGTTTATCTGAAAACCATGTTAAATAACTCAATGAAAAAATCACATTACTTTGAGGATACAATACATATTTATTCAGAATTCTTCACTCACCTTTCAGAGCAAGCATGAGCCATGCATTCAAAAAATAAAAATAAAAGAAAAATGTAGCTTGTTCCCTTTCCAGTTTCCAGAGGAAATGAAGTGATTGCTCTTGGTTTGAGAACATTTCACAAATTTTACTTGATTAATCAAAGGAGGTATTGCATAGCTTTTACAGAAAGAAAAAGTTGCCGTTCTTTTATTTTTGTTCTGAAAATGGAGAAAAAAAGATTTGGTTGATATCTTTTGGAGAAGCAGACTAACAAGATGTCTCATTAGAGCTGTGTAGATTACAAATGAAATGAGTTGTATATATATATATTTGCTTTGGCCATCACAAAAAGAGATGGATAGTGACCATGTCCCTAACATGACTTAAAACTAGTAAAAATGAAAGTAGGAGCATAAGAAAGAGAGGGACCAAAAAAAAAAAAAAAAAAAGGAAAGAAAATTTAACAGGGTATTGGGTATTCATGTAATCAAGATAAAATTTCTAAAACGCTAGCCATTTCACGTACACGTTTTAGTGATTATCTTCAAAAGCTCATGAAGGCCAATTGAGGTACAAAAGAACTGAAAAAAAAAATGCTAACACTGTAGTTAAGAAAACATAAAACAGTTGAACTTTGGTATCAGGAGAAGTACTTTGTTTAATACATTACTAAACAATCAATCTAAGAGCATCTGTAGAGTAAATCAGTGATAGGAAGCAGCTGTTCTGGAAGTTTCCACAACAAATCATATAAAAACAAAATAATTACATCCTCAAAAAAAAAAAAAAAAAAAAAAAAGTAATTAGCCTAGAGTACAGGAAGAAATTGGCATGGTATATCTTAAGCAAATTTTTCTTACATAGTCGTACAGTCTGGACATTCTGTCCAAACTAAAGAAATGTGATTGATCTATTATAAAATGGGAAAACAGATGTTTTCAAAGGATTTAAAGAGAAGTCATGATAACTGATTTTCAGTTAAACATGTCAACTGAATCCAGCTCATGTTGCTTTTTCAGACCAGTAACATTCCACATTCTCATTAATGACTATCAGGCATGGAGAAGGCACTCTGAAAATCAGTGGATAATATAAAACTGAAAGAGGTTAAAGGACGGGACAGAATTACAATTCAAAATGATCTTAGTGAAATGACTGGAGGTCAAAAAATTTAATTCAGTGAATACAAATGCAAAAATTTTATTCAGAAGGAGGAAAGTAAATAAACAGCAAACAATTTGTGAGGAAGGAGTAGAAGTGGCATAAGTTTGCATGATGTTATTTTGAAGAAAGCATCAATTTGAAAGGAAGGTTTTGTAAAGCAACTCAACGGAAATAATGGAGATAATTATTCTTGTCCCAGAGAGGATCACCTTGTTATTCAAATAATAACAAAGCTTATAAAGGCACCTCCCATCAGATCATACACAGAGTTGCACAGATCAGGTATAAAGTCCTAGCAGGCCTTTAGATATTTATTTTACCCAACCTGGCTTTTATTTATCAATTCAAATAAGTCATATTTTAAATGAGTGTTCACTATGTTTCAATGTAACCAACTAATATGAAAATTTCCTCATTACCTGTGCACATCTGCCTTGTACTTTTACTGTTAGTCACATGATGAAACAGAGTATTCTCTGTTTGCAACTTGACCATAGTGTATGGTCATCTGGGTGATGAAATATGATATAAGTAGTCACAGAGAGCATTTAACACCCCGTTAATAATCCCCCAAAGAAATACTCCCTGGAAAAGATAAAATAAGACAGGAGCCATTGCACACAGTGGGGAAACAGATTAAGTACATCATGGAGGATTATCAAGGATATATTCTGTGGTAAAAATCATGGCTTGTTAGTTGCTATATCTTGATGTATAAAGCTGAAGATTGGTTTGTGTGTCCTAAAGGTCTGTGTCATTTTTAAACTACTCCCATTTTCCTAACAAAAGATACTGGCCTTCCCTGCAAAACTTTTCTTGCTGATTCAGTCCAGGAACACCAACACTGAGCTATTAGTTAGCAAAAATGTTATTAACTTTGATAAACAACTGTATTAGAATAGACTTACATGGCTGAAGTGCCACCCAAAGCATTCACCCACTCTATGAGCATCCCTGCGTCTTTTGTTGGTCTCATGTTAGGTTTCAAAGATGATGTAATAGAGAGCCAGAGAGTGCAATAGAGAGGGGGAGGGGGGTATAATTGAGGACATTCCTCTCATATTTCTTCTCTTCCCATAGGCCCACTGTCACTATTCAAATGGTGAGTGATGCATCTGACACATGGCATAATGTGATGGGGAAGATGTTATGACACTGGACTGCAGCAGTGTACCACCTACTAAGTACCTCTTTGAGTGTAGGCCCTCCATAAAGGGAAATATATGTTGGCAGGAGTACCAGACTACAGCTTCATCCCAACTCCGTGACCCTATTTGTTAAGCACAGCTGGTTGTAATATCAAAGAATTTATGTGTTAGCAATGCCTGGCATGTCAGATAACCAAGTGGGAGAGAGATATAAACATGTGATGTCTCTCAGCTGCTGAGGACTAGAGATGGGAGCCAACAGTGTGAGTCTTGACACAGGTGTGGGAGTAGGATGACATGAGATGGATAGTTAGATTATAAAATTAAAAGAATAAGTGGTGCTGTCACATGTAGTTGCCTTCTGTGGTGCTCTGTATCACTCAAAGCATATGTGGCATCACATGCATATTCCATAACCCCTGAATTAACAACACATGCACCAGCTTCACAGTTAACTTTGCTCCTAGGGGTATTTATAAATAAAGGCTCTGACTTGAAGCTAGATTTTTTTTCTTGGTTCTACCACAAATGCTCAAGGTGATGAGCCATTATATTGTTCTACTAAGAACTGCTCTGTGCTTTTATAAGCTTCTCTGAAAAATTATGATAATAGACAAAGTGAGCAACATTTTCACCAACCTGTAGTTACTAACCTGGGGAACGAGACCTGGTAATGAAGGATAACAAATGCATACCACTACTGTAGAGCAGGCAAGTAAAGCAAACTACTGACATCAATATGAAAGTACTTGAACCCCTAATTGTATACAAAAAGAAGCTTCTTAAGTGCTTCATTTATTTTAGATAAAATGAGCCGGGGAACTGCTAAGGAAATTGAAAGTCTGAGTATTGTGAAAGCAAAGGAAAAAGCAAGTGGGACACAGGTATTTGATATAAGGGTACTTTTCTTATATGAAATTGAGGTTCACATTTAATACTGTTTTTGTTATTTTTGTGTTTTTGTTTTTTAAACACACTGATGAAGTTTTGTCATATTGTGAGGAACAGGTCATTAGCATGTTCAGATATTTTTTAAAATCCTACAAGTAACTTGTTTAAAATCTGAAGAAAAGTCTCACTGGGATTTGTAGTGACAGTATTACTGTGCTATTATTGCATGGAAGATGTGTGCACATAATTACTAAAAAAACTGAAACAGGCCTATTAACATAATACATTCTAAGTAAAGTATTGTAATTTCCAACATTAAAATAATACTTATTTCTAATAATCTTTAGATCTTACATCTGTAATGAAATATGTTTGGGGAGTGGAGCAAGAGGATTGCTTACAAGGCCATCAGGCAAGGTGTGGTGACCTGATTTATTAGGTTGCTATTAACACAAAATATATATGGATATAGATATATAGAAAAATAAAAATTCTGCTCTCCTAGATTGTTTACAGCACTTCTTTTATTACTGTGGGCTTTCTCCAAGTCAGTTCAATGCAATTCAAAACAGTTTAATTGTTTTGATATAGAACTAATCCTGGGAAAGGAAAAAAAAATAAAAATAAAAAAAGCAGAAGAAAAAATAAAAAAAAAAAGAAAAAAAGAAAAAGAAAAAGAAAAAATGCATAATTTCAAAAGTTTCTGTCTGGTAAGTGGAACTGAACCAGCTCATCCAGGATTGGTAACTAATGAAATGTCCATGTGCAAGAAAGAAAATACAACATGATATGGAATGAAACCTGAAAGCAGAAGAACCTCTTCCAGCACTAGTGAAATGTTAGTCTTACCCTGACATTTCATTGGACCTTGCCCTGTGAGTAACTGAAAAAAAATAAAAATAAAAATCTCCTTAAACCACATATAATGAGGTTTTAGTATTATACCAAAATTTTTCAACGTGTGCTTTTGGATAGTCTAGCAAATATTTTCGTGCAGCATATGTGTATATTTATAGTGTATATTTATATTTACGTTATATTACGTTATATTACATTATATTTATATTTAAGTGTATATTTATAGCCATAGGTAGTGATCCTGACCTGAAGATTACCATACAAAGAGGAGCTGGTGGTCAACATCACTGTTAGCATGAGCAGGCGCAGGCACCCTGTGCATGCACAGTGTGGCTTTCAGGCCTATGTTTTGATGTGTGCATCCCTTGGCCAAAAGATGAACTTGGCCACTTTATCCAGTTGGAGCTAGCTGCCACTTGGTCCTGGTGATTACACTACCTGCGTGGCCTTGCCTTTATCTAACAGTACAGCAAAGGTTCCTGTGTGAATATTTTTATTTGACAGAAAAATCATGAATGAGGATGTTTTCGTTTTAAAAATAGCTCTAATGGCCAAAATGGGGTAACCAGGCCTGGGATGGGCACTGCATGGCATGCTGTGGCCTAATTAGAGACACTGCACCACAAAGTTTCCAGCATATGAAAGGATATTTTTTTATAATGTTAGTTCTAGTAAATGCCATTTTAAGCTGTACTTGACAGAGTACCTTTTTCATTGGGATCATAATGAACCAGTAGCTCTTGGTGCAAAGCATCATGTATTCATTCCTCTTGATAGCATGAAAGCTGTACAGTCTAATGATCATTCTGGTGAAGACGTGTTATCTTTATAAATGGCAGAGATAAGAAAGATAATAGACAAATAATATTATGTATATATATATATATATATATATATTTTCCAAAATATGGCTTAATTCTGTATTTTCTAGATTTTACCAAGGAACTCTTTGAAAACAATTTGTAGCAGCTTTCAAAAGCAAAAGGAAATCATGCAGATTTTTCCCTGCATTGAGGATGACTTGAAGACTTGCCTTCAATTAGAACGTATTTCTCATAAACACACAGTGTTTCTCAAAAACTTGCACCAAATAAAAAAAATAAAAAATGATTTAATTTATACCCTAGGCACTGAAATACATTGAACACACAACTATGTTTAATAACAGAAAAGAAGCTAACAGTAATGAAAAGTGTCTGAAAAAAAAATCCCTTTCTTTTCACTAATGAACATCTTGAGTACCCTAGGAAATACTGCAAGAGATACTGAGAGCAAGTCTGTTTGGCCCTGTGAACTTATGCTGTATGTCATGCTGTTTCATTAATCATTGTGTTTTGTCTCATATAAATTGTCTCCTGCTGTGCTGAGAGAAAAGGTTAAAGTGTTGCAAAGAGTTAAATGGAGAGGAAACATGAGGTGAGACTCTGGATATATGGCCCTAGTTTATCTGCAATAAAAGATTTTCAGGACTAAATTTTTATCTTCTTTGCTGTGATATTTTCAGTATTTCAGACTACATTTTGTGTGTATTTAGGCTATGTGGTGCCAAGCCTTTAAAACAAAATGTATCCTGTTATAACAACATTCAGTTCCATTCTTAAGCTGTTGGGCAACATTTAGCTGTTTTCAGTTTATCCAGTTCAACTTTTAGAAAATAACTATTATTAGAATAAAAATAGTCATGTTGATTCATACAGTATGTCTGTGAAGCTAAGGAAGATTCCCAGCTCATAAAAAAAAAAAAGAAAAAAAGCTTTTTATATATAATCACAAACAGAGATACTGAAAGGCTTTGAAAGGCTTAATATTTGTTAGTTTAGAGGAACAGAAGACTACTTTTTTTTCCTCTCTCTGACTCTCTGATTAACCTCACATAAAACAAGGCAACACATACATACATAACATATGCTAACTACATACAGAAATAGAGGAAGAAAAAATAACTCAGTCATGGGAGACTCGCTTAGCAAAGACTGGTTTGAGCCTTTCCTGCATAGAGATTTCTTCATGTTTGATGACATATCCTATAAGTTAAATTCAAGTAATGAATTGTACTTTTTGACACTGTATGGGTTTCCACTAAAGAGAGGAAAGAAAAAAATTAACAGTAATTAGAGATGTCAGTGTAGTGGGTTTATGTGGCAAGGTTTTGGTAGCAGGGGGCCATAGGGGTGGCTTCTGTGAGAAGGATCTAGAAGCTGCCCCATGTTTGGTAAGGGCCCCACTGCTGACCAGAACTGAGCCAATAAGTGATGTTGTTTGCGCCTCTGTGAGAGCAGATTTAAGACAGGGAAAAAAAAACGCTGTGCCACACAGCAGCTGGGAGAGTGAGAGGAGTGAGGAACAGCCTTGCAGGCGCCAAGGTCAGTGAAGAAGGAGGGGGAGAGGTGCTCCAGGCGCTGGAGCAGAAGTCCCCTGCGGCCTGTGGTGAGGACCATGGTGAAGCAGGATGTCCCCCTGCAGCCCATGGAGTACCACGGTGGAGCAGGGTTCCACACTGCAGCCCGTGGAGGAGACCACGGTGGAGCAGGTGGCCCTGCACCGACGGAGACTGCGGCCTGTGGAAGACCCCTGCCGGAGCAGATTCCGGGCCAGACCTGCAGCCCGTGGAGAGGAGACCACGCAGGAGCAGGTGACCTGGCAGGAGCTGCTGCCCGTGGGGGACCCAGGGTGGAGCAGTTTGCTCCCGAGGGATGGACCCCGTGGTACGGACCCATATCTGGAGCAGTTCTTGAAGAGCTGCTGCCTGTGGGAAGCCCACGCTGGATCAGTTCAGCAAGGACTGCATCCCGTGGGTGGGACCCCACAGCACAGGGGATGAGAGTGACCGAGAAGGAGCGGCAGAGAAGAATTTCTATAGACTGACCATAGCCCCCATTCCCCCGTTCCCCTGCGCCGCTCGGGGGGAGAAGGTGGAAGAGGGTGGATGGGGGGGGAAGGTGCTTTTGGTTTCTTTCCTTTGTTTCTCACTTCTCTAGTTCGTTCGTAATAGGCAATAAATCTTACTATCTCCCTATGCTGAGTCTGTTTTGCCCATTACAATAATTACTGCGCGATCTCCTCATCCTTATCTCAACCCTTGAGCCCCTTTCATCATATTTTCTCCCTGTTCCTCTTTGAGGAGGGGGAGTGAGAGAGCGGTTGTGGTGGAGCTCGGTCACCCACCCGAGCAAAACCATCACAGTCAGACCATCTCGGCGAGCAAAATGTAGCTCAGAGTAACTTTTCATACTGAGATGTATTGACAGCTTTCTAGGCTTTGCCAACCTTACCATGTTTCAGTAGAAATAATTTAATTGAAGTTGATAAACCTTGAAGTTGATACATCTTCAAATGTTTCAGTTGATACAGTTGAAGGGAGAAGGGGGGGGAGGAGCAGGAGGGTTGGGGGAGGGGGGAGAGAAGTAACAAAAAATTTACTCACTCCCAAAGTAATTTGATGTCATGATATTCAGCATGTATGATATCCTGCTTTCATTCTTCACCCAGGAAAAAAAAAAAAAAATGTCCTAATAGAAACATTAGGATTAAGCCATTACATCAACTTAATTATAAATTAAGGGCACCATTCTACATTTATACTTGACTTCTTTAAAGACCCAGATCCCATTATGTGTACAAGTGTTTTCATGACCTGCTCTCTTTAGATATGTGTGTGTATGTGTACTTTGTGTTTTTGTATATGTGCATTCTCTCTGTATAAACGTGCATATTTACATGTACATACATATTTTTAATGTACACTCTGTCATTCCTATGTGGATAAATTAGGAGGATGAATTGTAGAGATACACTGAAGATATCCAAAGATAGTTTGAACAAACTTATTTGACCTGATAAGAAGAAGAAAAAAAAGTCCTTTTCCTTGACTGGAAGGCACAAAGTACTGAAGAGTCCTGAAGAAAGAAATCTCCAATTTCAGGAAGATCACCCAGATCTCTGACAAGTGAAAAACCACACCTGCTTCAGGCTAGTTGAGAGAACATTTCTGATGATTTTGGAAATATCTTGATATTTCACCTCACTCAGGCTCAGTTACTGCCTTCCCTGGCAAAGGGGTATCTTCCAGCTTATCTTTGAATAGACGCTCTTTATTCCTTTCAGCCACCTTGACTTGTTTTGGAAACTTATGGTCCAGCTGCAGATGCTGCAGTGAAAACAGCAAATTTTGCACTGCTTTGATCATCTCAGGAAAACTCTTAGCTCTGGAAGTCTTTTATTTTATATTCTGCCAGCATTATCCAGAGAAGATGTTGGCAGTAGCACTCTGCTGATATTACATAAATGAGATTTACAGTCTACATAGAGAAAAGAGATTTTTAAAAACCCAGACTGATTGTCCTTGGATTAGTAATAAAACAAATGACCTGGTGAGGATCACACTGTATTTTTTGAAAGGTATTGATGAGGTTTATAGTTGATTTTGCTACATTTCTCTTAAAAATGCAAAGCTCCTCAAAAAGAATTTTCAAGACTGCCAAAAACTATTTCTAGCTCAGCAAGGGAGAAACACTGTCTGTTATACGCAAACATCCTTGGATGATGGTGAATATTTATACAGCACTTCCTATTTAACTTTTCCCTCTGCTTTTGCAATAATCTGCAAGACATGCTGAGAAAGATAACAAGCAAGATTACATGCTACAACAGACAAGACAAGATGCAGAAGTCATCAAAAGAATTATTGCTGCTGTAACAGGCTGATAAAGAATAGGGACAAGTGAGTAAATACTAGTTTGTTTTATGTTGGTGTAATCCTGTTGACTTCAGTTGAATATAAGGAAAGATTTTGGCCTGTGATCTCAGCTGATGTATAAACATGACACACTCAAACCTTGACCGCAAGTCTTCAGTGAAGAAAAATTAAGATGATTCAGAAACCTAAGGACTTTTAGATACAAGGTAGCAAGGATTTTTATTTATTTATTTATTTGGTTTCTTTTTCTTTTTAACGTGATTATTAAATAATTGAAACTGTCTCCCTAGTTTTTAGTTCAGGAAACATAAAACAGTCATTATATTTGGTACCCATTTATTTTCAAATCACGGGAGAGTAGCTGGCAGATCTTTTTTTAAGAATAGTAGGTTAAAACCAAGCATTGAAATTGTAGGAAAAATACATGAAAGAGACTAGAGTACAAGGTGAACAAGAATAGCACCAGAAAACACTGAATTGTTTAAGTCAAGATGAACTAAATTTTCAAGATTTATTTTCACACTACTTCAAAAGTGAAATACCTAAATGACCTGTACTTGCCAGTGTCTGATTATTTTATTTACATGTGTTCATCAGATTAGAACAAATCTCAGACTGAATCTTATTTCTACATTAGCTGTGTGAGGAGTCTGAAAGAGTTTGTGTATGAAACTGTCAAATAAGTAATTCAGTAACTGTAGCATTTTATTTTAAATTTTATTTTTGTTTTTGGTGTAGAGGTATTATATTATAGGCATACCAAGCAGTAATGTCTAAACTAAGATTGCCTAACGTTTTCCATTGAAAGCCTCAGTTTATATATGTTTATTACGTTGTTAAACTAATTGCTTGGGTTGAAACTTTCCAACTTGCCCTTTGCTTCAGACTCAGGATTTGTGTTTTTATTTTGTTTCTTTGTAATTCTTAAAAGGTTATACTGAAAATGGCTCAGTTGTTTCAAAACTGAAGTAAAGGAAACAATATCTGCCAATATTACAAACATTTTCCAACTATTTCATTGAAGCATTTGGTGAAGACTATGATGTTTAGAGGAACGCAATTCTGGGATCAAAGAATCATAGAATAAGCCAAGTTGGAAGGGACCCACGAGGATCATCAAGTCCAACTCCGAAGAGGTGTATTCTGTTTTACACCCTAACCTAAATTGGCTCCTTTTCACCCTGTGTGATGTGACTAAGGGGAGCAGAAACATTGCGTTGGTTAATATGACCCCTTGCAAGAAAATGCTGTGATCTAAATTCTCAGTGGTGCCCCCACATCCTGTCAGGATTCCAGACTCCAACTTGGGGAACAAGAACCTAGAATTAAGTTGCCACATGTACAGATGTTCAGCATCTTTCAAAATAGGTTGGGCCTCTTCAGTGTGCCCAGATAAACCTCAAGTTAAATTTAATAATGACTTGACCTGCTTGTAAAGTATTGCAAATTTTGAAAATGCTGAACTAGATTAGACAGAAAGGAAAAAATACACATGGGAAATCAAGATGAACCCATGATACCACAGGAATGTACTTCTTAAATTACTTGTTTTTTTGTGAATATTCATAAAACCTTATATTCAAATCAACATCGAGTACATTGCTGGTTAAGAAATCACCATGTAAAAAATCAAATTAAAATCTAAGTAAAACGGAGACATAAAGTATCAGAAGACCATAACCTTCAGAAAAAATGTCCCATGTCTACATGGGAATTAAATATGATATTCAATAATTCTACTTACAATTCTTCTGAGAACCTGAAGCTGGGAAAGCAAGAAGATGAAATAGAGGCTTTGGGTTCCGAAGTAGTGTGCTAATTAATTGCAAATCAGTATTGCCGTATTGTAAAATTCTGAGTGAGCACGACATGCCTACAGAGCTTACTTTCATATATCATCTGAGAAATAATTAACTTGGCAGAATAGCACTTCTAGATGACTCTCCTTTCAGGAAAATGCAACCAAATATGTGGCACTTGAGTCCTTTCACTTTCTCCCCAGAATGAATTCCAGTGCGACTGAGAGCTTGGAAATGAAATAGAACTGCTAGAGTGATCAAATTCCTCCTGCTTTGTAATAAAATGTGCAACTGAAAAAAGAACATGCTGTCTAGACTTACCTGCTGGGATTTGCTGCAGTGAAAAGCATATTCTTGTTCTCTTGGTCTTCCAGTTCAGGCATCTGTCAGGGCTGTGACGTGTTGGGATCTCTGCAAGCTCATATACCAAGACATCCTTTTTATTTAAATAATAATGAAAGGGGAAGGGGGAAGGAAGAAGGGGGAAGGGAGAGGGGGGAAGGGGGAAGGGAAGGGATGGGAAGGGAAGGGAAGGGAAGGGAAGGGAAGGGAAGGGAAGGGAAGG